>NW_022436993.1:3798393-4192436 GCF_009761245.1 Sapajus apella | reverse complement strand
AGTGCAGTGATAATCACAGCTCCACTGCAGCCTTGATCTCCCAGGCTCGGGTGATCCTCCCACCCCAGCTTCCTGACTAGCTGAGACTAAAGGCACATGCCACCATGCCCAGCTAATTTCTTGTATTTATTGTAGAGACAGGGTTTTACCGTGTTGCCCATGCTGGTCTCAAACCCTGGGCTCAAGCAAGGAGTCTTCCTCCTCGGCCTCCCAAAGTACTGAGATTACAGGCATGAGCCCCTGTGCCCAGCCCTATAGTTCCTTTTAAGACTAAAAATGGACTTGCCATAGGACCCAGAACCTGCAGCCTTTGCATTTAGCTTAGACAAATGAAAACTGTGTTTACCCAGAAACTTGTACATGAATATGCCTAGAAGCTCTGTTTTTAAGAGTCAAAAGCTAGAAACTACCCAAATGTCTGTCCTTTGTTGGGTAAATAAACTACAATACATCCACGCCATGGAATACTACTCCTCAACGAGGTACCAACTGTCAATACACAGTGACTCGGAGGTACCTCAAAGGATTTATGCTCAGTGTGGGGAAACAAAAGCCAATCTCTAAAGGTTACATACGATACCATTCCATTGATACAAAACACTGTTGAGATAGAATTATAGAGACGGAGAACAGATTAGTGGATGCCAGGTATTGGGGATATAGGTGGGTAGGAGGAGTTTGAATACAGAGGGGTGGCACTTGGGGGCCTAGTTATGATGGTACAATTATCTTAATTGTGGTCGTAGTAACACACAGCTATACATGTGCTAAAATTGTGTAAAGCAACACAAAATTAACGTGTATGTTTATCAACCTGTGTAAGCTCTGCGCGTTGCCGCAATCCCAGTGACCCAGTTTTGTTATTGCCCTATGGTTATATCATCGGGGGAGGAAGGACAGGAGTGTCTGTGACCTCCCTATACACTTCTTTGCAACTTTCTTGTTGTAATTTTTTCAAAATAAAAAGTTAAAAATGCATGTACTTCACTAAGAAGGACAATAAACCTAGATGGAAAAAGTGAAATGTGAGAAGTAATGGTGAGAAAATAAATTAGTAAACATGTTTTTGGAAAACCTAAATAAGCATAAATCATGTAAGGACGTTAAAAGCAAGACAAAATAAAAATACCAAGCAGAAACAATAAAAGACCAGATAGGGTGGTCAAAATGAAAGTATCCTAAAAGTCCTCCTCCCGTTTTCTAGAAGGAGACTGATGCCCATACACTTGAAATATTTCTATGGTTGAAAGGTAGAATGGCATCTAAACCTACTAATGTTATTTTGATATGAGGCATCATTTACTGAGCATCTGCCCTGCGCCTGGAAGCCCGCGAACATCACAGTCTCTATTATAATTCTGAAAGGAAGTAGCTTTCTTCTCTCTTTATTGATGAAAATCAAAGGTCAAACGGGATGAATAATGTACAGGTTAGAGCAATAAGGGGCAAAGTCAGCATCTGAACGCAGGGCTCTCTAACTCCCAAGCATATGTTCTTTTAACCTCACTGTCCCCTCCTGGGCATAATGAATACAGAAATAAATGCATTTTCTAAAAAGAATGCTGCAATGTTTCGAAGGTGCAGTAGTTTTACCTTTTATAGAATGAAATATAAAATCATCTCCAAACTATGGCACAACAGAAAGCTTTCATATCTTCCCTTTTGATTTCATTGACTGAACTATGGGCAAAACTGATTGCAAAATAGAAAGCGTTTCCATCTGCCCTTTCCTTTCACATCAGCTCCAAAAAGTCACTGTGAAGCCACGTGTCCCGGGAGCCCATCATTCAACGAGTTGTGCTACCTGAAAGAATGACGAGCATCAATTCACATTCAGATTTGGTGTTTTCTTAATCAAGCTATGAGCATAGAAATGAAATTTTTGATATTGTTCTGCATGGGGGAGAAAATAAAAAGTTGTATTTTGAAAATCAAAGAAAACCACAACTCTGTTGATATCCCATATGTAAATCTTGTTTCTGTTTCTCCTGATGCTAAAATGATCTTGAATTCTAAATATGCAAAGGTACATTCATAAACACACACACACACACACACACACACACACACACACACACCATGCAGGATGGACACACACATTGCTAATGGGTCCTAGAAAAAGAAGCTAGGGCTTTGTCACACCTGTGTGTTGACAGGTTTGAATAAGAGAAACCTGAACATCCCCCTCTGGTCTATCAGTCTTTTTCTCCTTATTTTAGCTAAAGCTCTCCAGTTTATACAATTGAAAAGAGGGAGTACTTTTATCTTACCTGAAACGTTGTGCAGCAAAAGCTTCTATTTACTAACTCATGAAAGATTTTATGCCTCATCTGTTGTACTTAAGATGACTATAGAGAATATAACAGAAAAAAGATTTGAAATGTGTTGCCTTCTGAAGTTAGAATTATAATCAGGTGTTTTATTGAACAATCCTATTTTCCTTAATGTGTACAGATTTCAGCATTGGCAGGGAGTATTGAAGTAAACCCAAATAGAGCATTAAGCAAAATGTAGCCTAAAACTCTAAAAACATGTACGATTGCCACTCCTTTGTGTCAAGATTTCAGAATGATTTTGCCCAGCGCTTTCATAAAAGTTTCATCTGATGAAACAACAAAAGCACCTGTCACTGGGTGAGCTCACAGCCTTCTATAAAAACATCAGGAACATTCTGATCCCAGAACTACCATTGCAGCTCTGTCATGGAATAAGCCAGAGACCCTTGGCAAATCGCTTATCCTTTCTAGACCTCAATTTTCTCATTGGTAAAATCCTGACACATTTCCTAAGAAGTTTGAGAGGAAGATTGGCTGAATAGAAACGTTCTGAACAGCAAGATGTCTCCTGGTAATATTTTATCATCAGTGATCATAAAACAGGAGACTATTTATTTTGTGCCCTTGATAAAGTGAAGATAGCTATTGTTGTGTGTGTGTGTGTGTGTGTGTGTGTGTGTGTGTGTGTGTGTGTGTGAGATGAGGTCTCACTCTGTTGCCCAGGCTAGATAGAGTGCAGTAGTAGAGTCATAGCTCACTGAAGCTTCAAACTCCTGGACTCGAGCAATCCTCCTGCCTCAGCCTCCCAAGAAGCTGGGACCGCAGACACACCACCAAGGCCAGCTAATTTTTTTATTTCTATTTTTTGTAGAGACGGGGCTCTCGCTTTGTTGCCCAAACTGGTTTCAAACTCCTGGATTCAAGTGACCCACCCACCTCAGCCTCCTAAAATCTTAAAATTATAGGGCATGAGCTACCACACCCAGCCAATTGCTATTCTTTTACCAAGGTGAAACCAAAAGGAAAGTATCAAGAGGAACTCATCAAAAGGAAGGCAGACATGGCCATAATATTCTAAAGTGTTCACGTCCAATTCCATTTTAGAGTCAGTGTTTTCCAGAATGACCTTGAAGGAAGGCTGATATGGCCATAATACTCTAAAGTGTTCGGGTCCAATTCTATTTTAGAGTAAGTGTTTTCCAAAGAGTTACCTTGATGGCAGTCCTTAGCCGCAGTCACCATTACTATGACCATTACTTCATGGCTATAGTCATGAAGAATGGCCCAGTAGCCCCACCTTATCCAGGTGGACCCATGAAAAGTGGCTTCACTGGTATAATGGATTATTGTGTTCTGTTTTTCTTTTTCTTATCTCTGATCCTTGATTCAGGTTTATCATGTTCTTAACAACAAAAAAAAGAGGTTTCTGAATTTTTTTAAGACCTTAAGTTTTAAACAAATGGCCATTAAAATATATTTCTCATTGTTTTTATTGGCCTAGGTTTGCCTTGAGCAAAACATTATTTGTATGTTAATTTTGAGAGGTCATATAGCATGTGGTTAACAGCATAAACTCAAGCCAGACTGCCTGGGATCATGTCCCAATCCATCATCTGCCATTGTGTGATGCTGGTCAAATCAGCCAACTACTCTATGCCTCAATTTCCTCATCAGTAAATGGATGTAAAAATAGGGCCTACTTCATAGAATTGTGAGGAGTAAATTAGTTAATTGTCCAGTATAGTGCCTGAACCATAGTAAACGCTTCATAAATTGGGGGTATTGTGGTTGTTAAGCATTTCATAAAACCAGTGTGGGAAAATAAATCATGAGCTATCAGCCCACCTCCGAATGTATGTGGAACCTGACCGCTTCTTACGTCCTCTACTCCGAACCCACCACCACCTCTTGCTAGGACGGGTACAGCAGCCACCTAGCTGGTTCACCTCTTGATTTAGTGAAAATCAAGTACCAGCAGTCTCCACAGGGCAACCCAAGTAGTTGTTCCAACTAACTCCTAAGTCACATCACACCTTTCTTCCATTCAATATACTGCATGGCCCATCATTTCATTCAGAATAAGAGGTACAAGCTCACCTACCGCCCCCTCCTCTCCCTTCACCTCTCTGCTCCAATTCCTGATACTTTGGCTGCTCCTTTAAGAACCTAGTTTATCACAAACAACCTCAAGGCCTCTGTATTTTCTGTTCTTTTTTGCCTGATATGTTCTTCTCCTAGACGTCTGTGGGAGAGTGGCTTCTCCTTCGTTCAATCTTTATTCAAACTTCATCTTATCTGAAGAAAGGCTCTCTGGCCATGATCTCTGAAATATCCTTTCCTTCCCTGTTAACTTTATCCCTAACCTGACTTATTTCCCTATAGAAGTCTAATCGCCACCTGACGTAGAATATGCTCATTTTTAAATTAACATATGGCCTGTCTCTCACTAACCAGCATTGGAGGTCCATGAGAACAGTTATCTTGTTTTGTTCACTGCTGTTTTATAAGCCCCTAGTATGCTCCCTGCACATAGCAGATGCTCAATAAATATGTGTTGCATTAGTTAATGAACTGGAGTGGATGATAGGGTCATTTATATTGGAGTTTCCAAGCACTTTTACATATACAATCTTATGTAATCCTTGGAAGTAAGAATCACAGGGTTTTTTTTTTTTTTCTTGCTCCTACGCCTATAAAGATTGTCTCAGATTCCAAAGGGGCTTCTACTTTTTCCAGAACCAAGCACCCTGACACCACTTTACTTTCATACTTATATCAAGTATTACTATTTTATTTGATTGAGTTTACGTTGCATCATTTAATGTATTCTTGAGATAAGCAACTGCGCGGATGTATCTCAAGATAACGATGCAGAATGAAAGAAGCCCGACCAAAAGAGTAGGTACTTATGATTTCATTTCTTCAAAATTCTAGGAAATGCAAATTAATTTATAGTGACAGAAACCATATCAGTAGTTGCTCGGGGACTGGATGGTGGGATTACAGATGGCCCACAGGAACATTTTAGGGTGATACAGAGGTTCATTATGTTCGTTTTGGTGATCATGTCATAAGTATATCCATATATCAAAACTTATCAAATTGTATACGTTAGATGTATGCAGTCTTTAAAAAATTTTTACTCTCATAGGTTTTGGGAGAACAAGTGGTATTTGGTTACATGAGTAAGTTCTTTAGTGGTGACTTGTGAGATTTTGGTGCCCCTATTACCTGAGCAGTTTACACTGAACCCAATTTATAGTCTTTTGTTCCTTTACCCCTCTCCCACACTTTTCCCTGAGTCACCAGAGTCCACTGTATCATTCTTATGCCTTTGTGGCCTCATAGCTCAGCTCCCACTAATGAGTGAGAATATACAATATGTGGTTTTCACTTACAATAATAGTACCTAATGCAATCCAGCTTGCAGCAAATGTCATTCATTTGTTTCTTTTTATGACTGAGTCATATTCCATCATATATATATAATAAATAAGTTAAAAATACATAAAAATTAATTAAATAATAAATAGAGTAAAAAATAAAAAAAGAGAGAAAAAAAAATTTTTTTTGAGACAGGGTCCCATTCTGTCACCCAGGCTAGAATGCAGCGGTGTGATCTTGGCTCATCACAACCTCTGCCTCCCAGATTCAAGCGATTCTCCTGCCTCACTCTCCCGAGTAGATGGGATTACACGCGCCTGCCACCATGCCCAGCTAATTTTGTATTTTGTAGGGATAGGGTTTCACCATGTTGGCCAGGCTGGTCTCAAACTCCTGACCTCAGGTGATCCGCCCGCCTCCACATCCCAGGGTGCTGGGATTACAAGCATGAACCACCATGCCTGGCCTATACCACAATTTCTTTATTCACTCCTTGATTGATGGGCATTTTTGCAATTTAATGTACATTATTTTGCTCAATAAAAGTGTTCTGAAAACAAAGAGATACCTTGCCTAAGGTCACACACATTCTTCTGCAAATCTTGACTACACCCCATGTCTATGGGTTCCTGGTGTGTCCTGCTTCCTGTGTTGCTCACCAGGTAGGTAATGAGGCTCGGGGTTTTCACAGTAATGATACCCATTTACAATGACATTTACTTATTTATTGCTCTGTGCTGAAAGGAGAACTTTGATTTTACAGTTTGGAGGTGTCCTCTACCACTTTTATAAGACTCTATCCGTTAAATTTAGAGAAAATCAAGTAGCCAGCATTGATTGGATAGTATTTGGGGAACTGCAGGTTAATAGCCCTTTTATATGAACAAATTGAGAGAATTAAATGATTTGACCGAGGTCATCAAGAACAGCAGCTGGGGCACAGGAATTAGAAACCGGATCACTCTTGCATTTTGTTTTTCAGCATAAAAGCTACATTTCTATCCTCTCCATTCTTTATGGGCAAATGGTAACTCATTTTTCCCCCCAAAGTACCTAAAATAACCTGTTCCTCACAGTCCTTTGTGTGTGTCTTCTTTTTCCCACTTGTGAATAAGGCGTACTAAATGCCTCCTGGCACACACAGGACTCAGTGTTATATTCTTTTTTTTCCCCTCAATTCACCATGTAAGAGAGGTACCACCTATTAAAAACAATATCCATAGAACTGCAGTCAGCAAAGATATCAGAATGTACTGTGCATGTCAGATTAGGGCTGAAATTCCAGCTATAGTATTTAAATGGGGACTTATTTTAATTAATCAATTTGATCCTGACAGTGAAATTCCTCTTCACTTGATCAGCATTTTACCATCCAGATGGACAATTTTTGTTTGAGTTTGCTGCTGTGTGTGACTGAGTCTTTACTTAATACCCATTGACACACAAGGATTCAGAGAGAAGTCAGCCTAGCTCTCAAGCAGACAGAATAGAACAGATATACAAGTGTTTTGCACTTGCAGGGAAGGTATACTAATTTTGCGATACTTGAGATTTGAGGTTTTAAAAAAATGATTAATGGATCTCCATATTTCAGCTTTACATTTATTGGTTTGTCCCTTTTATTGTACTTACATTCCCAAGACTTTTAGTTGATTAATTTACAATTGTGATTTTAAATGCATTTTCATACTAATTGCTATTTACGGGATATACTTGATGAATTCTTTCATATATTAATATTACTCTCTGTTTTATTATGAGAAAGTGTGTGTTTGTGTATGCATGTGTATGTGTACATAGACATACATATACACATAGATATGTACATTTTCTTAAATTGAGACACCCTTTACGATTATATTTGCAAGTATCGCTAAGGAACCTGAGGCATGCCTATTCTGGCAGAAAGAAAACAATGGAAAATTAAAACTCCGACATGACTTTTTTCTGTTTTTCATTTGTGTCATGCCTCTCATCTAAATGAGCACAAGTATGTTTCCTTGGGCCTTGTTGTAAACATTGAAAACTTTTCATTTTTCTTTGGATTTTGGAGAATAGATACGATGAGTAGGAAATCTCTAATGGAAATTGATGCTTTTGATTCCAGCCGAGCATACCGCAGAGGTCACAGAGGTAATATCCAACTTGTACACAAAACATGCCTTATAAAACTAGAGCAATCATTGCTGAGAGTGGGTTAGTAACGTCTGCAGAGGAGCAGCCCTAGCTGTGCTGCCAGATTCATCACTGTAACCAAAAGCTGTTTGTGTTTGCAGAATTCTAAAAGAAAGATCCTGTGCAATTTTTATATTTGTTATAATTTTCCATTAAGGTTGTAAGAATACTACAAAAATGTTTGGTTCAAAAGGAAAAGAAAAGAAAAGAAATCTGAATCTTCTAAAAATATTTCTATTATTACTGGTGGCATTTGAGCCATGTCTCATCTGACTTGCTTGTCAGTCTTCAGCAATCATTTGGAACTATCTCGAGACTGAACGACCTGATATTTCAGCTTCAATGCCACATATTTTACTCAATCCCCCTCCAGCTACTGGCCTATGTTGACAAGATGACTAGAAAGGGATTATCTAAAAGCAGTTTCCAGTTCTTGACCTATCATTTCTCATGGACCCATCCACTGATGCTTTCAATCCCAGCACGCCACAGAACTTGGGTCCAGGTCACAGATGACTCCATGGGTTAACCAGCGCTTGTCTCTCTTGACTGCCAACACGTCACATGCTAGACCACTTCCCATCCTTAAGACACAGCCTCTCTTGGCTCCCTGGACACGTCTTCCTCTGAGCTTTCTTATGACCTCACTGGCTGGTCCTCCTGGGTCTCCTTTGTTGGTTGCATCTCATTTTCTCACCCATAGACATTGGCTTCTGCCCTAGACCTCATTGCTTCTCCAGTTCATACCATCAGTTTGCATGGATCTAGCCCCATGGTACCAAATGTCACCTATAGGATGTTGACCCCTCCAGCCTGGATGTGTCCTCTGAAGTCCAGATTGATAGTTCAGATTGTCTACATGACATCTCAATGTCAACAAGCCCAAAAATGAACTTCTTATTTCCTCCAATAAAACTCTCCTCCCAGAGTCTTCCCCATCTCAATGAATTTTAACTCTGTTGTGCTAGTTACTCACAACAACACCCTTTGTATCTTTACTCATCTTTTGATCTCATTTCATATCTAATCTGATGGGAAGTCTCATTCACTCTTCTTCCAATATATATGCACAAATCCAGCCACTTCTCACCATCTCTATCTAACCCTGCACTCAGGTCCAACCCACCACAATCACTTTCCCGAATTATGGCCTTAACTTCCTGTAGTCTCTTGATTTTAGTCCTTGTCCCTCGTAGTTAATTCTTTTTGAGATAGAGTCTCATTCTGTCACCCAGGCTGGAGTGCAGTGGCATGATCTTAGCTCACTACACCCTCTGCCTCCCAGGTTCAAGAGACTCTCCTATCAGCCTGCCAAGTAGCTGGGAATATAGGCCTGGCTAATTGGTGTATTTTTAGTAGAGATGAGGTTTCACCGTATTGGTCAAGCTGTTTTCAAACTCCTGACCTCAGGTGATCCACCTGCCTTGGCCTCCCAAAGTGCTGGGATTACAGGTGTGAGCCACCCCATAGTTAATTCTTAACAGAGCAGCCCTAGCCATTGATCTCATCTTGTCATGCCTCTGCTCAAAATCCTCTATCGACTTCCAGCTCAATCAAGAGCACAAGGGCCTCTACCATCTGACCACTTGCCACCTTTCTAACCTCATCTCGTTCCATTTCTCATCTCACTCATTTCCTCCAAACGCAGTAGCTCTCTGCTATTTCTGGAACACATCCAGCATGCTTTCATCTCAAGAAAACTTGCTTTTCCCTTTGCCTCCTTCCCCCAGATATCTACAAGGCTTGCTTCCACACTTCTTCCAAGTATCTTCACATCAGCAGGATGTGCAACTACTATGAATAAAATAGCAATCCGCCCACTTCCACCCCGCTGCTCTCTATTCCCCACGCCCTGTTTTGTCCTTTACTTGGCACACTCTACCCTTACTTGTTTATGAGTTTATTTTCTATCTACATCAATAGAAGCTATGATTGCTGAGCTTCCCATTGTATCCCCTGTTTTAGAGGACTGTGGTACATGGTGGTACTCAATAAATATTTCTGGAGTAAATGAAATCCATCTTTCACCATACTCATTTTGTTTAAGTGTTAAGTTTAAGGCAATACTGTTGCTCTGTAAATCTAAAACAGTCCTAAGTTTCATCAACAGCTCTCTATTCCTAAAGGATTTATTTAAGGATGAAAATAATAGTTCAGTCTGCTTTGCTTTAGTTCCTCCTTGCATAAGCATGCCGCGTAGGTTGAATTATCTTGTCCTGTGGAAAAGGGGCACGGACTATTATTCTTCCTTTTGTTATGCTTGTTATATAAGCATAATGTTTATATTTGAGCTGAATTGCTATCATAGAATGTAAAGCTGACAGAATACACAGATGCCTATAAGGGAAGCAGATTCCTTCCACCTGGGGTAGGTGCTCAACTTGTTCAATGCATGTTATGATTGGGGGTAGCCCAGTATGGATGACTTTGTTTGATAAGTTCCTTAGGTAACAAAACAGATTGGGAACGGGGGTACCTACAGGATTGATTGCTTTTTTCCCAGTGCTTTAAGTTAAGTTGGAATGCCAACAATTGTTTTGGTAATGAGGCATTTGGGGGACTTCTACCTCTGTACTAATGAAGAGAGAAAGGTGATTGGTGGTGAATCCGGAAGGAGGACTTGTGTTTTACAGGCAGTGATGGGAAGATCGGGGACGTGGATCCGTCCAAGGACAGGCACCTTGTCTTTGTGGTCTTGCCCCACCCACCACTCTCAGAGCTATTCAAACGGACGCTGCACGCTTTCGCCACCCTCAGACATTTGTTCTTTATTGTGTGATCGTGTGGTTGAGAACTGAAGCGACTCGTAACAGGCCAGCGCCAGAACTTCAGACGAAAATGGCAAGGAGGAAGTAGGCAGGTGTGATGTCTCTTAAATGCCTCTTTGGAAGGTATCAGAGGAGAACAAAAGGTAAAGACACAACCAAAAATTCTTCTGGGGTTTTTTAAGGGTGGGTTGGAAATTTAGGTTTGTGAAGGCCAGCGTTGGAGATTTAAGTCATGGGAACGAGAGCTCCCAGAGACGGCTGCTCTTAAAGTCCCTGCATGGTTGGAGGCCAGGCAGTTTGGGACAGTGTGGTAGCTTGATCTCTTTGTTTTCTCAGCCAGAGTCTCGCTGTTGTTGCCCAGGCTGGAGTGCAGTGGTGCAATCTCGGCTACTACAACCGCCACCTCCTAGGTCCAAGTGATTCTCCTACCTCAGCCTCCTGAGTGGTTGGGATTATAGGCACCCACCACCACACCTCAGCTAATTTTTGTAGTTTTAGTAGAGATGGGGTTTTACAATGTTGGCCTGGCTGGTCTCGAACTCCTGACCTCAGGTGATCTACCCACCTCAGTCTGCCAAAGTGCTTGTGTGAGGCCCCACGCCTGGCCACCTGATCTCTTGTTGCCCTCCATGCACCTGCACTTCCACTAGCAGTGACTCTTCTCTCTGACTTGCTCTTGGGGCCAAAAAAAAAGCAAAAAGATACAACTTCCAACATTAGATGAGCCTTGCAAACACTTTGTAAAAACCCTCTTCCCTATCAGAACACATGACACCAAATGACCCAGATCCAAACACAAGGCCAGCAGATTGTCTCAACCCGCTTCTGTCTTTGCTTGACACTCACACACTCTTGCACACTCACACACAAGACTGTGATCTGAGAGTCCATCCCCGGCCTTAGAGAACTGAGCAGTTTTCACTGCCATCTCTCTGGACCCTCAGAAGCAGTAGCTCCCTCAGGAGCTCCTGCTCTGGCCAGGGCCGAGAGAAGGACGTTCCAGTTCTCCCACAGGGGCAGGGCGTATAAAGGCAGAAGACACAGACAAGGCTGCCAGCAGATCCACACCCTCTGGCGTGGGCCTGAGGACATGGGAGGAGCTGTGCTGGGAACAGCAGGGAGACCCAGGGAGGGGAGTGGGCAGAGAGCCAGGGACCAGCCTCAGGGGGAAGGGATGATCCGGCTGGCTGCTAGCTTCAGGCTACAGTCAGGCTGGATTTGCCTGAGAGTGTCGCCAGGGCAGCTGTCCCTGTCACAGGGGAAGGAACTTTCTAACAGCCCTAGGAAAGCCTAATGAAAACTTTCAGTAGTGAACCAGAGAGTGAACAAATAACAACATAATTAGCACAGGACAGTACCAGGAAAACCTTAGAGCTTAAATGTTAACAAACGTTGTTCACCAATGTATAAGGAACTCAGCATGACTCAGTTTTTGCTACTAACAAAAAAACAAAAATAAAGCAGTCAAATCCCTGCAGAAGTAGAGAGTGTTCAGGTATCCACCTCCATAGCATGACTTAAGAAATAAAAATAACATAACCTGTGGATAGAGTGGACAGCGCAATAACGTGAGTGCCTACAGGCGGAGAAGGTTCTGTTCCTGGCTTTGATGCTGATGATTGGGAAACACCCCTTGTCTTTCTGCATCACACACAAGCCTGCCTGGGGCAACAGTCCAGAGGCTTGTGTGCCCCACGTCTAAATATTGTTAAAGGTGTAAATCAAGCTAACAAACTGTTAAGATAAAATGTGTTCTATCCTCCTACTTTGACAAATTTACCTTCATGATGACTGAGGACACCGGATTTGATTTTAGACTTCTCTGAGCCCTCACAGTTGTGGGCTAGATCATGTGATCAGGAAGGGTCCCCCTATCCCAGCATGCAACAAGCCGCCTTCCCTCCTCCTCATCCCCCCTCCATCTCCCTTCCACTTTGCAAGGAGGCTCAGGCCCATGGGAGTGATTTTCCTAAACTGCATGGGCAGGTTCCCTCCACATGCCCTGCAAACGGAGTTCTTTGGTCACTCCTCCATATAAGGGGTGCATACACCAATGTCGGGCAAGGATGGGGGCACAGGGACTTCCTTCCCAGACTCCTCCTCCATTCCACTGTTTGACCCTTATTCATTCTGGACTTAACACCCCTAATCCCTGCACTTCCATCAAATCAAATCACGAGGATTTAGGGAAGCTGATCATTCCTAAAAGAGCTGGCAATGGATGAATTAGGTTCCTTTATGTTTTCAGGTCACGTAAGAGATACAGCAAGTCTTTTTTTTTAAGATCTCCAAAATGAAGGCCAGCGTGATATGAATTTCCTCAAACTGCCCACACAGTCTTTCTCCCCACCCTCTGGGGAAAAAATCTGAGCCGCCCCCTCAGATACCTAAGAAGAAGCTGAGAAAAATCTGCCCAGAAGAGGAACAGCTGCTAAGAGTCTGCCTCACCCTCCCTGGCTGGCCATATTTCCAACTCTGTTGACTCCTTCAATAGATTGGGGGAACGAAAAAGCAAGGAGTGAAATTCGAGTGTTCCTGAATCTCTCTCCATAGCTGCCCGAGACCAGTGTTGCCTTTGAAGGAGGCACTCATACTTGAAGGCCACATGAAAGAATGCACCCCTAACTCTGAGGACTCACAGTTGTGGGCTGGATCAGGAAGGGTCCCCCCACACACACATCCAAGCCTGCAGCAAGCCACCTTCCCTCCTCTTCATCCTCCCTCCAGCTCCCTTCCGCTTTGCAAGGAGGCTCAGGCACACACAAAGACCAGTCATTCACAGACTGATGGGAATTGTTCCCCTCAAATATTCCCCTGAGAGCATAGACTGATGCAGACTAGAATTGCTGGGACAGGGAACCCCTGTGGAGGGCTGGGCATTGAGACACAGTGCAGAGGAAGGAGACAGTGGTGTGAAGTCTACGAATGGGAGTGAGAAAAGGGAAGAGGTGGGAAGAAGTGGTACCCGAGGATAAGACTTTATGGAATCTAAGCATCCCACATTTGCTATTTTTAAAAATGAGCTTGAAAAATAGGGTGTTCATCCTATGAAATGGAATCCCACATGCACAGGTCTGCTAACACTGGTTTACATTTGTTGTCAAAGAATGGCTTGATTTTTTTTTTTTGTAATTAACATAAACAGAGTAAAAGTATAAAGCAGCACCATTTTTTTTGTTTGTTTGTTTTCTTTTCCTTTCCTTTCTTTTCTTTTTTCTTTTCTGAGATACAGTGTTGCTCTGTCACCCAGGCTGCAGTGCAGTGGTGCAATCATAGCTCACTGCAGCCTCCCTCGTAGCTGGGACTACAGGCGTCTGCCACCACACCTGGCTAATTTTTTTTACTTTTAGTAGAGACAATCTCACCATATTATGCAGGCCTGTCTTAAACTTCTCGCTTCAAAGGATGCTTCTCCCTACTCAGCCTCCCAAAGTTCTGGGAATACTGGTGTAAGCCACCTCGCCCAGCCAACACTGTTCATTTCACTTAAAAAGTAGTTCCCCCTGGAAATTCCTGGGATCCTGACTTTACCAGAGTGGAAAAGCTAATCAGGATGATACATCTCCAGTGTCTTTCTTCTCCTACTTGAGGACCAAACAGGTGGTACCTTTTCAAGCAGAATAATTTTTTCCTAATAGTAGAAAATAAATGTTGAACAATAAAATTCATATACTTCACATTGACGCTTTCCTAATCTACTTGCAAATTATATAAAAATTAGCATTTCATGCTGAAAACTTTTCTAAAGATATATTCACTCCTCTGTAATAACTACTGGTTATCATTATGTAAAATACTAGTACTTTAGCACACAAGAAAAATTTTAGATTCACTCAGGCAGTTTCTCACTAAAGTCCATAATCTCTGTGCCTAAATCTGCTAATCACTGTGATTGAAGAAAATCCAGGAAGTATAAATCTCCTAAGGGGCAGTGTTTATAACATTTTTTTTAATTACATTCGGAGTCTTTTTGATAGTTTGAAAACATGCATTGAAAATTGTTTCATATCCCTAAAAGGCCAATTTTTTCCCCCTGGGGCCACAATTATTGAACTTTTACATTTTTGTTCTTATCTTTAAGAAAATCTCTGCTGGACATGGTGGCTCACCCCTACAATCCCAGCACTTTGGGATGCTGAAGCAGGCAGATCACCTAAGGTCAAGAGTTTGAGACCAGCCTGGCCAACATGCTGAAACCCCGTCTCTACTAAAAATACAAAAATTAGCTGGGCGTGGTGGTGCGTGCCTGTAATCCCAGCTACTTGGGAGGCTGAGGTGGGATAATTGCTTCAACCTAGGAGGTGGAGGTTACAGTGAGCCAAGATCACACCACTGCACTCCAGCCTGGGTGGCAACAGAGTGAGACCCATCTCAAAAAAAAAAAAAAAGAAAAGAAAATCTCTATCCCGTTCTTTATGACCTTTGCTCTTTGCTTTGTAATAAAATTTCTACAACCACTCATCACAAGCTAAGGGAAACTTCCAAAGTCCCATAACTACATCCAGATTTGGCCTCTTGAGTCAGATCTGAGGGCTCTGTGGAAGGGGAACTAATAAGACAGGTCTCTTTTGTCACTTTTATAGTGATTTTTCTTTAATTTTTTGAATGGAGAAAATACAGAAAACATAATACAATAAACAGATGTTAGTGTCTGTTGAATGTCTGAGAAGCAGAATGGCACAGTGGTAAAGATGATTAGCTAGGTAAGTCACACAACTTACATCTCTTTGCCTCAGTGTTCCTCGGCTGTGAAATGGGGATAATAGTAATGACCTCATAGAGAAGGTTAAATGAATTAATATGTGGAGGAGTTTGGATCAGTGGTTGGCACATAGCAAGTGCTACATAGGTTTTTGTCAGATTTTTTTTGTTTGTTTTTTGTTTTGTTTTGTTACTGTTCTTTTTATTTATTTTTTATTTATTTTTTTTTATTGTACTGTAGGTTCTGGGGTACATGTGCAGATCATGCAGGATTGTTGCATAGGTACATACATGGCAAGGTGGTTTGCTGCCTCCTTCTCCCTGTCACCTGTATCTGGCATTTCTTTCCATGTTATCCCTCCTTAACCTCCCCACCCCCTGCTGTCCCTCTCCTACCCACCCAACAGACCCCAGTGTGTGATGCTCCCCTCCCTGTGTCCATGTGTTCTCATTGTTCAACACCCGCCTATGCGTGAGAGCATGCAGTGTTTGATTTTCTGTTCTTGTGTCAGTTTGCTGAGAATGATGGTTTCCAGATTCATCCATGTCCCTACAAAGGACACGAACTCATCGTTTTTTATGGCTGCATAGTATTCCATGGTGTATATGTGCCACATTTTCCTTGTCCAGTCTATCATGGATGGGCATTTGGGTTGGTTCCAGGTCTTTGCTATTGTAAACAGTGCTGCAGTGAACATACGTGTGCATGTGTCTTTATAACTGAAGGATTTATAATCCTTTGGGTATATACCCTATATGCCCAGTGATGGGATTGCTGGGTGAAATGGAATTTCTATTTCTAGATCCTTGAGGAGTCGTCTTTGTCACATTTTAAAAAGAAAAACCTGTTTCTATAATTGCTTGAGCCCTTTTACACTTTAAAAGCAAAATATGGTAAAACCCCATGTACTTTCTTTCCCCATCCTTTCCCAGAGCTAACCATGTGCTGGAATTGGAGGGTGTAACTGCCATTCAAATTTTGGGCTTCTGCTGTAACTCACAATGTATATTATTGTTTTGTGTTTTATAAAGCTTTACATAAATAGGATCATACTGCACATATTCTTTTGTAAGTTTCTGCGTTCACTCAGCATTATGTTTTTGAGATTTATCCATGTTGATATAGATAGTTCTAGTTCATAATTTGTTACTGCTGTTTACTGTTCCATTGTACAAATAAACCACTGAGAACAAGCAGATGACAAATGGAGCTGCAATGAGCACCGTGGAATAAGTGCCCACATATGAGATTCTCTGTGATGGTCAGCTTAAAAGACATAGCTAGGTATGGGAGACATCTCTTCAACCTTATCAGGTGTTTTGTAGTGATTATGCAAATTTACACCCTCACCAGCAATGAATAACAGGCTCTATTTTCTCACGTTCTCACCAGTACTTGAAGCTATTAGATTTTCTGACTTTTGCCTTTGTGATGGGGATAAAATAGTATGTCACTTTTTTCATTTTTATGTCCATAATTACTAATTTATTGGCCACTGGAGTTTCCTTCTCATTGAATTGCCTCTTTATATCCATTTTTGGATATTCAGTATTGCCCACTTTCTTACTGCTTTATAAAGGTTCTTGAATTATTCTGAATGCTAACCTTGGTAGAGCGTGTGAGTTGTAAACATGTTCTCTCTGACTGTGGTTTGTCTTCATTACTTTGTTTACAATATATTTGTAGTTCAAAATACTCATTTCATTGTAGTCTAATTAGGCAATATTTTCCAGTATAGTTTATGATTTTTGTTTCTTTTTAAAATCCTTCCCTGTACCAATACGCTGGGAGACACCACCATGTGGTGTTTTCAGTTTTTTGTTTATGTGAAGTTTCAGAGTTGAGCTTCTCACATGTATGTCTTTGGTCCATCAGGAATTGATTTTACTTGTGGTGTAAGAAAGGGAGGTAGTTTTTACTTTTTCCATATGGAAAACCAATTTTCCTGACACTATTTATGGAACAGTCATTTCCCCGGGTTTGTATGACCACTTCTGTCATGTATCAAGCTGTCACAAAGCCGGCGTCTTTGTCTAGGCTCTCTGTTTCGCTCTGTAGTCCTATTTGCCCCATCCCTGTGCCGAGCCACACTGTATTAACAGCGCTGATATCTGGCAGAGCCAGCACTCCCTCTCATTACTGTGGGGTTCTTCTGTTGTTTTTGTTTTTGTTTGGTTCGGTTTTTTTTTTTTTAAGACAGTCTTGCTCTGTTACCCAGACTGGAGTGCAATGGTGTGATCTCAGCTCACTGTAACTTCACGCCTTCTAGGTTCAAGCAGTTTTCCTGCCTCAGCCTCTCAAGTAGCTGGGACTATAGGCATGTGCCACCATACCTGGCTGATTTTTGTATTTTTAGGAGAGACAGAGTTTCACCATGTTGGTTAGGCTGCTCTCAAACTCCTGACCTCAGGTGATCCACCCACCTCGGCCTCCCAGAGTGCTGGGATTACAGACATGAGCCACTGCACCTGGCCGTAAGTGGTATATTTTTATTAAACTGTATCCTCTATTTTTTCCAGTATTTCAGGTTGCTGTCGATCCTAGGTATTGATCCTATATCATTCAGTCATACTGAATAGTTCTAATAGTGTATCTACAGGTTTCCTTACATTATTCTATCATCTATAAACAAGTACCATTTCGGTTATCTCTTTTTAATACGTATGCCTTTATTTCTTTTTCTTATGTTAACTGTGCTAGCAAGTTCTTCAGGTACAGTGACAGCAGAAATTTCAAATTTTAAAACAATGCTTCTAACATTTCATCATTAAGCATGATACTTGTTTGAGGTTTTTGCTGAGCAGTTAGGAACATGCTTTTTAATTCTTAAATTACTGGTTTTTAAAAAAATTATGAATGTGTGTTGGATTTTTCTTAACATTTAGATGACTCTGTTAAGATGAGTGTATAGTTATTTTATTTATTTTTATTGCAGAAAATGTTAGGGCTAGACTGTCTAATGTTAAACCATCCTTACATTCCTGAGATAAATTATTTTAGATCATGATGTATTTGTTCATATATTGCTATATTTGCTTTACTAATATTTTATTTAGGGCTTTGCATTTTAATGTAAAATCCCTTCTTATTCTATATATTTATCTGTTCTCATGCTGTTAATAAAGACATATCCTAGATGGGGTAATTTATAAAGAAAAGAGGTTTAATGGACTCACAGTTCCACATGGCTGGGGAGGCCTCACAATCATGGCGGACAGCAATGAGGAGCAAAGTTACGTCTTACATGGTGGCAGGCAAAGAGAGAGCTTGTGTAGGGGAACTCTCTTTTATAAAACCACCATCTCATGAGACTTTTTCACTATCACAAGAGCAGCATAGTAAAGACTCACCCCCATGATTCATTACCTCCCACCAGGTCCCTCCCATAACACATGGGAATTAGGGGAGCTACAATTCAAGATGAGATTTGGGTGGGGACACAGCAAAACCATATAATTCTATTTGTCTAATATCCAGGTTTATACTAGCCTTATAACATGAATTGATATTACAATATTTGATTTAAACCACAGCTCACTTTAAGTGTAAGAGAGAATTCAGTTACAGTTGTAGCATAGTCATAATTAGAATCATGTTCACAGAATTTTCTTATAATATTTTCTCCTTTAATTGTTGAGTGACCTTTGAGATGAAAATGAGGACTCAACTGATGTGGCTACAAGTTCTGTTGTAACTTTGAATTATAGCTTCTTCATGGACAAGTTTCTAAATATCCATGCAAAGGGACAAGAAGACCTATTTGGTATGATCAGGATCACAGCACTGGAAATCAGCATCTTTCACACGGTCTGAATTCCAGAAGTCATCAATCAAATTCTTCCAGCCATTTTTAAGATAAATGCCTTGGGATGCTTATTTCAATGATGTTATCATTTCACTTGAATTCCAATTGCACCAATTTGTCTAAAACAAAACAAAGTTAAAGGGGTAAGCCCCAAGGCTTTCTGTTGAGAATGAGTGCCTCCTACCAGAATTCTGCCCAGTGGCTGCCATCTGTCAGGTGGTTATGGGGGACAAGGCTCTATCACATATTACTTCCCATAGATCTGCCTTTTAACATGTTCTTTCAGGGTGCTAATGTAGGTTGCCCACACTTATGAGTCTTTAAAGCACTTTTTTTTTAGTTAGAGTTTTAGTTTGTCACCCAGGTTGAAGTGCAGTGGTATGCTCTCAGCTCACTGCGGCTGCTGCCTACCAGGTTCAAGTGATTCTCCTGCCTCAGCTTCCCAAGTAGCTGGGATTACCGGCACACACCACTATGCCCACATAATTTTTGTATTTTTAATAGAGACGGGGTTTCACCATGTTGCCCAGGCTAGTCTCGAATTCCTAACCTCAAGTGATCCGCCCACCTTGGTCTCCAAAAGTGCTGGGATTACAGGTATGAGCCACTCACTGGGCCTAAAGCACATTCAAAACTGGGATTTAGCTTAACGTTACTATTGCCTGGAATTTCTCAGGCCTTCATAAAAATTCATTCAGAGACTGGCAAAGTCTTACATTGTCTTCAAGTATCAGGTCACAAAGTGAAATAAGAAAATGACTGATAGATCCTTCTTGAATGCAGCAAAAATTTGGTGTTTACCCAATTCAAGATAAAAACAGTGAAATCCAAGAGTAAAATTATTCCAAAAAAATTTTGTTTTAAATCCAGGCTTTTTGCAGAGAATGAATTTTCTATTATTTTTTTGTTCTTCACAAGGCAACTGTCATCATTCTGCTTTGTCACCTACTTGAAAAGCTATCCTATAGGAAGGGACTTAGCAGCGGGAGTGTTCTCTCCGGGATTTGAGAAGTTACTGATATCAGAAGGTATCCTAGAGCCATTTGAGGAGCACACACACCCTTATTCAAACCGCTGCTGTGTTTGAGACAAAATGTCAGCTGGTGTCAGGTATGCATTGCTAACTTCTGAAGAATTGTGCCATTTATGGAACCACTGCAGGGGTTAGAACACAGAGGGAGACCAGAAAACACCTCCAAGAAGAAAGAGATTGAGACTCTTTTGATTGCTTTTGTACCCGCCAGTTCCTGGCATAGACCTGGCATAAGATGAGAACCTGTCTAGTGAATGAATGAATGAAGTCATTTCTACAGGTGCCTCTAGGGCACCTCTAAGTACATTATATTCTTTCTGTTTTTGTTTTGTTGGTGGTGGTGATGGTGGTGGGGGGTTCTTTTTGTTTTTGTTTTTTGAGAAAAAGTATCACTCTGTCATCAGGTTGGAGTTTAGTGGCACGATCTCGGCTCACTGCAACGTCCGCCTCCTGGGTTCAAGCAATTCTTGTGCCTCAGCCTCCCGAGTAGCTGGGATTACAGGCACGTACCAACATGCCAAGCTAATTTTTATATTTTTAGTAGAGATGGTTTCACCATGTTGGCCAGGATGGTCTCCATCTCCTGACCTCGTGATCTGCATTCCTCAGCCTCCCGCAATGCTGGAATTACAGGGGTGAGCCACCACACCTGACCTCTTTTTAGTTTTAAATCTTAAGAGTCTTGAATACAATCTCTTAAGGAAACACTATTATGTTAACTGTACTAGAATCTTTTGCCTACCTTAAATATCAATGTCTTCCCCATTTCAGATGCCAATGTACATTCTGCCAACTACACTGAAAGTTTTATTTGAACAGCCCTTGGCTTATCTCCTCTGGCTTCAAAAATTACCCAGTTAACTGAGTAGGATTCCTAACTGGCCAGTCTGTTTAGCTATTTTGTAGACGGAAGTTTTAGATTTTAGTGTGGAAGTTGCCTTTGAAGATTATCAAATCAAAACATCCTTATTTTAGAAAGAAGATATGGAAAATCTTAAGGAAATCTGAATGAACTTACCACTCTTAACACTCTGGTGTATAGTCATCAGGTAGGTAGGTAGGCTCACCGTGAACCTAATGAAACCAAGGTCCAGGCCTCTCTAAATATAAATAATCACCTCGGTTTATATTTCAAATGTTGTATTCTTACTCTTAAAGAGGCCCCTCAAAATTATGTAAGCTTCAGACCTCACAAAACATGGAGACCATCACTGTCCTCAAGGTGATTAATTGATTTCTATAAATCTAGTTCCTTTCTGTTTTATAATACGCTGTCACTTAATAAAATATAGTTTTTTCTCATTGCTGTATTGTCTTTCAATTCCTTTTAGTAATTGTTGAGTGTTCCAGTGAATAGATTTATTAAATGAGCTACTTATTAAATCAATCCTCTATTGTTGGACATTCTCCCTCGCCCTATATTATTCCTACAAATGATACATCATGGAGCACCTTGGTAAGGATGTCATTGTGCCTAAATGTGTGAAAGTTGAATTACTACCTCAAACCATGTGTGCATTTTGGGGGCTTTTGACACATTGACAAATAGCCTTTCAGAGAAATGGTGCTGGCTTACTTTCCCAACAGTGATACATGGGAGTACCCATTTTCCCACCCCTTGTCAGCACCATTTATTGTATCAACCTTTGCCAATGTCATGGGTGTAAAAATTTGCCTTGCTATTTTAATTTTAATGTTTTTCTTAAGGTGAAAATTTATTTCCCTTCAGAAAATGCTGTAAGAGTCCTTTACATATTTAAGGCATTAGCTATTTGCCATTGGTATTGCAGATGGTGATCTGCATAATCCTAACATGGATGTGGAGAAACTGAGGCATTTAGTTTATTTGGAATTGTCACCATCACCTGCCTGCAGAAGATGCCCTTCAGAGAAAATGGTATTGCCATTCCAGAAAGCAAGCATACATCATATTAACTTGGCCACAATACAGAGATAATTTAATGTGTTTCAACGAAAGGTATCTGAGTGTGTACTAGGTACCTAACTCTGTACTGTGTCTTACCATCTGATGAGGAAAACTGTATACAATGAACCATAGTGGAGTATTAAAAGCCATGCTTGCAGCCTAGCATGGTGACTCACACCTGTAATCCCAGCACTTTTGGAGGCTGAGGCAGGTGGATCACCTGAGGTCAGGAGTTCAAGACCAGTCTCGAACATAGCGAAACCCCATCTTTACTAAAAAAAATACAAAAATCAGCTGGGCATGGTGGCACATACTTTCAGTCCCAACTACTCAGGAGGCTGAGGCAGGAGAATTGCTTGAACCCAGGAGGCATGAGGTTGCAGTGAGCCGAGATCATGCCATTGCACTCCAGCCTGGGCAACAGAGCAAGACTCCATCTCAAAAAAAAAAAAAAAAGCCATACATAGGCGAGGTAAATTAATTCTTTTATTCTTAATGAAGAAATGATGGAGTAGCAATGGATTGTTCAGAGGACTTGATGTGCATTTGAAGCAAAGAGGTGGTGAGAAGCCCGTGGCGTGGCATGTGGGATGAATGTGCACCGCAAGAAGTGCAGGCTCCCTGTGGTGCCCTAGCAAAGTGGGACGCTTTGGAAAAATAAGGCAAGAAGAGGAGTTGAGGTCACATGGTGAATATCCTTGGATACCATGCTAAGATAAAGATATTTTAGAAGTTGTCCCACATTCTGGAACCGATTCTGAGATGAAAAAGATAATGAAGATGTGTGGGCACAAGTGTGACCTGCCAACGGCACCCTGCTTTTTGTAAAATGTGAGTAAGAGATCTTGGTTAAAATCCACGTTGCCTTTGCAAAGCCATGGAGGTGAAAGAACGCTTCACTGTTCAGGTTTCTCAGGAGGATACTGAGCATTGCAAGGTTCATATCAACACTCACTCTGGCGCAGCTTTCAGAGCTCAGCGCCTCCCCCTCCCTCCCCACACCCCCACCCAGCATGTCGTTCGATTCTAACCCTGTGATGGCATTCCCTTCAGTTAAGGTAAAGACGGGAATCTTTTTTCTGAGCTGTACCCAGCACGCCTCAACACCTTCAAGCAGATGGTCAGTCTAAAAGTGTGACGACAGCTCAGGTCGCCCTGAGAGGATGCTTGTAGGAGATGGACAGAGCTAAATGCAGGATTTCGGGAGCAATGCTTCAAGAGAGAGAGCATGGCATCTATGAATTTGGCCAAAGTGGATATATAGTTTAGTGATGAGTTGTAACTTTTAGGCAGCTTGCTTGGACCTTCTGAGCTTTTATTTCCTTATCTGTGAAATGGGCTCATAATATCCATCTGACAAGAGATACTATGCTGATGAGACGAAATACACACACACTGTTTCTGATACACAGCAGGCATCTATAAATGCATTTCTCTCATCCTCACTCATCCCTTCTTCTTCAAAAAGGAGTTTGGGATGCAGAGTCCCTGGGACAACCTCTGGGAATCTGAAGCAGCCAGCACTAACTTGGAGTGAGGGAAGCTGTGCCAAAGCACACAGAATCTCTAGAAACCATGTGGGTTTTCTTTATCACCATGCCAATAAAACGCCATTGGATGTTAAGAGAATTCCTTCTGAGTCTAAGCATTTCTAAATACCTTTCCTGGACTGAGAAAGTAAACCGTGTAAAAGTCAAGCGTGAAAAGACCATTCTGTTGGCAAAGGCATCTTTCCCATCCTCTCTGGCTTGTCACGTTCTGTGACTGGACTCGTGCACCCAGCTGGCAGCTGCACCAGCCAGACCCTGAGGTAACTCTAGTTTAGGCCCACTTTTTTCCTACTCCAAAGCCTACAAATTCTATTTCAAGCACACACATGTACAGAATGCAGATGTGGGGATGAAAACCAGACCATCTGGGGGAGCCAAGCTGCGATACTTAACTGTTCGGAGGCCATTAGTGGCCTTTCTGCAGTGACCTCGCCCAGGCATGGCTGGATCATGGACCTCAAGAGTGGTTTTGGCTTTTGATATAGCATAGCAATCACATGGGACAATCACCACACCTCCCACTTGGGGCCAAAACATTGCATGATCTGTGATCAGACAGGCTTAAAAGGTATTCTCTGCATTCTGAGAAATGTGTAACAGCATGGAGATTCTGGAAAACTAGTTCCCTGAAAAAGCTGAGGGTCAGCACAGGTGGAGAGGGGACATGGAGCTCTTATGCCTGACATGAAAGGACTGCTCTAGTCAAGGAAACAGCCACTTCAGAATGTATTTCTACTGTGGACACACACCAGAGGCAAGGTTACTAGGCTGGTTACATCATCTAGCAAAAGCTCGGATAGACCCACAAATGAGACATTCCTTTTCAATGACTAATAAATCATTCATTCATTCAACAAATATTTATTGAGAAACTACTTCATAACTTGTAGTCTAATAGGTACTAAGGATACAGTTGCAAACAACAAAAACTTAAAAAAAAAAAAATCCCTTAGCCCCAGCTACTCAGGAAGATTACTTGAGGCCAGGAGTTTGAGGCTGCAGTGAGCTATGATCACACCACTGCACTCCAGCCTGGGTGACGGAGCAAGACCCCATCTCTTTAAAAATAAAAAATAAAAAATCTCTGAGCTCATGAAACTTACATGTTAGCAAGAGAAACTGATCATAAGCATAAGCAATATCATGAATTAAAATATGAATTATAACATATAGTAGAAAATGCTAAGAAACAGACATAAAGCAAAAATGAGAGTATGAAATAGTAGGGAGAATGAATACTAAAATTCTAGCCAAGGGGGCCACAGAATGCTTCACTGAGAAACCAACTTTAATAGAAACCTGACTGATGGTTTGGATAGGTTTAGACCTAGATCAAAAATATTTATCTCTAGGTTTTCAAAGGCATTGCTCCATTATCTCTTGGTTTCTGAAGTTGCTGCTGAGAAAGCTAATGGCTTTCTGGTAACTGATCCTTCCTATGTGATGTTTTACCTGTTCCGAGAGCTTTTAGGATTTTCTGTTTTCCTCCTGTCTTCTGGAATGTCTCAGTGACAAATCTGTGTGTTGAACATTTCATGAAGTTTTACAATCTGCTATCTCATGTCCTTCAGTTTACAGGGAAAAAAGAACATTCTTATAATATTGTTTTGAAAAACTCTGTTTTTTTCTGATCTGTTTTACCCAAATCTTCATTACTGGAGATCTTGGTGCTCTGACATCATTATATTTTTCATATTGCTCTTCTCTCTTTTCCCATCTCTCAGTCCTTTTTGTTTGTTTGTTTGTTTGTTTTGTTTTTTTGGCTCCACTTTCTGAGATTACATCAACTTTTTCTTCTTCACTGAATTTTCAAATTCTGCTTTCATGGTTCCCAGAGTCTGGTCTTATCCTCCAAACACTCCCCCTTTTACTGGACTGTTTGGTCTCTTCTGAGTTTCTTCTTCCTGTTTCTTTGAGTGTTTTCATTTGTGTTAGAAGCTTTTATTAAAGTGTTTGTGAAATCTTGGGAGTCAGCTAATGCATGAATGAGGCATGGTTGTAATATTGGGAAGTTTTATACATGGGTCCGGCTGCTTCACTATGGGGTGACCAAACAGAAGCTGAATATGACCCTCAAAACTCTGTCAGGGCAGGTGCCGTGGCTCATGCCTGTCATCCCAGCACTTTGGGAGTCCAAGGTGGTTAGATTGCTAGAGCTAGGAATTCAAGACCAGCCTAGGCAACATGAAAAAACCCCATCTCTAAAACAAAATACAAAAAGTTATCTGGGTATAGTGGTGCACTCTTATGGCCCCAGCTACTCGGGGGTCTGGGGCGAGAGAATCAGTTGAATCTGTGAGGTTGGGGCTGCAGTGAGCCCTGATCATGTCACTGCACTCCAGCCTGGGTGACAGAGCAAGACCCTGTCTTTCACATGCACACACAAGTCTGTCTCTTCTCATGGATCGGTCAGCATTCCTAGAGGGGACCCTCCAGTATCCTGACTAAGGTGCTAGCCCCTTTTCCAGCATTCGGTTGGAGGGCACATCAGCCCCCTCCCCTACTCCTGATCAGCCCAAATCCAGTGTGTCTCGTGTGGGCTCTTCCATCTTCTGTGGATGTGATGTGTGGCTACTTGGCTGAGTGGGGTTGGGAAAAGAGATGGGCATTTGCTACATCACTGGTCCCCAACCTTTTTGGCACCAGGGACCGGTTTTGTGGAAGACAATTTTTTCATGTACAGGGTTGCGGGGAGATGGTTTCCTGATGATTCAAACACATTAGATTTAGCATGTACTTTATTACTATTATTACCGCTTTGTAATATATAATGACATAATTATACAACTCACCATAATGTAGAAGCAGTGGGATCCCTGAGCTTATTCTCCCGCAACGAGTCAGTTCCATCTGGAGGCGATGAGTGACACTGACAGATCGTCAGGCATGGGATTCTCATAAAGAGCGCGCAACCTAGATCTTGCACATGCGCAGTTCACAGAACCGCCCCTGTGAGAGTCTTACGCTGCCGCTGATCTGACTGGAGGCGGCGCTCAGGGAGTGGGGAGCGGCTGTAAATACAGATGAAGAATCCCTCGCTCACCCATCACTCGCCTCCTGTTATGTGGCCTGGTTCGTAACAAGGCAAGGACAGGTACTGGCTTGCGGCCTGAAGGCTAGGGAGCCCTGTGCTACACCATTTTAAAATAAATTTCCATCAGGCGCCATGCGTCCAACTCACTCTGCGTTTCTACCTTCAGAAGGGTCGGGAGCCCCATCTCCTGAGCTTCCCTGGCTCAGCGTGTTGTACGTTGAGTTATTCTCTCGAAGGTTTAGGTATCAGCTTGCTCTTGTCTGCTTCCTCCCTCATTCCCTTACTTCTTTGATGTATGCTTTGTTCTCCCTTGTTGTCACCGTAATGGCATTTCCGGAGGAAGCAGAGACAAATGTATTACATGAGCTGCCATGTTGAACCGGAAGTCATTCTTGTCTCAATTGAGTTTCTCTTGCCAAAGCTTACTCCAGTGGTAGTGGTTCATCCCAGTAGAGTCTCACAAAAAGCAAGACTGAAATTCAGTGTCAGGATTGTAGATGCCCTGTTTCAGTTACCCGTTTCTGATCACCCTTAGTGACTTCACAGGGAAGTCATTTGTTTGCTTATGATTCTGCGATTTAGACACTGCTTGGAGGGAGCATCTCATTTCTGTTGGCATCAGTTGGGGTAGCTCACCTGGGGCTGGGGAGTCCACTCCCAAGATGGCTCATCCACATAACCTCAGTGGTTCCAGCTGTAGAATGGGCCCTTAGATGGGGTGGTTCCTCAGCATGTGACCACCCCCTGTGGCTAGGTTGGACTCCTCAGTAGCTGAGTTCTAAAAGGGAACATCCCATGACCAAGCTCACTAAGAGGACAAACTCCAGGGTATAAAAACATATCAGGCTTTCCTTTTGCATCACACTTACTAATATCCCATTAGCCAAAGCAAGTCACACAGCCAAGCCCCGAATCAATGTGGGACGGCACTGCTCTCCACAGAGGGATGAGGGCTAGGAGGTAGGGTGCGCTGGGGGCCACATACCCCCTGGGAACTCTGGGATCCTGTTCTTCCATTTTATTTCTGAAACATTGAGGTGCCGGATTCTTTTCTTATACATAGTTTAGCATGATATAAACATTCGATAAATATGTATTAGGACCACAGAAATCTTGTCACATTTCCACTGAAACTGTTTCTGAATGGACTAGAAAGATTTAAGCTGTATAGCTTACCCAGGACTGTAATGATTGTATTCCTAGTTAATGAAAAAAAATTACTCTGTGAGGTCAGACTACTAAATATACCTTTCCAGGGAATTAAGTATTGTCTTTTTTTTTTTTTTGAGACAGAGCCTTACTCTGTCACCCAGGCTGGAGTGCAGTGGCATAATCTTGGCTCACTGCAACCTCTGCCTTCCAGGTTCAAGCAATTCTCTTGCCTCAGCCTCCCAAGAAGCTGGGATTACAGGCACCCACCACCACACCTGGCTAATTTTTGTATTTTTAATAGAGGAGACAGTGTTTCATCGTGTTGGCCAGGCTGGTCTCAAACTCTTGATCTTAAGTGATCTGCCTGCCTCAGTCTCCCAAAGTGCTGGGATTACAGGCATGAGTGACCACACCTGACCAAGTATTATCTTTTGCTTTAGGCTACCAGAGGTTAGCTTCTTGAATTCTTCTTTGTTTGTTTTTGAGTCATGGTTTCACTCTGTTACTCAGGCAGGGGTGCAGTGGTGCAATCATAGCTCATTGCAGCCTCCAACTCCTAGGCTCAAGTGTTCTTCCCACTTCAGCCTCCTGAGTAGCTGGGACTACAGGCATGTGCCACCACACCCAACTAATTTTTTAAAAAAAATTTCAAAGAGATGGGATCTCACTATATTTCCCAGGCCAGTCTTGAACCCTTGGCCTCAAGCGATCGTCTTGCCATGGCCTCCCAAAGCACTGGGATTACAGGCATGAGCCATTGCACCCAGCCCTTGAATTTAAAATAGTTGAAAATTAGGCTCTTTAACACCTGCTTGGACTTCAAAGAATGAAAGTGGGTACTTACGCAATAACCAGGCAGTACATTCCTTAGAAATTCCAAACGAAGATCTCTTGTTTCATGCTTGCCAAGCTTGTCCTGAACGTTCCTAAGTGCAGCAGGAAAAAAGTGGCTCAGCTTGTGCTGTGTGTCCCATAAGTCTTGACCTAGGACTAGTAAGTGTTTCCTTTGTGTGCAGGGGTTCTCTATCTCCAGTATGGAGATGAAACCAAGCATCTCAGGATGCCGAATGAAATCACAAGTACAGACACAATCCGTGCTCTCTTTGTAAGTGCCTTTCCGCAGCAGCTCACCATGAAAATGCTGGAGTCGCCCAGTGTCGCCATTTACATCAAAGATGAAAGCAGAAATGTCTATTATGAATTAAATGATGTAAGGTAAGTTGTGACATCATTTTTTGCCTGCCATATTGCGTTAGAGATTTTTTGTTTGTTTCTTTGTTTTGGGGTTTGTTTGGTTTTTTTACCTGCTATATTGCATTTAGAGTGGTTTTTTTTCCCATTATATCACTTTCACAGAGTTTGTACAAAATTCTAATTTCTCTATATTGTAGTGAAGAAAGCAGATTAATTATCCTGATCAGTAGGCTTATTTCACCCAGTCAGATGATTTCACTATCTGGTTTTCTACAATTCATTTACACGGTATAGTTTATAAAAATGAGGACAAACTCCTCCCCCACAGATTTTTGAATGCTACATCTGAAAAGAACATTAGAAATGATTCCATCCACCATTTTATCTAAGAGTTAGGGAAACTAAGGCCCAAAAAGGTGGTGGAGAGACCTGATCAAGGTCATAAGAGTTGAAGGAAATACTTCATATTAGAGCTTTCCCAATTCCCTCTCAAGTGTTCTTTCCTCCATAGACAGACGCTCTGGATATTTTAGGTAATGATCCTACTGGGTCATTATTTACACATAACAAGTTAGAATAAAAACAGTGGACTGTGTATTATTTTCCACAAGAAAAAAGACTGAGAAGCATCCTCATTTTCCATTCATTTCTTAAATAGTTATCCTTTACCCGAAGATCTTACTTTCCAAGTAGGCTTTCTCCAGGGGTCACAGTTGAATATCCTCCAAAATTAAGCTAAATAGACTCCTGCTATTAATGGTATTGGGAGTAGGTTAGGAAGAAAAGCAGCTCTCTCTCTCTCTCTCTATTTTTTTTTCCTTTGGCCACCCAGGCTGGAGTGCAATGTTGTGATCTCTGCTCACTGCAACCTCCACCTCCCAGGTTTAAGTGATTCTCCTGCCTCAGCCTCCCAAGTAGCTGGGATTACAGGCACCCACCACTACACCCAGCTAATTTTTTTTTGTATTTTTGGTAGAGAAGGAGTTTTCCCATGTCAGTCAGGCTGGTCTCAAACTCCTGACCTCCTGATCCACCCACCTTGGCCTGCCAAAGTGCTGGGATTACAGGCGTGAGCCACCATGCCTGGCCTCATCTCTCTTTTTTTTGAAGACAGGGTTTTGCTCTGTCACCCAGGCTGGACCTTAGTGGCATGATCATGGCTCAGTGCAGCTTCGACCTTCTGGGCTCCAATGATCCTCCCACCTTTGCTTTCTGAGTAGCTGGGACTACCAGCACATGCCACCACATCTGGCTAATTTTTTAATCTTTTATAGAGACAGAATCCCCCTATGTTGCCCAGGCTGGTCTGAAACTCCTGAGTTCAAGCAATCCTATAGTCTCAGATTCCCAAATGGTTGGGATTACAGCCTGAGACACCACACCCCACTCAAAAGCATCTTTATTGTCATTTTGGTGTCATGTATACAGCAGAAAGAACTCATTTGATCTGTCCCAACCAAACAACCTAGAAAACAGGACTTTGATCAACACAAGCAAGCAGTTGCTAGTATGGTCTCTAATCATTTTAGAACTCCACAGATTATTTAGTGACTAATCCAGCCATTTCATTTTGTGGAACCAGAAACTCAGATGCCTAAAAGCTGAGGGACTTATTCAAGAGCACACAGCCACCTAAGTACCAAGCTCTGCCCCAAACATGGCTGTGCCAAACATGGCTGTTCACATTTCTTGGTCAAGAACTTTTGGATCCCTTCGAATATTTCCTCACCAACTCGTTGGGGACAGGACTTGGGGTTTCTGGGTCCCCACCCTGGGGGAATGGCAAGTTTCCCTGTTTCTTCATCATGGAATTAATGGGTACCACTTTTAAAAAATGTGCCTCTAGTGAATAATAAATGTAAACTGATCTTTATCTACCAATGATCACAAATGACATATTTAGGCATATGCCCAGGTGAATGAGTAATTTAGAGCTTTCAACACTTGACACATGCCCCAAGGTGTAGATGCTACATCTGTTGCACAGCCTTACAGCTTTTTAAAGATGTGTTTAAATATTCATGGGTATCCGAAAATTCATGTTTGTTTTTGAACTAAATTATTAATCAAGCTGTCAGCAAAAGAAATTTTTTGCACTCACAAAGTTTAAACTTGAAACATGAAATAATCACATTATGGTTAAAGACTATGTTTGTAGTAATATAATCCCATGTAGTGTTTTTACACGGAGCTGCCAGTTACAACAATCATCTTATATTCTGCATTTGCAATTAGAGGAATTGAAGGACACAGTAATAGCAAGTAAATATGCAACTTAGGGAAGCCACAGTTGATTATGTAGCTCAAGGCTGACGAGGTTATTATGAATAATTGGGCCTTACTGTCTTGCAGCCTATGCAAGGATTTTTATATTACAATGAGTCACCATTTTCTAGAGCCTTTCCCAAGCTTCAAAGTATGGCTACTTTGACTTCTTTTTTCATTACTGGGGAAAGTCGAGAAGTAGTCACAAAATAAGAGAAATGAAAGGGAAGACTAGGAGGAAAACGTCATGATCATCCTTAATGGAAATCCAGTTGATAGAATAAATGAAACCAGCACTTGAGAGAAGAGACCATCACTTTAAACACTAATAATTCTCAGTCAATATGTTGATATTTGTGAAAATCATGATCTTGTTGATCCATAAGTTGTAGTACTGTTAGCCTGATCTTTTTTTTTTTTTTTTTGAGATAAAATCTCCCTCTGTCACCCAGGTTGGAGGGCAGTGGCATGATCTCAGCTGACTGCAGTCATACCTCCTGGGTTCAAACAATTCTTGTGCCTCAGCCTCCTGAGTGGGACTACAGGTGTGCACCACCATGCCCAGCTAATTTTTATATTTTTAGCAGAGGTGGGGTTTCACTGTGTTGGCCAGGCTGGTCTTGAACTCCTAACCTCAAGTAATCTGCCCGCCTTGGCCTCCCAGAGTGCTGGGGTTACAAGTGTGAACCACTGCACCTAGCCTGATAGCCTAATGTTTTTTAAAACCGCTCATTTAACATATTTAAGTGGAAAAATCACTGATTCATAAATTTGTAATTTTACTTTTCAGTTACTTAGATTTAATTATTAAAGATGAACCTAAAAATGTTCAAATGAAGACAGTGTTTTTATTTGGTGATGACAATAATGTTTATGCTATGTGAGCACATACATGTCATTTCCAAAGAATTATTCTGTTTCTTTGATTTTATGCATAAAATGCCTCGATTATATCTTATTTAAATGGTAGAAGAAATTTTCACCACCAGCATTATATAAGACAAAAAATATATATATATCATGTAGATTTCAACTGACGACAATGACTTTAATCTTCTAAATTCAGAGACAAATCTCATTGCACACCCTTCAGTGTTTCTGAAGTGCGAGCATATTTGCTAAAGTTGCCTGTTTCATCATTGCATTAGGTGCCTCCTATTTTCCTTAGGGAAATGCTACAGAAAGTTCCAGTCAGAATATTGAGTTGTAAATGTTGCCACCGTAAATCCAATCCAGGCCTTTACTGTTAGTTCATCTCGAATGCATATGTTTCTAAAGTCATGATAAACCAACTTCATGCATTTTAAATACCTCCAGAATCACAGTTAGCCTTTTCCCTGGCTCCCGTGAGGTTTTCTATTTTTTCACATCCTCACTTGTGACTTCTTCCTCTGGCCCAATGGTGAGCTGCTTTAGCGAATCCCCACATCCTTACCTCTGTGAGTCTCCCCTTCATGTTAAACCAGCCCCCTTTAATAACAGGGGCTGCTGGCTCCCCCTGAAGCTGACTTCTAACAAGCTACTGGAGCAACTGTGCAAGCTTGGGCTAGTCATTGCTTCAAAGCAATTACTGGCAGGTATTTAAAGGAGAGAAACAAGACTAGTCCAAGAATCCTCCACTTCAGTTAAAACAAAAACACAAGCCAGTAATTCCAGCGATTGGGTCAGCCCACTAAATGAGGCTGCACCTGGAGGAGAGGAATTCATCCTCCTGCACACATTTCTCTGAGCTAGCCGAGCTGGCGTTGGAAGGGATCACAGTGTAGACAGAGCCAACAGGGCCTTGGGTGGCCCTTCTGGTGATGAAACTGAACATGGAGAGAGAAGGACTTCGTAGACATTCATGTGCTCTTCAATAATTTTACGGTAGGCTCTGACCCTGTCTTTTGCTATGGTATCTTCTTGCTCTAAGAGCTGGGGTCAGAGAAAAAAGAATTTATCTGCTGCTGTTTCTTCAGATCCAGCAATTCGATTTGTATATAGAAAAACTACTTTCTAATCCACTGTGGAAGGAAAAAAGGCATGGTAAAGATATTAGTTTATATCTTTGTGGTACTGTTTTGTTTTTTCTTTTTTTTCTGGACTAAAGATACCTTTTCTTTCCCTTGCCGAAAGTGTTTGAAGGCAAAAAAAAAAAAAAAAATTCTTTCATGTGCATTCATTAGATAAGAAGCGAACCAGGTGTTTGGGAAAAGTAAACAATTAAATATTTAAATATTAACCAAATCTCTTTGAATGTATTGTAAATGTTAGAACTTTATTTTTTTTTTAAGTGTTAGCTTTCCATATTCGGAATCTTGAAAGAAAGTTCATGCTACCCAATATTTATGGGTGGGGAGCTGTACTGGAGGAATAATACTTTCCTGAGGAATGAGAAAACGAGAGAAAAGCTGAAGTCATTTTTCTTCTTCTTTTCCTTATTTATAATTGCCTATTTTATGGTCCTATAACTTTTGACTGGAGTATTGTAGATAGCCTTTGGATTGTCTGTTCATGTTTTTTACCTGATCTTTAAGGGCAGGCTAAGAAAATGGCCAAAGTCAGGCTTCTTTCATCTGCCATAGTTATTGATGTTTTTGATTCCAGGAATATTCAAGACAGATCACTCCTCAAAGTGTACAACAAGGATCCCGCACATGCATTTAATCACACACCAAAAACGATGAACGGAGACATGAGGGTAAGTGTTTCTGTCCTGTTTTGAATTTTATTCAGTGGGTCAATGCCTCGTTCCTCTTGCTTGTACTCCTGATGTAATCATACTCTACAACCAAGTGTTGGGGGGTGTTCCACACTCATCTCACCTGGGGGATCGTTATTTGTTCTTGGTAGAGATTTCCTGGTTATTTAGGACAAAAGGGATTAAAATAAGGCTTGACACATCCTAATTGATCTTTAAGTATGGAGTTATGTCCTCACTTTAAAATTCTGAAAATCCTCCTATAAAAGGGTTCCTAGTCCATAATACATTAACCGGCTCAGAAGATCTCTTGCATTTTTTTCTTCCAATAAAGCAAAACTAACATATAATCAGGCAAACAACAAGGTACACAATTGCATGGAAAATCTATTCGTGTTCTTACATTAGCTCTTCCAAGTCCTAACATTCTAGTTCAATTTCTCACCTTCTAATTCAGGGGCTACCCTGGAAGAATTTTGTTGTTGTGCTGTCTTAAATATTATCAGATCTTCTCTGAACCATGTTGAGGGCATAATACAAAAATCTGCATGATTTGGGAACTAAAAATCTCTAGATTTAGATTGTCTCAGGAGATTATCTGAACATTCAAAGCATGCAGGGATGTTTTGAAGGAAAAGGAGAAACTGAAAAAGCAGATTTAAGATCACATTAATGCTGGTCCACTAGAAAGGGATTGAGTTTCTAAAAATAATGCTACATTCCTCTGTAGCAAAAATGGGAGGTAAAAAGAAGATTAGCTTCTCAGCTGTACACCCTCTACACACACACACACACACACACACTCTCTCTCTCTCTCTCTCTCTCTCTCTCTCTCCCCCCCCCCCCCCCACTCCCCCTTAGAAGACACTGTGCCATTTTTTTCTCATCTTTTCTACAGATTAGCACTTGGCTGGATGTTTAAGTTTAACTAGAAAAAAATAAATGATTACCTTTTATTGCTAAAGAAACCCAGACACTATTCTGTCCTGGAGTTGTAGTTTTGCTTCTGAGTGCGGCTGTCTCTGCTCCTGATAGCACGTATTAGTTTCCTCTTGCTGTTGTAATAAATTATGGCAAATTCAGTGGCTTAAAACAACACAGATTTACTCTCTTACAGTTCTAGAGTCTGTGGACTGACATAAGTCTCACTGATCTGACATAAGGGGTTACCAGCAGGTGTGCATTCTTTTCTGGAGGCCCTAGAGAGAATTCTTTTTTTCCCCCCAGCTTCTAGAGGCCACTGACATTTCTTGGTTTGCTGTCTTCTTCCTCCATCCTCAAAGCCAGCAAGATAGCTTCCCTCTGACCCTGCTTCCGTGGTCACATCTCTAACCCTCCCGCATCCACTGTTTTTCAGTTTGTTTGTTTTGAGACAGAGTCTTGCTCTGTCGCCAGGCTGGAGTGCAGTAGCGCAATCTCGACTCACTGCAACCTCCGTTGCCTGGGTTCGAGGATTCTCCTGCCTCTGACCCCCAAGTAGCTGGGACTAGACATGCGCACCACCACACCTAGCTAACTTTTGAATTTTTAGTAAAGATGGGGTTTCACCATGTTGGCCAAGATGGTCTCAATCTCTTGACCTCATGATCTACCTGCCTCAGCCTCCCAAACTGCTGGGACTATAGCCGTGAACCACCGCACCCAGCCAACTTTTAAAGACACTTTAAGACTTTGAGCCTACCCGATACTCCAGAAAAATCTTTCTCTTTCAAGTTCAGCTGATCAGCAACCTTTACTCTCCCTTTTCCATGTAACTTGATGTAAGTTTGGAGGGCTAGGATGCAGATATCTTTAGGGGACCACCATTCTGCTTTCTATATGGGGTAAATTTAGAACCACAAAAGAGGCCAGCAGATCTAGCTGGAAATGCTGGGAGAAGATCTGTGTCATTCTGGACTGGAATATGAGTGATGACATTGTGGGATCAGAGCCTACACTTCTGGAGGAAAAGGCCTCTCACGTACTCAACTGCTGTTATTTTTATGTCAGAAATGATGTGTGACTTGAATTGAAAGCTGTGTCACTACTTCAGAAATTCTAGGATTTTGAGGTTTATTTCGCCACTTTATATGTAAACCGGAGCCACATGGAGACAGATTGAGTCATGCCAATCGTGAAGCATGGACTAAATATTACAGCACCATTTGCCTTTTATTACTTTCTTATTCTCTTTTGCGGAGACATTCATCAATGTCTTTGCTCCTTGAATATCTGTTTTTGCTATGTCTAGCCTTCACACTGGAGTTCCATGGTGCTGAGAGTTCTGTTCCTGTCACATAGAGCCATTTCCACACAGGTTCCCCAGAATCGCCTCTGAGAATCTTGTTTGTGGCTAGCAGGACCCCTGTTTTAACCCTCCAGTAGCTCTGGTTCCTATGTAAGGACCAGTAGTGAGGACTGAGAGAATCAAATATTGACCATATGATCAAAGCTGATCAGAATGCAGAACACGTGCTATGGGTTTCTGCAGACTGGTTCTGTTTTTACTTGAAGATGAAACCCTGCTGATCCTTTTTTCTGGGTTACCCAGAGCCTACTTTAAACGCTCGTTTTGTGTGTGTCAGAAACTCAACCGTTGTCCCCAAATGAAGGGACAATAACTGTTTACCGTTTAACCAACAGAAAAGCTTTTATGTTTCAATCCCAATTACTTAGAAATGAGAAGTGGAAAGCTGTTTCAAACCCAGCTAGGTGTGATCATGCCTGCAGTTTGCAGCTTGGTTCCTGTTCATAGATTGCAGACACTAAAAGGCATGGAATTCAGCTGCCCTCACCTTTTGGCTCTGCAGGTTGGAATTCTTTTTCCTTTCTTGATGAATGTGGTTGCATTGCCATGAAAGGGCAGGAAGCTTTGCTGAGCCCTGCCTCTGGAGCCCAGCTGCACAACCTACTGCCGATGGTGGAGAGCAGAAATAGAGGACAGAGCAAGGATCAATTGTTGTAGACTAAACCACACTGCAGGGTGGAGTTAGGAAGTTCCATCCTCCCATATGTTTGCAATGTGAGCGTGGCCATGAAGGAATTCGACGCTAACTACTCACATGAGTCAGTCACTGCAGTCCTGCCCCTCATGTCATTAGACCTCACTCCCCAGCCTCTGGAGACAACCTGGGACAGACCTCCCAGCTGCCTGCTTATGACCAGTAAACATGCATGTCATGAAAAACATCAGCTGGAATGAACAGAGGGACAGCAACAGTCACACAGGAACTTCTCAGGGGCACCTGAGACTTTTCTTAAGCAATGAATGCAATAGCTTGCCTTTGAAAGAAAAGACAAGGTAAAACTCTCCTTCTAAAACAATCGGTCTTCCCAGAGCAGTTTTATGATTGGAAATGTGCTACTTAGAAAGCGTGCTAGACTAGGCCTCAGGATGGGCATGGAATGAACGCGTGGTGGGGAAAATGTGTATCTAGATTTTCATCCAGCATCTAGCTGAGCATTTTTGAGGCTGGTCTGTCTAAGGAGACTCGTGGTTCTTGGGTGGAACTCAGCACACCTGGCTCCTGTTTCTCTACCCACCACCCTGATCTAATTTAATTGCATGGCTTTTGTTTCCTTACATCACATAGGAGCTTTGATAATTCGGTTCCTAAGGGACTGAGCTCACCATATGGAACAGGCCCTTTTGCAAAATTTATATATGTACTCACAGCGTTTTAAATTCACAAATGTACAACTCGAAGATGGAACCATTCCATTTCATGACTCTCAAAAAGTACACTTTTTTCCATACCAGCAGTTCGTTGAAGGAATTGGACAATTGTCCTGCTTTCAGGGTGACTTGCTAGTCACCAAAACTGTGGCTCTTTCACAGTGTGGGGGCTTCTCCACCTTCTTCTGTGCTGTAAGACAGCTTTCCAAGATTCTCAGCTCTCATCATTTAACACTCTCCCTCTCCTCTGCTTCCTTTAATTTCTCTTGCCTGTCTCTGATTTTTACTTGTATATGGACAATTGCCAGATTGGCCCTGCCTCTTAAATTATTCCCTAAAACCCAAAGTAATTGCTGCCTCCCAGTCCTCTTCTACTGAGCTTTGTGTTTGACACCAATGAACAGTCTCCTTAGAAATCAGTGGTCTCCATGGCACTGCTGTGTCTAAATTCCTTGTCTGTGTTCACAGACACCTCAGCCTCCTTCATTCCCTAGTTCTTCTTCCTCTTGCCTGTGTTCAAGCAGGCTTCTCTAGTTTTGGTTTTATTTGTTTTGTTTTGTTAAATATACTCTTTTTATCTGAACCTTTGCACTTCTGATTCTTATCTTAACACTTGTTTGACTATTACATCAATGTGGATGACCACTGAAACCGTATCCTGAGCTCTGCTTCTCTAGAATTCAAGACCCAAATGTTCAGCTTCTAAGTGTCTTCACATGAAGATTATTTCCACAGTTTCCAATGCATTCTGTTGAAGAAAGAATTCCTAATCTTTTTTTCCACTTTATTTATCTTTCTTGATTACCATTTGAAGAATGGAGGGGCTATGATGGCATGTGTGTGTGTGTGTGTGTACAAGCATGTGTGCTTGTGTGTGTGTGCCATGCATATTTTGGAGAATGTGGGAGGAGGAATGTAACATTATCAGTGATTCTTCTCCTGCCTGACCCTTGTTTTTCCATGCATCCAGATGGTCACCAGAGCTCATCCTCTCTACTCTGCAAGGCCTCTTACAGATGACCTTCCTGCCACTGCCTGTACGAATATTCTTACAAAAACTAACTTATTTGAGCGCTTATTAAGCACTTTTGTGGGATTTTTTTTTTGGGGGGGGAAGGGAGTCTCTGTCACCCAGCCTGGAGTGGCAGTGGCACAATCTCAGCTCATTGCAACCTCTCCCTCCTGGATTCAAGCCATTCTCCCACCTCAGCCTCCTGAGTAGCTGGGATTACAGGCGTGTGCACTACACCTAGCTAATTTTTGTATTTATAGTAGAAATGAAGTTTCACCATGTTGGCCAGGCTGGTCTTGAACTCCTGACCTCAAGTGATCCACCTGTCTGAGCCTCCCAAAATGCTGGGATTAAAGGCATGGTCCACCACACCCAGCCAGTAATTTTAATTATTTATTTAATCCTCAAGATAAAATTTTAAGGCAGGTCTTGGTATAAGACCCCCTATTTACAGATGATGCAATAGCTCCTTATGTTAAGAGGTTTTCCAAGGCCACACAGTCAGAGAGTAGCAGAGCTGATATTTAAGCCAAGACGCCGTAGCTGCCAAAATTAAAGCCTTCATTATTTCTCTACTGAGCCACCTAACAGTTCTTACTTCCCACAGCTCATTCTCCTGTTCTCTTTTTCCAAGTGTCTCAAATTCACTCTCCTTCTCTACATATCTGCTTTTTTTTTTTTTTTTTTTTTTTTTGAGACAGAGTCTTGCTCTGTCTCCCAGGCTGGAGTGCAGTGGCGCAAACTCAGCTCACTCCAACCTCCACCTCCCGGGTTCAAGCAATTCTCCTGCCTCAGCCTCCTGAGTAGCTGGGACTACAGGTGCATGCCACCATGCCCAGCTAATTTTTTTTTTTTTTTATATTTTTAGAAGAGACAGGGTTTCACCATGTTAACCAGGATGGCCTTGATCTCCTGACCTTGTGATCCTCCTGCCTCAGCCTCCCAAAGTGCTGAGATTACAGGCGTGAGCCACAGCACCCAGCCCCATATCTGCCTTTCAAAAATTCTACCCATCTAACATATTCCAGGACAATTGTCCAATTTCTTCAGCAAATTACTGGCATGAGAAAATGTGGGAGGGAGCGTGCTTAGGTTTCCCGGGGCCTACTGTACTATGATAACAAAGTGTGGCCTGCGCACCGTGTTCCAATTTTGAATAGAACAAAGCAACTGTAAAAGACATCTTTACAACTATTTGGGAAATTTGAACACGTTACGAATCAGGAGATGTTAAGGGATAGCTGGCATAATAATAGGTTGGTGGTTATGTTTTAAAAGATGGAACATACTAAAGTACTTACAGGTTAAATGACATGGCAAATGGGTCTTGCTTTAAAATACTGCAACAAACCAAGAAACAAAATAGGTAAAATGTTGAAAAACGTCAGCTGCATGATGGAGGTACCTTTTATTGTTTTCTCTACTTTTTTTGTTTTAAAATTTCCATAATAAAATGTTTGTTTTCTTTCCTTTTTCTTTTTTTTTTTTTTTTGAGACAGTCTCGCTCTGTTGCCCAGGCTGGAGTGCAGTGGCACGATCTCAGCTCACTGCAACCTCTGCCTCCCGGGTTCAAGCAATTCTTCTTCCTCAGCCTCCCGAGTAGCTGGGATTACAGGAGTGCACCACCACTCCTGGCTGATTTTTGCGTTTTTTAGTAGAGATGGGGTTTTGCCATCTTGGCCAGGCTGGTCTCAAACTCCTAACCTCAGGTGATCTGCCCACCTTGGCCCCCTAAAGTGCTGGGGTTACACATAGGAGCCACTGCGCTTGACCCATAATAAAATCTTTTACAAAATAATAAAAAACTTGCTTTTAGATCCCAAATAAAAGACTACCTACTCCAGGAAACCTTTCAGTAATGCTGTGTCAGAATTCATCTTTCCGTTTTATGGGCATGTGGCCTATCCATTTTGTGTTATAATCATTTAGCTGTGTGTCCATCTCATACAAAAGACTGTACATTATTCAGAGGCAAAAGCCATATTATGTGCTGGGTCATCTTCACATCCCTCTGAAAGCCAGTCATGGCATCTTAACCCTTGGTGAGTGCAGAGTAAACACTTGTTAAACAGGATTTACTGAGTCCCCTACTGATGGTCCTACAAATGCTATGTTATTCATTTTCTATCATTAATGAGAACCCACTGTAAAAATATCTCTCTGTTCTCCTCACCAGAAATAGTTCTGCTTCTCCTGGTTTATTTTTATCATATGGACACTTTGAATCTTGTAAGTGATCATTTTCCCTCTTTGTGTTGCTACTCTAAGGCTTAGAATTAAATTTGTGGCCCACCCACAGCAAGAGTGCAGGCATTTGTGGCGTGTGTTTTGTGTGTTGGCTTCATTCCTGGACTCTCTTTTTAATTTTCCTACTTTTATCTTCCTTTTGTTACACATTCCACTTTGACTTCTTTTTTCTGTGCAACCGTAAAAATGTATGGTTTCACAGAAAAAAAATTAACTCTATTATAATAAAAAAATTAACTCTATTAATTTCTTTGTGCAATCTATCAGGATATAAATAGTATTCATTCTCTACCATGGCTGTTCTAGATAGAAGATAGCAAACCTTTTTGTGTCTGCAGAGTAGGCAATGTGTTAAGTACTTTACATATTATTTAAATTAGTCAGTAATTCTGCAAAGGGGCTATGCTGGCTTCATTTTCACAGGTGATAAAACGGAAGCCAAAGAGGTCTTTCCCAAGCTCACACATCTGATCAATGTCAGACACTGGATTTGAACTTACTTCTTTCTGCTTCTTTATACACAGCTCGCAACCTCCCTTCCTTGATATTTCCATTTAAGTTTTGCAAGTTTTGAAGTGATGTTTCTACTAAGACTTTAGAACACATAAAATATCCTTTATTAACATTTGTTTCATTTCTTAATTTCATTACGCATCTATTTCATGGTATCTTTTTATATTTAATTTTGCTTCATTGTCTCCTCTTCTGAGCACACTGAAAATATACTTATGAAAAAGAAGAAAAGAAAAAGGAGTGAATTGCCCGTTTAGTACCTGTGTCTGCAGTGGCCGCTGAACTCAGAGCACTTTTTTCCACTGGGCAGTGTTCTGGTTGAGAAGAAGGTTTGGGATTCAGGGAGTATCAAGTCATCCCATTGAAACAAAAGGATCCCACAAAAATGGAAGTTTCAGAAAACACTCTTAGCTGACTTTCTTTATCTATTTAGAGTTCTCGACCCAGCGGTAATATCCCTTTCCCTCATGCAATGACAGTGGTTACAATAATAACACTTCTGATGTACTTTCACCATACTGAGCAGTTTGCTTGTATTTACTTCATTTGATTTTCACAGCTATACAATGTGAGAGGGATTCTTACCGTCCTCCTGTTTCAGAGCTGGAAGCTGAGGCTTAGAGAGGTCAGTGAACTTGCTCAAAGCCACCCAGCTAAAAAGAAGTGGGGCTGAATTTAGAGCCAGGCAGGCCAACTCTAGAATTGGCCTTTGTAATCACGCCTGTGGTCACTCCCATACTTTCCCACCACTGTCTTCATCAGCGTGTCCGTGAGTCATCTCCACATGTCCAGGGGCCACACATTTCTAAAGACCTAACCCAGAAACTATTCTTTTCATCAAGCCTCCCTCACTCTTCTCTTTCTAAACCTCCCCACTGAAATGGAGACCCTGTCCCTTCTTGAAACTTCCATAGAACGTCACCACCCTGCCCCGCTCTCCTTGTGCACTCACGTTTTCCTGTCTGTGTTGAGTTACTGATGCACACATCTTAAGTGTCTTTTTCAGCGCTAACCTTCTCCGGGACAGGGTCTCCATTTCATTCATCTTTATGCTCCCTGTGGCTCTCACGGACAATGCCCTAAGTAGATTCTCATTAAATACCTAGATAGAAAACGATACTTACTTTAGCCCTTTTCTATCACAAACCTTCAGTTAGTGCCTTATCTACTAAGATCAATACAATTATTTGTAAATGTACATGTTTGAGGTTTATAGCACATTACCTGATTTATCCCAGTATTGGCCACTGACCCAAATGAGAAACAAAAATGTTTGCCTTGCTTATGCCTGTAATCCCAGCACTCTCAGAGGCTGAGGCAGGCGGATCATGAGGTCAAGAGATCAAGACCATCCTGGCCAATATGGTAAAACCCTGTCTGTACTAAAAATGCAAAAATTAACAAGGTGTGGTGGCACACACCTGTAGTCCCAACTACTTGGGAGGCTGAGGCAGGATAATCACTTGAACCTGGGAGGAGGAGGTTGTAGTGAGCCGAGATCATGCCACTACACTCCAGCCTGGTGACAGAGTGAGACTCTGTCTCAAAACAAAAAAAAGAATGTCTGCCTTTCCTCAGTCCATCAGTATAATTTAATAGAAGTTAATAACCCTGAAGTTTAAGAATGACAGTAAAGAAAAAAATCTGCTTTGTCAGATTAAAATAAGCATTCATCAGAAACGTGCACTTATCTAACCTTTTGTGTGTGTGTTGGCAGGAGTGGACTTTTCGGAAGTTAAAGCCACCTGTGGGAGAAAGTAAGCTAAATCCCTAGATAACAAATCTAAATAAGATAGATCTGATTTTGCTGTGTTTATAATTCACTAGAACAAATCTTGCTTTTATTTTATTTTACTTTATTTTTATTATATTTTGAAGACAGCGTCTTGCTCTGTCACCCAGGCTGGAGTACGGTGGCACAATCATAGCTCACTGCAGCCTCGACCTCCCTGGCTCAAGTGAGCCTTCTGCCTCAGCTCCCGATTAGCTGGAACTACAGGCACACACCACCATACTTGGCTTATTTTCTAAATTCTTTGTAGAAACAGGGTCTCCCTATGTTGCCCAGGCTGGCTTTGAATTCCTAGGCTCTGGTGACCCTTTCTCCATGGACTTCCAAAGTGTTGGGATTATAGGCATGACCCACTGTGCCTGGCCCCTTGCTTTTCGATTGGGTTGATAGTCAGTATTGCAAATATCTCTAAACTTATAATGTGAGAGTGATGATTTTAGAACAGTTAACTTCATTACTGTAAGTGTTTACTGAGTCACTCGGCCATTGTGAGTCAGATCCTTCATCTGGTCTCCCTTCTCATGCAAGAGATACATTGGCAAAAAGCAGTAATGAAACAGACAATAATCAATTAACTCAATCATCAATAATGATATAGACATCTAAAACTTTTCACATTAGTTCAGGTTAGGTAATATCCTTGCCTGTGTTCTATAATTCACTGGAGTTAACACTATGAAACTCATTTATGAGTGATATACCTAATGATATATTTTTTATGTTGTGCTTTTCTGGAAGGCAAAAAGGTGTCTCTGTTATGATTGATAAGGAAGGACGCTTATGGAAATGATTAGCTAGGCAAACACATTTGAATGCAGTGGCTATCCAGAACATGGTAGATATTTTCTTGTTCCTACTTTGCTTCCAGTTATAAAGTCTTATTTTTTAAGAAGCAAGAAAAGGTAATATATGCACATCCGATATGCAGCTTCCAAGTGATACAAATCTCATCTTTCCTGCTGCGTGACTGCTTGCTTTTCCTTGTACTATTTTTTTAATTTTTTGTCATTGAGAGGTTATGACAACATGAGCCATATTGTATTTATAAACATCACGTGTTTCCTTGATATGGCTTGCAGTTTCTGCCAGACAGAACACATGGAAGAAACATTTCTCGTTAGCTCAGCATTGGTTTTAGTTATGCTGATTTCCGGGACAGGAAAAATGCCTTCCTACTCAGAATTAACTTTCATAGAGTAGAAACAAAACCTCTGAATGTCCGTGAAATAGTTTTAACAAGAGTGGATACTGCTCCTTTAAACCACATATTTTGACTAAAAGCTTCCTTCTGTAAAAAACCCAAGCCTTGCATTTAGTCACCGTGAAGACAGGCAAGGCTGAAAGCATTGGAGAGAGGGGTGGTTCCGAGGTCTCTGCAAGTCTAGAAAGTTTCTTCTAGAAAAGAAAAGCTCACCGAAAATGTAAGGTAAGGACTGTGCCTTTATGATAAGACATTTTCTTTAGAGTTTTTTTGTCATGCTCTGGCACATTTATCTTTCATTAACTTGTCTTCTGTATTCAAGTTCAATGCAATAGAGAAATGCAATTTTAGGTTTTATTTTAACTTCTTGCACACTGCTTAGAAGAAAACCTCTCTTTGTCATCGACATCATTCTGTTTTGTTAAAGTCCACTTAAATTAAACTGAGCTGTCTTCAATCTATAAATCTTGTGGTCTAGTTTCTGGTTAACCTTATAATTTGGAAAAGGATTTAAAGTGCCAGCATAGTTTGCTTTTACAGGTCTTGTTGATTTATGTGCTCTGTGACAGTTTTCAGTGTTTTCATGAAGATGTTGACTTGCATTCAGTTTCTGAGGCAAAGTCGATAATTTGAAGACATGGTACAGATGAGGAGGGAAAATCATATGTGTCCTTTAACATTCCAGGGAAAAATTATTTGGTGTTTTTATCTTTTGAAAATCACTTTAAATTTTTAAATAAAAATAGCCTTTATCCTGGTCTTGAAAAAATTTTAAAGAAATAGCAATTTAATCTGCATGAATCACATTAAAAACTTCTGCAGTTTTTAAATAACAAGCTTGATGTAACAAGCCTGTTATATCAGGTTTAATGATGGCCTGAAAAAGTCTGTGACAGAAATCATGTTTACTTGGGATAACTATTCTGTCAACTCTTGCAATAGTTCAGTCACAATATTTTGCATTGATTTCTTTTAAAGGAAGTTAATAAGAGCAATGTTCTTTTAAATCAGTCTGTTTCCTTTCAAAAATACATGTGTTCATGAATTTGCTTATTCATATTCCTGTGGATATCTTTATCCCAGTTTATAGATGAGTTAATATACGTGAGAAGTTATCCAATGTGGTTTACATATATCTATTATTTTATTTGATCGTCGTAATAACCCTATGGAATAGGTACTATTATACCCATTTTAAGATTGGAAAACCAAGGCTCAGAGAACAACAAGATCACACACTAGTAAGTAGCAGAGCTGGGATTTAAATCCAGGCTGACTGTCTTCCTTTTTAAGTCCTGGACAGCACAGCCTCCCTAGTAGCTGAGAGCTTCAGGTCTGTAATCAAATATAGATGACTTATCTTGAAAATAATAATAAATAAGTCATGTTTATGTGGCTTCAAGATAAACTATTTTGTACTTTTCTGGAATTTTCTTTTATTTTAGATCTGTAGCATCCAAAACCTAATATCACACTGGTTGTTTATCCAGGGACCTGGTTACAACTTACTCAGAGTGAAATGAAAACAGTGAACGGACAGCGTAGAGATAGGGAAAAGCACTTTGGATAAACGACTCTTTCCCCTTTACTACACAGACCTTTCCTGCTTTCTTCTTTGCTACATGGGCTGTGTGGTCATTAAAAAATGTTTCCGTAGGACAGAGCAGGGAGCTTGTTTGTGAGCTTGACTTGGAAGCCAGAAAGTATCTTTGAATGGAGACTGGCTAACTGCCTGCCCACTGCCCCTTCAAGCTGCGGCAGAGCTGTCAGGAGGGGGATGGGAAGAATGTTAAGACTGAAGGTGGGGGGCTCTGAAGTTAGGGCAGCTGGCTCAGCTGCCTGAGAACCTGAACTTCACCTTCAACATTGCTCTTCCCACCTCCTCCTGAAGATTGAGACATCAACACAGCAGCAAAAATATCCTGGTGATTTGTGATGCAAAGTAATTACTGCTAACAGCATCAACAGGGGAGGCAGCTGCTGGCAACACAGGCTGCAGGATCAAGGCTTCCAGCTCCGGTTCAGCATAAAATCCAGGATTGGCTACACAACCAACACAACTCAAAGTTGATTGGAGCAGAACCGTCCTTCTCCCCAGCAGGTACTAGGGTGAGCTCCGGAAGAGTTCTGAGCCGCTGCTGCCTGGAGCGCACTTGAGAGGGTTTTGCCACATCCTTCTGCCCTTTGATATCCAAGCCACATCCCTTTTGTTTGCTCTTATAAGTATAGATGTTGGCAGAAATTGCCTTTGACTGGGGGCATATGTCTGCATTTTCAAGTTGCACCCCTTGTACCTACATGTTCACTAGCTGGGGTTTTGCTTTTCTGTGTTCCTGTGGCTCCCCAGCAAGGCATCCCAAACCATACTAGGCTGTTATCTACCACATCAATCTAAGCTCCCTAGGTCCAAGATCCTACCCCATAGAAGGCTTCCAGGGGATCATTCTTCTCTTGATGCTTTTTCCAAAATTCCTCAAATGAGCATGTGTTACTTTTATATAAATTTGGGGTAGGCAGAAGAACATGCTAATCTTTTTTTTTTTAAGTGTTTTCAAGATACATTTTGGCTACTGTTAGCACATTTTCTCTCTGTCCTACTTTTTCTCGTGGGGTAGGTGATCTCTGCTTGCATGTGATTTGCGGGACTCATAGATACTCTGTCCACTTTTAAGGAACTAGAGCTGGCCACTGCAGATTTTTAATGGAGAAAGCAAACCTGACCTGCCTCACTGGTGCTCCCTCAAGAAACAGCCCTGAAATTCATAATAATTTTTTTAAAAGATAGTTAATGGGTACAGAAAAATCATTTAGAAAGAATGAATGAGGCCTGATATTTGCTAGCACAACAGAGTGATTATAGTGAAAAATAATTTAATTGTACATTTTAAAATAACGAATAGTGTAATTGGAATCTTTGCAACACAAAGGATAAATGCGTGAGGTGATGGACACCCCATTTACCCTGATGTGATTGTTACACATTGCATGCCTGTATCAAAATATCTCGTGTAACCCATAAATATATACTCCTACTATATCAGAACAAAAATGGAAAAAAGAAGGAAAGACACCTGACTTATTTGAAGTCATAGGGTTTTAGAAATAGAAAGAGGGTCGTAGGCATCATCTTTTGTAACCCATTTCCCTGTAACTTGAGACTCAGGAGGCCCGGAGTGGTTGGAGTGACGGGGTCAAAATCACAAAATAAAGCACTGACAAAAATAGGGCTGGATCTCACGTCATCATCCCCAAGACCAGACCCTTGTCTATATGCAGTGCCCTTTAGCCTGTTTTCTGCTTTTGTTCTCACCTGAGCTGGATCTTATGAGGTTTGTTGTCTTGACTGATTTAGGAAAACACTATTTGACTTAGCCATCTTTTATGATAGCTGAGTCTAGCCAGCTTTCACTCATCTTCTAGAAAGCAGGACAACTTTCTCTCTCTCTTCTGGATTATCTTACTAAAAGAGAATCAGAAATCCTGTAGTAAGGCCAGAGCTGATTAATTGGAAATACATGGGGCTGGACTAAAAATAAATGGATTTTAAACTAACCAGATTTAAATTACCCAGTATTTTTTATGGAAGGAGAATAGGCCATCATGTCAACTGAAAAATAGCAGCTGCTTCAAATTATGAGATACTTTGAATAAAGGAATATTGGCTCAAGAAGGTTGTACAGTTTTATGGCATTATTTTAAAAAACAGCCTCTTTGCTGTGGCAAATAGCTCCTGCAGTTATGCTATGTGAAATGTTAATGTATGACTCCTCACATTACTTTCAAAGTTGTTCACTACTTAGAACCAGTGATTTTAGTTGGCACCTAGAAAGACAGTTTGTAAATGGTAATAATTATATGATGTTGTTTTGAATGAATGTTGGAAAGGCAGGTAGCACAAAGAACTTCAGAGTTAATATTCATTAACTCCTTAAGTCACAATTATAATTCTTCGTCACAACTAAGAAGAAAAAAGTCAATTTAAAACTGACTTAAAGAAAATTATTAAATGATTGCTAGTACAGAAAGTATAAACATATAGCTAAAGTGGTGATGGTATCTTGTTAGTGCATGAAGGTTAAAAACCAAAGCTTTAAGGTGAAGCACAAATTGAGGTTTCAAGGAAGGGACAGGGTAAAACTTCATTTAAAGCATGCAATTGGCAAAAAAACAAACATTTTGATGTCCAGATGAAATCTAATTCTTCTCTAAGAGTTCTCAAAACCGTCAGCATCTTACTATTTGGCACAAAAGAAAAGCTACTCATTAAATCATTTTTTTAGCAGATTTACTTATTTAAGGTCTCTCCAGATAAAAGGTGTGACTACCCAGCTTGTCATTTAAGCTCGAGGACCTCTTTCCATTGTGCAGGTGGCCCTAACTCACTCCATATTCCTGAAACACAGAAAGTATGTTTGACTCAGTTGGTTGATCGACACATGTACTTGATTTCTTTCCTTTTTTTCTTTTCTTGTGACATCAAAGGTCATGTTTTGCCTTGTTCTAACATCACTCTCTGAACCAGTTCCTTTTCATATACTCTTGATAGAGTAGGAAGAGTCATCAAAGAACAACACAGCAATAAGCAATCATACCAATGCCAACAAGGGGGCAATTCAGAAATTGCAGGGGACTGATCTATAGTGTGCTTAAACTTCGATGCGTGATTTTCGTCAAATGTAGCACCTCTGATGCATAGGATTGGTGGTCAGGGTCTGATAGCTTCATCTAGAATGAGCATCTAGTGCCAGTCCTTGCACTCACTTGCAAGGAAGGAGGACCAGAATAGGGCATTCTGTAGATGGCTGACCCCTTGCAGTAGGGACTGGGGGATCGTGATGGATACATCATGGTTGGATATCCACAAAGTGTATACCATTTTCCCTTGCCTTTAAAAGCAAATCTAAAAATATATTTTCTAGCAGCTGTGTAACTACAAAAAAAAAAAATCTGCTCCACTGCAACACAGTTTACTCACCAGATATCTGCAGGGTTCAGACCTTAATGCTTCAGAAATTTGCTGCAGATTTTACTGTATATATTTAGACCAAGGAGCCTATTAGCTTGCAATCTGAGAGAACCTCTGCATTTTCATGAAAATGAGAAATGTGGCACTGTTGGCAACCTCCAGCTATAATTATGTTAATCTGACCATTTTAAGACCGAAATATGTTGTTTTAAAATGTTTCTGTATTTTTATTATTCGTAACAATGATCTGAAGAAATTTACTGAAATGCTAATAAGTTTCTATTCAGTATCACTTTGAGACTAGAACATAAAAATGAGTCAGATGTGGAATTTTGATATTTTTAATTTTGGCACAGAATTTTTATCGACAGATACATACTCATATACATGGAGTATCTTAATATAAAAACTACCCAAATATAATTTTAAATATAGACACAGTGAGTATATGTGCAAAGCTGTCTCGGCAGATACGTGCAATAACAAAACATCTCTACATTTGCATTAAATTCCCAATTTTTGCTGTGCCAAAAATCAATTTTAAGTATTATTATAAGATAAATGTTTTTCTATCAAGAACCATGCTAGAGCACCCAGATCTCTATTTTTAATATAAATGTGGGGCAGGACTAGAAAGGATAATGTAGTCGAAATCCCAAGAGCCTCTAAACACGCATCTTGAGCTAATTAGTTCAGCTTCCGCTTCACCAACCAAAACTTGCATCCTGGCCATAGACAAGTAATGACACGGATTCTCTTTTCATTCACAAAAGAAATGTTCCCCAGGTGGTAAGATGGGAATGATCCAGTGCTGAGATGTGGGTAATCACCCATCTCACAGTGATTATAAATAATTGAAATGTGAGTCTATTTGTTGTTGTACCACTATTAAATGAATCAGGAGTCTTTTATGTAGCCTGATTTGGGTTCAGAATGATCAATTAATTTGGAAATGGGAATGAGGAAAAGTACTATTTTTTTTTTTTTTTTTTTTTTTTTTTTTTTGAGACGAGTCTCCCTCTGTCTGTCACCCAGGCTGGAGTACAGTGGTGCAATCTTGGCTCACTGCAACCTCCGCCTCCTGGGCACAAGTGATCCTCCCACCTTAGTCTCCCAAGTTGCTGGGACTAAAGGTATATGCCACCCCACCAGGCTAAATTTTGTATTTTTTGTAGAGATGGGGTTTTACCATGTTGCCCAGGTTGGTCAAGAACTCCTGAGCTCAAGCAATCCACCACCCTTGGCTTCCCAAAGTGCTGGGATTACAGGCATGAGCCATCATGTCCAGCCTGGACCATTTTTCTCAAAGATGGTGTCTTTGGAGTATAATACAGTAGAATTTTCTTACATTGGCTACATCCAAAGTCTTCATTCTTTTGCCAGTTCTTGTACCTCAAAAAAGAATGTGTCATTCTTTTCATCCTCCTGTGAATATATTCAAGTGAGTATTTTTTGTTTTATTCATTTTCTTCTGCCTCACAGCTCACTGAGTGAGCCCCTGAATGTTTGCTGATGATATCAGTAATCATGCGTGCATAGTGATACAACAGTGATGGAACTCATTAGGTATTCACAGCACTAGAAGAGAAAGTGCAAGAAGGTTTTCCTGAACCAACTAAGTAGCTGAATCAGAGGCTCAGAGAATTTCAGTGTCAGGACTACAGTCACGGTTATGAGACCAGAGCCAAGAAGAGACTCCCAGTGGAGAGAAACCAGGCCTTTAGAGTCATAATCCGGTGCTCGCTCCACCACACCCCACTGCATTCCTCGAGATGATGGTGTGGATGAGTACTGATTGATGAGGAGGATTAAACCCTTTTTTTTTTTGAGACAGAGTCTTGCTCTGTCACCCAGGTTAGAGTGCAATGGTGCCACCTCAGCTCACTCCAACCTCCGCCTCCCAGGTTCAAGTGATTCTCCTGCCTCAGTCTCCCGAGGAGCTGGGATTACAGGCAGCCCCCTACCAAACCCAGCTAATTTTTGTATTTTTTTGTAGAGACGAGGTTTCGCCATGTTGACCAGGCTGGTCTCAAATTCCCCAAGTGATCCACCAGCCTGTGCCTCCAGAAGTGCTGAGATTATAGGCTTGAGCCACCAAAAAAAAAAAAAAAAAAAAAAAAAAAAAAAAAAAGGAAACTAATTTGTATACTTCAGTGCATTAGAAGAGGAGTCATCAAAATGGCACCAGTGTCTTGCTGCCCTAATTTTAAGAAATCCCTTCCATTTATTGTCACTTATCATGTTGCCCTAACGTTGCTATTCAGAAAAGTAAAGATAATGAAAAAAAAAAAAAAAAAGAGCTGGGGAAGTTTGGGTTGAGCATTAGGGGAAGATAAGCTACCTTTGGTTCAGCTTGGAGGTTGTTTCTCTTTGAAGTGAGTTGAAAGCTGTTGGTGCTAATCAGGAACTTTTGTTTTGTTTTTGAGATAGGATCTTACTCTGTCCTCCAGGCTGGAGAGCAGTGGTGTAATCATAGCTCACTGCAGCCTTGAACTCCTGGGCTCAAACCATCCTCCCACCTCAGCCTTTCAAATACCGAGGGTACAGGCATGCACCACCATGCCTGGCTAATTTTTAAAATTTTATTTTTGCAGAGACAGGGCCTTGCTATGTTGCTCAGGCTGGTCTCAAACTCCTGGCTTCAAGCCATCCTCCTGCCTTGGCCTCCCAAAGTACTAGGTCTACAGGTGTGAGCCACTCTGTGCTCAGCCCTAATCATGAACTTTGAAAAGTGCTCCATAGATTACAAAGCAATTTTCATCAATTGCCTTACATCCTGTGTGGCAGAGAAGTCTTTTATTCCTAGAGGCAATGGGTAAGAAGAGCAGCTGGACAGCGTGTACCCCTTACCCTATGTGGGCACTTTGTTATATGGAGCATGACTTAATGACTTGCTGCCCATTCTGTCTCATGAGCTACTCAGTGTCAGGAGTACAGGGCTTGACTTAAACGTAGGGGTGCTCAAAGGCCCACCTGGCAGTTTGTTGTTGGGACACAGGGAAGCAGATTGTGTCTCTGAAGAGGAGGTGCATGTCAGTATCAGAACCTGGTGGGGAAGAAGAGATTGGTCAATATTTGGCTAAACCCCTTTAGCTGTTGGTGCAGCTAAAGGCATGGCAGGGCGTGGGCGGAGATGGCTGCCAAGCCCGGCCTCAGGGCATGCACAGTTCCCAAACTGGTTGTCATTGAGGCTGTTATTTATCCAAATAAGGAGAAGCAGTGGTTTTGCTGACCATCTCAGATTTCTAAGCCATGTTCCCTGGCCGGCTGGCTGGCTGACTTGCTATTTGAACTGAAAACACAAAGGTATTTCTTTGAAATGGAGCTGTCTTGTGGGGCTCGTGGGTACCCTAGAGTCATTATTTGGAGGAAGTTTTTTTCACTCCCCACATTTGTAGATAACATGAGCATGGCTTGGTCTATTTTACCCTTCTCTTGTGACTTTTGCAACACTCAATAGAGATGGATCTGATTTTGAACAAAAATAATACTCATTTTCAGAGGTTCTTGAACCACCGCCCTGAAGAGAATTCAAAGGTCAGACCTCCACGCTGATTTCTTAACACTAAAATGAAAGATTGTTCTAGCACTTCATAGATCCTGGCCCTGTTATTGAAGTCTCTGAGCCCCAGTTTGTTCATCTGTGAATTGGGAATTATAACGTATCTGATGGGAATGAGATGAGAATTAAATGAGGTAGTTTTGGAAAGCGTTAGTAAATAGGAGGCCTCCCAAAATAATCATTTCCTTCCCTATTTCCATCTTCTCCTGGTGGATTTAGTTGACAATATTTATAATAGAGAAATTCTAGATAATTATGATTGCTACCCAAAGGACTTAACCAAGCTCACAATAGAATAGAGATCAAAGAGTCCACCCTGGACCAGCAGGTCAGCATCACCTGGGGACTTGTTAGAAATACAGATTCCTCAGCACCACCCCAGACCTTCTAAATCAGACACAGTGGATGTGAGACCCAGTAATCTGATTTAACAAACTCTCCCGGTGATTCTGATGCCCACCGTCTGAGAGTTGGAGAACCACTGTCCGAGAGTAACTCACTGGTTGGGTCAGTAGTCTAGCCATTCCTCCAGGTCCCCTGGACTTTCATACCCCTTGTCCTTGACCATGGCTTAGTTCCTGCCTGGAATACCTAAGAAAGAAACCTCTTTCTTACTTGCTGAAATTCTACTCATCATTCATGAACCCATTCTCACCTCTTCAGAAAAGTGTTCCTCAGCCACCCCCATCATAAGGCTCTCATTCTTCCAGGAACTACCAAAGTATTTGTCTCTTGTACTCATCTGACGCTTGGCAAAGTTATTCTTGCTTTGTCATATTTTAATGTTCAGGTACATGCCTTATTTTTTCTACTAGAATATAAGTTCTTCAAAGTAGAAATTGTGTCTTACAGATCCCTTTTCCCTCATCGGCCTTAACCCTGTGGTTTGTCTATAGGTAGCTACTCAGTAAATATGCGGATCCACAGAATCTCATCATTGGAATGGGTCTTAGAGAAATTCTACATGAGACTTCTTATTTACAGATAAAGAAAGGGATGTTGGCCAGGTGTGAGGGTTAACGCCTATAATCCTAGCACTCTAAGAGGCCTAGGCAGGAAGATTGCTTGAGGCTAGGAGTTTGAGGCCAGCCTGGGAAATGTAGTGAGATCTCATCTCTACAAAAAAAATTTTTTTTAATTAGCTGTGCATGGTAATGTGCACCTGTAATCCCACCTATTCAAGAGGCTGAGATGGGAGGATCACTTGACCTTAGGAGTTCAAGGCTGCCGTGAGCTGTGATCACACCACTGCACTACAAATTGAGCAACAGATGATAAGATCTTGTCTCTTTAAAAGTAAAAAAAGGAAAAAGAAAGAAAGAAAGAAACAATGTTAACGCCTGGACCAGAATGCAGGTTCCAGGATTCCCTATTTAGTGTTCTTCCCCCATCACCCTGCTGCACAGACTGTGGAGAAACACACCTGGGGGCTTTCAGAGCCACTGGCCTGGCCCCAAAACTAGCAGGTGCTGTCGTGTTCTCTGCCACAGTCTCCAACTAAATCCAAGGAAAGCAGATGGGTTTTTAAAGGTATACTCATTTAATTTATAAACCTGGAATCTCTTCGATTTTTTTTCATAAGTAATGAAAACTGGTAAAGTATAAATTTTTCATTCATAAGCCTATAAAATTGTGTAACAAATGGCATCAACTCGTCTTACACGTGAGAATTTCCCCAGCTCGCACACTCAGTATATCTAGGATACCCATGGAACTTCTTTTATTTTTGAAAGTTGCCATTCACAGTGGAGCAGGCAGCTCCTTTGAACCCAGGAAGAATTGGCGTGAGGGCTGTTTTGATCTGGGTCCCCACCATTGTTTTTTGCATGTTTATGTTGAGGCAAAATTGAACGTGGCAGATTTGTGAATTATTGTCTTTTGGTGTTATCCTCCGGGACTGTTCCCTCACACAATCCTTTCTTCTCTTGACACATGGGCTGATGTTGTTCAGCTGAGGATCAAAATAATGGCACAACTAAAACACCTTTCATCAGAAGTCATCCATAACATTCCCTTTAAAATTGGCTCCACAGACATAGCTCACCTTGTGCTGTATGTTTTTTCTTTTGCTTGATAATATAACCTACACATATCCTACTGAGATCAATGTGAAAACAGCAGAATGCGAGCCATGGAATGTGCTTCCTGTCGAAGAGCTAAGATGGTGACCCAGGTGCACAGAGTTGGTTTTGGAAAAGCTGTGATCGAAGAAGGAGGGGTGGTGAAGGGAGACCTGAGGCAGGCCTGAAGGGGTTAAACCTACTAGGGAGCAAGTGGTAATAAGAAGCTGAGACCACGCGAGGCCATGGGAAAGGAGTTATTATAAAAACAGACGTCCTGGTATTTGAGTAGCTCCATTGTGAGAAGACATTGACAGACCACGAATAAATGACCATATGGTTGGCATCTGCCATTCCCCAATGTGTTTACCACCATTTTCTCTCATGGGCTCTGAAAACCATCTCTCCTTTAAACTGCAGTTGTATAGCATGCAATTCTACATAGATCAACATCGACTCATTGTTTAAGTTTAGGTATATCATATCATCAAACAAAATATACATACATTTTAATTCGTACATTGTTATAATCATCCCAAAGTCATATAATGCTCTACCTAGCTATTTTTGTATCTATCATTTAAACTGCAGTTGTACAGCATAAAATTCTTTTTTTTTTTTTTTGAGATGGGGTCTTGCTGTGTTGCCCAGGCTAGAGTGCAGTGGTGTGATCTTGGCTCACTGCAGCCTCTGCCTCCTGGATTCAAGCAATTCTCCTGCCTTAGCCTCCTGAGTAGCTGGGATTACAGGTGCACGCCAACATGCCCAGCTAATATTTGTATTTTTAGTAGAAATGGGGTTTCACCATGTTGGCCAGGCTGGTCTTGAACTCCTGGCCTCAGGTGATCTGCCCACCTCAGCCTCCCAACGTGCTGGCATTACAGGCATGAGCCACTGCACTTGGCCATAAAGCCTAAAATTCTACATAGATCAACATCACCTCTTTGTGTAAATTTAGGTATGTCGTAACATCAAACTAAAATATATATACATTTTAATTCTCACATTGTTGCAATTGTCTAAAGTTATATAATGCTCTACCAAGCTGTTTTTGTTCACAACATAATCAATTTGGTAAGTTTCTCCAATGAAAGGTGTAGAACACAGTGATAGAGACCCTGTGACTCTGTGGGCGGTGCATGCATCTCTGAGGTGTGTGGTCCTGGAAATGTCACCCCATAATGGAATTAGGTTTATAATGATAAGGGATTTAAATCAGATAAGACTCAGATATTTTATTTCATAAGTAATCTGGTACCTGTGACTGATGATGACTTTGTGCATGTGTCTGTGCATACATATATGTAACTGATATGATATGGTGATAGCCATATAGTACTGAGTGATATATAGATAGGTACATATAATATACATAAGCATATTTACTGATATGTCTGTTGGTTAAATATAACTAATATATAACTAATTATATAACTTACTCATTTCGAGGCAAAAGATAAAACCTAAATATAAGAGAGGCTCTTACAATTAGAGGCTCAAGAGAAGCTCTAGATCGTTAGATCTAGGTCACCCAGTGAGAGGTCCAGTGATTCTTCTCCTTTGCTGTGAAAATCTGGACCTGTGAATGAAATGAGTGAGGTACTTCTCAGACAGACTTGTTCATGTTTCACACCAAGGCCAGAAATCAAATAAGGAATCCCTCAGTGATCCTTTGTGGGAAACCATGAACACCATTGTTCCTTGCAGAGTAGCTCGCAGTGTCCTGGAGTGCACAGCAGGTCACACTCAACCAGCCAAGGGGGCTGGGGCTCTTGCTGCTTCATTACTTAGCAGCTATGGGAAGCTGGGTGAGGTTCTTAACTCCCTGTACTTCTGTTTGCCAGCCATTCACATGGGGATAGGAACACCTGTCCTATATCTGTCACTGAGTTCTGGAGCCCATGAAATGTCACAATTGAGAGCCCTTTGTAAACTGCAAACTGCTGTGTGATTATTGGAGTGTTTGTGTAAGGTGAGCACAAGGATTTAAAATCCCTTGTTAGAATATGACATGTTACAAGCAAATAAAGCAATATATCCTATATGGCAACATGTGGTTGACAAGTTAAATAGGAGTTTCAGGAACTGTCATAAAGAGAAAAATAAAGGCACTAAAACATTGTAGTTGGGTGCCATAGATAACTTACTGGCATCAAATCTAGAAAACACAGAAAGGGAGTTGTGCATAAAAGAACAAGGTCGGTCCAGGAAATGGGTGGACGTGCCGAGATGGAGATAAGTCAAGAGAAGGAGTTATTTGTACCATCTGTTGCAAGTGGTATAAAGATGATATCATCTTACAAACTGTAACTATTTTAGGTACAAAAGGAGGTTGTCCTTGGCCTGGAGAACACAGGAGTAGCCCAGCAGAAGATTGTCAGTGAGAAGGACGTTTTTCTTTTATCCATCCTACAGTTCTGCACAGTTATTGATTGTGGCTTGGAAGCGAAATGATTTATTTAACATTACTTCTTTATTGTGTTCCAGATTGAGATCTTTAATCACTGTTGGGCCCAGGACTGGTCAGCCAGGTCTGGCTACTGGAGGACTCAGTAGAGTTCCTGTGTCAAAAGATTTATAGAAATAACGCTCATCTTGAATATAGCCATAAGCTCACCACTGACTGGACCATCTCTTTCCTGGGAATTAAATAATTTTGGCAGCAGTCTGTCTGCCTTATGTCTGGGAGACATTCCGTTTACAATCAAATGAAACAGTAGGCTAACTAAAATCTTACAAATGACAATCTTTCCAATTTTACCAATCCAAACAAGATGAATTTGAAATTTTTTCAATGTAATAATCCCTTCCCTTCCTAATATCATCTTCGTTTCTACAGGCACAGTTTAGATTTTCTTTGAGCAAATGTAATTTTTTAAAAGCCAGTGAAGAAATGAATATGAAAGGGAAAATAAGAATATGTGTCACAATACTATTGGCCTTATCAGAGCATAAAAATTATTTCCTGTTGAGGTAATGCTGAATATTTCCTATCATGTCCATTCTTAACACTGACTCAGAAAGAATACATTGCTTCCACTTTTATTTATTTTTTTTAGACTGAGTCTCGCTCTGTTGCCAGGCTGGAGGACAGTGGTGCAATCTCGGTTCACTGCAACCTCCACGTCCCGGGTTCAAGAGATTCTCCTGCCTCAGCCTCCCGAGTAGCTGAGACTATAGGATTATGCCACCAAGCCCAGCTAATTTTTGTATTTTCAGTAGAGACAGAGTTTCATCATGTTGGCCAGGATGGTCTCGATCTCTTAACCTCGTGATCTGCCCACCTCAGCCTCCCAAAGTGCTGGGAATACAGGCGTGAACCACTGCGCCTGGCTGCTTCCACTTTGCTTATAGACCTAGTTAACTAAAGGAAGAGGGAAAATGAAGAGATACTTTATACGCGGCTGGGAAATGTAGGGATGGCTGTAATGTCCCAAGGTAGAGCAGGCGGAGAGGGATCTGGTGAAGTAATCAGATCAGAGTGTGGGGATGTTAGTGGTTGCACACACTCATACTAAACCAAACTCTTGTGGTGAGTTACCCTGAACGAGCCCTTCTCTGGAGAGTGTGCCTTCCACTGAGATGAAGCCACTGGGTCCTATATGGCACCAGGATATTGTTTAGGAAATTGGCTTGTCTGGTTCATTAGCGGGTACTCTGGGGCCTTTGGAGATTGAACTCCTCCTCTCTCTTGGGTGAGCTCTGCGCTTGCTAGAGAGCATTTAACTCATCCTGATTCACCGCAGGATTGGGCTGGCTTTCAAACTCCTGACAGTGAATTACTGCTCTGGTAATGACGAATCCATTGGTGCATGCACAGACAGTGCCCTGGAGCATTTTGAAAGTGAAAGGAAATTGCTGTGAACCTGGCAGGAAGGAAAGGAAGGGAGAGGTAAACCAGATCTCTTCTCGCATTGAACCCACGGACTCTCACTGTAACAGGGTCAACAGAAGCTACCTCTCTCTAGGGTAACAAATATGGTTTCTTGTGGGTTTTTTTGTTTTGTTTTTGTTGCTTTTTCTTTTTATTTTCTTTCTTTCTTTCCTTTTTTTTTTTTTTTTTTTTTTGAGAGAGTCTCACTCTGTCACCCAGGCTGGAGTGTAGCAGTTGCGGTCTTGGCTCTCTGAAGCCTCTCAGCCTTCCAGGCTCAAGTGATCCTCCCAACTCAGCCTCCCAGGTAGCCAGGAACACAGGCATGCACCACCATGCCCAGCTAAGTTTTTATTTTTTATACAGACAGGGCCTCCCTATGTTGCCCAAGCTTGTCTGAAACTCCTGGGCTCAGGGAATCTTCCTGCTTCCACCTCCCAAAGTGCTAGGATTACAGGCATGAGCCACCGCACCTGGCCCATAGCAGATATGGGATAACATGTTGAACATGGCATGCTTTGCTTAGCCAAGCAGCAGAGAGACAGAGAAAGTTCACTGCTGTTTCCTGGGGGACAGCCTGGCTCCAGACCCTTCACATACAGTCACTGGAACAAGCAACCTGGCACATAATAAGCAGGTAAAGAAGAATTATAAGAGCCATGTCTGTTAGCACACCTCATGCCATTAAACAGGGTCTTTGGGGGATGTGATGGGGCGGCAGCATAGCCTGATCAGACAAGGGAGACCACCCCTCTATCCCCCTTCCTGGAAAGTATGTGTTTGACCAAAGTCACAAAACCTGCCTAATGTATACCACATTCATCAGAAGCTGATAGCGTGTGCCTCCCATACTATGATGAGAAATAACAAACCCTTGCTGATCAGGTTAAAAATCAAAACAAGAGCTTCCACGTTCCTTCTACTGTTTTCCGACCTCTTAGGTGGCATCTGTTACAACCACTTCATCCAAATATTGTTTCTAGTGAGACATCTTAGGAGGGTGGCAGTGTCATGTGCTCCATTTGCCCCCTTCTTTAATAACCACAAAGTGATTTGATGGCAGTAAAGGGTTTTTTTAGAAAGCCTGCAGAGGACTGGATTTGAACTGGAAAGACGTCATGGAATTCTTTTGGTCAGCAAGAACAACCTCTAAAAGCCTGCAAATGTTTTAAAAATGCACAGGCTGCCCAGAGCATGGTAGTCGGGTGTGGCGTGAAGCCAGTGGGACTTCCAGCCCAGCGTGTGCAGTTCCTTGTCACCGTATTCCCACTTGGATAGCTTTTGGTTCCACTCAGTCCCCAAGGGCTCAATAAGCATGATGGTGATCACAGCCTGCCTGTGAGTGAAGGAGATGCTTCCTTTCTCCCTCACCTTTTGCTAGCAATGCACGAATGCCTGTCTTCCACTGAGAGCTGCACAAGTCGCTTCGTGTTGCGGACACGCACCTTCTTGTACCTGTTTCCCTGGAAGAGACCAGCTGTGCTGACAGCAGTTGTACACAGAGGTCTCTGGGGATCGCCTACCCTTCTCATCCTTCATCTTGTTTAGGGTGGGGCAGAAGCGCTCTGGTTTCCTTTCTGGAATCCTCTCAGCACAGCTGTGGTTTGCCCTCTCTATCTTTCCTTTTCATTTCACATGTATTTTCCAGGGTGATTGCAGTTGCTTGCCCGGCGCTACGTAGGACTGATTAATGGCTGCTACCCAAAGTTCAGCTTGGTAAAACTGAGCTGGTTAATTAGTAGACAGCCTCCTATCTCCCTCATGTTTTCCCTCTGGTATTATAAACTAGGGGAAGAGTCTCATGTTTCCTTCAGCTGCCAATCCCCAGACTTCAGAAGTCTGGCAGCAGAATGGATGTTGGGTGCTGGTCTAGGTTTTTGCAGTAGTACCTTTAAGTCAACAGAAAACCAATCTGAAAGTTGGTTCCTCTGGATTAGTGAGTGTGTTGGGTTTTCTGATAGTTTCATTTCTCGGTGGCTGGCTCTTTGCCCTTCTTAATGATCCTGTTTGCCTTAGGTGAAATATATTTTGTAATATTTCCTTTGCTGTTAACCCATTTACCTAGGCCGCTTAGAGTTTCTTCATTGGTGTCTTCCCTGTAAGCAATTGTTGAAGGACTGAGTCACCCATGCAGCAGCCTGTGGTTGGATGTGGGCTGAGGTTATTCAGTGACTAATTTCCAAGGGGAGGAGAAATTGACTTATCACAGGGAGGGTTACTTTTTATCCATGCCACTGTCAGCTTCTCTCCGAAAACTGAGTAATACTAAATGGTCTTTGTTGGTTGTGCACTCGAGCTGAGAAACATTTTAGCATCTCGGTGTCTTTTGTGATGATTTTGTCTCTGAAGAGGAAGTTGTCTAAATATTCAAGTGTGGAACCAAGGATTTAGATGAAGCCAGCAAACAAAGGAATCACGTAATTGGGATCTGAGCGAATGTGCTTACTCACGGCGTTAGTTATACAGGTGATTTCCTTAAGAAAAAGTAAGTGGCTTTAATTCTTTGAGGATGAAAGAGTCTCATAAAATTCCTTTTCGATTTTCTCTGCTTACTTCATTGTGTGGTCAGATTGAGTGGTATGTTTACAAATTCTAGACTTGGAAGGGTGGGGTTTCAAATACAATAAACTGTACATAATATTCCTTTTCCACAAGCAATATATATATATGCTCCACAGAGAGACATAATTACATGAGGCAGTTTCCCAAGATGATTTTAAACAAATATTTTTTGTAGGAGGGTTTTTTTTTTTCCTGGAAACAATTTTAAGATTTATTTTCTTATCTTACCTTCAAGAAACTTTTGAATGAGTGATATTCGATTTGACTTATGGTACTTTTGGGAAATAAAATACAGCTCTATGTAAGGATTTCTAATTCAGACTTCAGATCTTAATTTGAAACGGCCCCAGACATTTTCCGATGTTTCAGAAGTATGGGGTGAACAGCATTTTGATCTGTGTGCAGTGTGTGGACAGGAACACCAGCCTCTCAGCCTGGGCTATCATGATGAGGCTCTTGAAGAAACTACCCTGTTTCTAAGACTGGAAGGACGCAACCCAGAGACAATAGAGATTTGGGCAATGATAGGAAGAAGAAAAGACAATGCCTAACCAAGCAGATGAATGAAGTAGATCAGTCATGTTCTTACATTGCCATTATATCCAGTGCAGCGAATGAACATACTCTGTGTCTGGGCTTAGGTGCAGGCAAATGGGTATCTGAGTTGTATTCAGATAAGGTGTTAGAAGAACCTTTATTTTTATGTGTCGGTCATCTCTTTCTTGCTATAAAATGAAATTGTTTAAAGCTTATATTACGATATTAGTGTTGAAATTCTCTGGGGAAAAAAGTATCAATGATATAACATAGCTAGTTATTTTAAGAGAAAAGAGATGATAAGATTAGTAGAATGAGAGAGATTGGTGGTAGAATAAGGGACTGGGTTATATCAATGTAAATGGCAACTCGTGTGTGTGTGTGTTGCTTATTTATTTTCTTTGTAAGTTTAGTATAATTTTCTCCTACAAGGTCTGACTTTGAGTACCCATGCAGGAGAAACCCGGTAAGCATTTAATGCCATATCTTTTCTCATTAGCCAAATAACAGTTAAAAGCCAAAACAAAGTAAATCTGTGTGGCGACAGATTCTAGGAAGAGCTCTCCTTAGAAAGAACGCCTGCATCAAAGGCTGGATGGATTGTGCAATCTTAACCATCATGCTGCTTCAGACTATCAGATTCTGGGGTCTCTAAATTCTACTTTTTATTGCAAGTGTGACCTTGGGAGATCACGCTGAAGACTTGAAAACATCCTTCTGGTGATGTCCTCTTACCTTCTACCACATTCTAAGAGCGAGTTGCCTTTGGTTGGTCCCTGTCTTCTATTGTAGAATTCCCAAGTTGTCTGTTCTTAAGCGTTCATTCTATTTGTGGTTTTAAAACAAATTTTCCCACTGTATATTGGGATCATTGTGTCATTTTTCTTCTTGGGCTCTATTTAGAGCCAACGATGAAATACGTGATCCTGGTTCTTTTTAAAACTCAGTCTTGGAACGTCAGTCATAGCTTGGCAAACCAACATAAGAATTCTGCCAAGGCTTCCGATGTCTAAGTCACCTGTATTGATAGAGACATTCAACCTCAGATGACCAATTCTGTCATAACTGCATGCTTGTATGCAGCGCCACTGTGGATAACTCAGGTTGACAGTGATTCTTTCTGTGACCCTTTTGGATGATGGCAAGATTATTTTGAAGTGAACAGGGCAGAGAAGATACACAGGATTAGCTCCAGATCCAGGATGCTGAGTTCATGGCAATCATCCATCCTCACTGGCTGAGGTACCATTCTGGTTGGTTGGTGTCCATGCCATACTGGATTTAGCTGTCAAATACTGTGACCATCACTGGCATTTCCCACATGAATGCCCAACACAATGTATCAGAATTATTTTAAGTTAATCGTTATATTTCTAATCTCATCTACGCATACCACTAGAAAATCTAATGAGATTTTTTTCTAATTAGATTTCTAAATGTTTCATTTTAAAGGTTATCTATCTCCTAACCATTTTTTTGCATGTCACCAAGCATGTTTAAAAATACCTATGTAAATACCTTTGCTGTTTTCAAAGAAATGTGCACAACTTTATGAATTTACATAAATTTTACATTTTCTTTTTACTTATATTCTTTATTTTTCTAGCCAGTTATATATTCCCTAGAATATTTTATTTTATCTTACTTTGTTTTATTTTATTTGAGACAAAGAGTCTTGCTGTGTCAACCGGGTTGGAGTATAGTGATGCAATCTTGGCTCACTGCAAGCTCCGCCTCCCAGGCTCAAGTGATTCTTATGCCTCTGTCTCCTGGGTAGCTGGGACTACAAGTGCATGCACCACACCTGGCTAATTTTTGTATGTTTTATAGAGATGGGGTTTCGCCAAGTTGCCCAGGCTGGCCTCGAACTCCTGCCCACCTCAGCCTCCGAAAGTGTTAGGATTATAGGCGTGGGCCACTGTACCCAGCCCCTAGAATGTTAATGTCCCTTTTTACACTCTTGCCAAAAAGAAGGAAGTTTCTGCTGGTTAATTGGGGTCACAGACCCCCAGATCAAGATGTATTCTGAAGGTGGCTAAGGAAGGAAAAGAGAACAGGGAGTAGCGACTGACCTAGTTAGGACTATTGTTCAAACCAAGAGGGTTCTAGATACTGGATTGTTTGACTGATTGAGATGGAGTCTCACTTTGTCACCCAGGCTGGAGTGCAGTAGTATGATCTCGGCTCACTGCAATCTCCACCTTCCGAGTTCAAACAATTCTCCTGCCTCAGCCTCCTGAGTAGCTGGGATTAAAGGCACACGTCACCACGCCCAGCTAATTTTTGTATTTTTAGTAGAGATGGGGTTTTGCCATGTTTGCCAGGCTGGTTTAGAACTCCTGACCTCAAGTCATCTGCCTGCGTTGCCTTCCCAAAGTGCTGGGATTACAGGCCTGAGCCACTGTGCCCAGGCAGTTCTAGATATTTTAAATATTTTTCTGGAGTTAATAACAGTAATGACAGCCGTACCTACAATTTGTTGTATGTGATTTGCCATGGACGCTGTGTAATGCTTTATACACAGTGGCATGTTTGAGTCAATGTGATGAATTTATCTTGATGTTCGTTTTGGTTGATTATTGCACTGTGTGATCTGATTATGTGGGGAATTTGCTCAGATATCCGCTGCTCTCTGAGCCAGTTCCTCCTGTATTTTACGACCTGTGAAGCCCTGTGCTGCTTCCTGCTAAGCCATACTTTTTAATTGAGCCCTGCATTGTGAAGGCAAAGTGGAATAGGTATTTATAGAGGATCCTTGTTGCTCTCCTGGAAAACCTGTGTCACGTGGTTGCCCCTGCCTCCCTGGAATGAGCATCAATCAGGTGTATTATCACAGAGTGACCTTGGGACTGGCCATTGTGGTCTAAGGCACTGAGTACCTGAGTCATGAGGGTGTCCAATGAGCAGGGAGGACATCGTGGCCTGGAGCATCAGGGCAAGGGCCATGCAGAGCAGAGGTACCTGGAGCCTGACCTCGAACCTAGGTATGGATCCACAACAACTAGGACATGAGGAGAGAGGCCCTGGGGTGAGGACAGCAGCGGGATATCACAAGTTAGGTTTAGAGAACGGAGAACAGATTAGCCTATCGTGGTGGGAGCTCTGTTTGTGTGTCTTGGAAGGGGAGTGGGGAAGAAGTGGAGATGAAATCAGAATTATGAGGGAGAAGCCTGCATACTCCAGGGGCCCCAGAAATCATCAGCCCCTATAGGATCCAAGAGGCCAATTCAGCTGTGTCTAGGTCATATATTCGAAAAGGGCTCCACTTTGTTGCTACGTATTTGCACCTTATTTGCACTTCTCATTGGTTACTTTAATTATGAAATCCACCTGTCTATGTAAAACTCACAGGATAGGGATTCTACACTGCTCAGTCAGTCCAGGAACAAGATAAGGAAGCCGTGGGAGTCCTACTGGTTGTTCCTGCATTCTCATTTATGATATCTAGGTATAAGAAAGAAGGTGCCCTCTTCATGGCGCTTGGGATTTTCCATGGAACTTGGGACCCTGTTTAGAGGTGTATCCTAGAATAATGCCAGGCACTCAGCAAGTGCTTGGTAAATACTGTTTACTACTTGCAGTGAATTTTTATGATAAAGAAGCAGTTAGTTTGTTTCCCGTGCATTAGGCTCTGTTTCATTTTCAACCTTCTCCTCGTGCCTCTACTGTCCCCACTCTCTTCTGCATCACCCACATCATAGCATCTCTTGGCTGCTCATCTTGGCTCTTGCCATTTGAGCCCCCACCTCCTTCCTCAGGTCCCTACCTCACCCATCCTCCAACCATTTATACCCTTCTTGTTTGTCACATCTCCTGGAAGACAGGATAGGGATTATGGGCTCCTGTAACCTCACCAATGGAACTCGAAGAACGGGTGGGGCCTGTCTGCCCTTCCCTCAGTTATTTGGAGAATCTCAGTGCGCCTTTCTCTGTTGCGCCTTGACCAAAGCAAAAATGTATCAGATCAGCATATCTTGAATTGGCTTGTATTTTTTATCCTGCTCCCTTGCTAAACACAGTATGGTAGTTGCGAATTACCGTTGACTGTTGAACAAGTTGGGAGTTAGGGGTGCTAACCCCCACCCACACACAGTAAAAAAAAAAAATCTGTGTAGGGGTCAGCGCAGTGCCTCACACCTGTCATCCCAGGACGGTGGGAGGGCAAGACCTGGAGATTACCTGAGCTCAGGAGTTTGAGACTAGCCTGGCCAACATGATGAAACCCCATCTCTATTAAAAATACAAAATTTAGCTGGTCATGGTGGCACATGTCTTTAATCCCAGCTACTCGGGAGGCTGAAGTAGGAGAATGGCTTGAACCCAGGAGGCAGAGATTGCAGTGAGCCGAGATCAAGCCACTGCACTCCAGCCTGGGAGACAGAGCGAGCCTCCATCTCAAAAATACACCAACGCCTGAGCCCTCACAACTACTCTCATAGCCACTTCCCTTACAGCTATATACAGTATCTGCATTATTTTCTCTACTCTAACGGGACACCCCCGATTTACAGCTCTTATCTTAATTAATGAAAATAATCCCCTACTAATAAACCCAATTAATCGCCTAGCAGTGGGTAGCATTTTTGCCGGGTTTCTTATTCCTCATTGTGTTCCTCCTGCCTCACTCCAGCCTGGGAGACAGAGTGAGACTCCATCTCAAAAATAATAATAGTAATAATAATAAAAATAAAAATCTGTGCAGAAGTTTTACCTCCCCTTAACTACTCACAGCCTACTGTTGACCATGACGCTTACAGATGATATGAATAGTCGATTAACACATAGTTTGTATGTTATATGCAACATACGCTATAGTCATACAATAAAGTTAGCTGGAAAATACCACATGTTCTTAAGTAAACCATAAGGAAGAAAAATTCTGTTTCCTATTTATTAAGTAGAAGTGGATCATGATAAGGGTCTTCAAACTTGTTGACTTCATGTTGAATAGGTAAGGAGGGAGAAGAGAAGAGGTTGGCCTTGCTCTCTCAGGAGTGGCAGAGGAGGAAGGATATCTATGTTTAAGTCAACCCGCACAGTTTAAAGCCATGTTCTTCAAGGTTCCATTGTCATTGCACTCCTTATTGCTTAATTATTTCTTTCCAGCCTCTCCGTGCTGATTTCTCATAGGCTCCAAGGAGGAGTTGGTGAATGACCGAAACTTCCCTTCCAGTTTTCCTGCATGGATCTCCTTTCCCCTGCTCATCTCCCTAGATTGTATCCACTTGGAAAGATGGGAAACATGGTTACTATTTTTCAGGGCTAACAGTGGAAAAATGTGCTCAGGACAAGTTTTAGAAAACACAATGTTAGCACTATTGAAACACTAGACCTGCATTTATTAAGCAGCATCTCTAAGAAGCTGTGACATTAAAATTTCAATCACCACACTAATTTTTCCTGAAACCCCACAAAATTGCACTCTTCATCAGGTGTATTTATTTTTTGTGCTTGCTGTAACATGGTACCGTACATTTAGTGGCTTAAAATACCAGTTTTTTAAACACCATAGATGTATCATCTTACCTTTATGGAGATCAGAAGTCCCAAGTGGATTTTGCACATCAATATCAATGTGTCGGCAGGGTCACTCTCCCTCTGGAGGCTCCAGAGAGGGATCCATTGTCTCACCTTTTCCAGCTTCTAGCAGCTGCCCACATTCCTTGGCTCATGGTCCCTCCTCATAGCACCTTCCAAACTCTTCTAACTCTACTTCCGTCATTATAGTTCTCCCCTGGAGCTGATTCCCCTGCCTCCCTCCTCCACGTATAAAGAGCCTTGTGATTGCCTTGAGTCCACCAGGGTCTCCCATCTCACCATCCTTAATACCCATCTGCAAAGTCTCTTTTGCCATGTAAGGAAACATATTCACAGGTTCCAGGATGAAGGTGTAGACATTTTGCAGGGAAGTCACATGGTTACACACTGAGACTTCTCTTAAAACATGAATATCAAAGTAAACTTTCTAATCCCTTGTTTTCTTTTCAGATGCAGAGAGAATTTGTTTATGCAAGAGGAGATGGCCCTGGGGCCTCTCGTCCTGGATCTACTGCTCATCCGCCCCATGCAATTCCAAATTCCCCACCGTCTACTCCAGTGCCCCATTCCATGCCCCCCTCCCCATCCAGAATTCCTTATGGGGGCCCCCGCTCCATAGTTGTTCCTGGCAATGCCACCATCCCCAGGGACAGAATCTCCAGCCTGCCAGTCTCCAGACCCATCTCTCCAAGCCCAAGCGCCATTTTGGAAAGAAGAGATGTCAAGCCGGATGAAGACATGAGTGGCAAAAACATTGCAATGTACAGAAATGAGGGTTTCTATGCTGATCCTTACCTTTATCACGAGGGACGGATGAGCATAGCCTCGTCCCATGGTGGACACCCACTGGATGTCCCTGACCACATCATTGCATATCACCGCACCGCCATCCGGTCAGCGAGTGCTTATTGTAACCCCTCAATGCAAGCGGAAATGCATATGGAGCAGTCACTGTACAGACAGAAATCAAGGAAATATCCAGATAGCCATTTGCCTACACTGGGCTCCAAAACACCCCCTGCTTCTCCTCACAGAGTCAGTGACCTGAGGATGATTGACATGCACGCTCACTATAACGCCCACGGGCCCCCTCACACCATGCAGCCAGACCGGGTCTCGCCGAGCCGCCAGGCCTTTAAAAAGGAACCAGGCACCTTGGTGTATATAGAAAAGCCACGGAGCGCTCCAGGATTATCCAGCCTTGTGGACCTCGGCCCTCCTCTAGTAGAGAAGCAAGTTTTCGCTTACAGCACGGCAACAATACCCAAAGACAGAGAGACCAGGTAAGGTGCAATGAGGGTGATTGAGGGTGGTACCTGGGCACGTGTCACTGTGGGCTGCTCTACAGGAATCAATCCGACAGAATAAATGTCTGAGCACCCATTTCTGCAGCATGCCCTGTGACTGCTGCAGGAGTCACAGCGTGGTATCAAAGTCACTGTTGTCTGCAGAGTTTCTAAATTGGCAGGGGGTTACAGCCATTAAGCCATGATCAAGAAGACAGGTGCACCAACAATAGTAATCAGTCCCTTGTGCCTCTGGAGCATGGATCTAACAGCATTGTCATTTATATAAATCTGAATAATTTGGAAGAAAATTGTCATTAGCAGAAGCCAGATGAAAAGATCAAGAGGTCATAATAATTGATCTGCTACTGCTAAAAATAAGCAGTGAGTGGTTTCAGTTTTCACTGTTGGAAATGGCAGGTTGTGTTTTTCCTTGTGGAATACAATTTTGTTTTCTCATCTGGTTGTGGGAAGTGGAAAGAATGTGTCTGTTTTCTAGGATGATAACATCTGAATTTGCATGAAAATAGAATGGCTTAGATTTAATATTCATCTAGGAGTGGTGCTGAAATCAGCAAAGTTTTTCTAGTGAAAGACTCTGAGGATTGGAATTTCTTTTTAAATAGGTATGTTTTATAATTTACCAATTCAGAAGCTTCCTCCTCTATCTTGAAAACCAAAGTTCATATAGTATAAGAGAAAAGCTAATTTTGATAAAGAGAATTTCTCTAGAATTTCTCTGAATTGGTTGAAAGATATCAACATAATCATCATAAAAATCTAGCCAAAGAAATTGAGTCCAAAAGAGTTTAAGCATGCTGCTACCTATTGTTATATATGAATCAAAGGGTATGAAAAATAAGATGTCCTGATATTCACTTATTCAATACCTTATTAGAACCACTGCTTCTCACTAAAAATATATTAATATTATTTACTGTTACACACCATGTAAAAAGAAGGCCAAAATTGTGAATGGAATGTGACATGTCTACCTTACTGTTTTCATACACAAGTCAGAAGGCCCTGAAGTCCTCTTTAGCACAGTTTTATTATGAAAGGGCTATCCCTTATTATTTGTTCAGTTACAGGGAATATCATAGCAGAAAGATTTCAGGAGATGGAAAGAGAATGAACATGAAAGTTTTGGGATCATTAATGAAACAACAAGTTCTAACTCTCTTGTATAGCTACAATAGAAACAACAATGACTGGTCAGATGATGCAGGACTAAGAAAAAATAGGGATTGGAAAATTGTATTCATTCTCTCTTTCTGAAGTCCTTATGAAGTGAAATTCTAAGCATCAAAGAAAGGGACTCTTCTCATCACCACAGACAGCTAAGTTGTATAGGATAAACACTCATAGTGGTTCTTTGGAACAGACCAATGAGACAACTGGAGAGGAATCTACCAAGATGTGTCATAAGGCTTGGAAGCCTGTGCTGTGTACTTCACAGAAAGGATAAAAGGATAACACACCTGTCCCCTGTGGTGGGCTGTGAGGTGCTGGTTGGGAAACGGTGTGTCACTGAGGGGATGGGACTTAGGGGAATGAGAATTTAGTTCAGGAAACAATAAAAATAACCCATCTCCTGCATATAACGTTGAGAGCCAGAATCCATCCTCCCTATCATCCCCCTGTCTCCCACACTGACCAGTCTTAGACAGAAGAGGATCAGGAGCTTGGTTTTGCCATGCTCATAGTGAATTGTTTCCACCCTAATTCTTGGATGATAAAAACCTGAATTTGCATGAAAACAGAATAGTTTAGATTTAATATTCTTTGGGGAGTAGTGCTGAAATGAGCAAAATTTTTGGCTAATGATGGTGTCCACCTTCTTCCCAGAACCTAGCTCAGTGTCACCCATGTAATTACCACACATACATAACTTAATGTACATCCTTGAGCCTCACTTATCCAGAGATTTAGTTATGGAGAGAGTAAAACAAAGACACCCTCTGCTGACCTTGGCATCTTCTCTGTATGGGCTCAACATCTTGAAGGATTTTAGCTTTTAATACTATAGCTATTCTTTTAGGGCCTCCACTCCTTTTTTTAAAAAAGATCTGCCAACCTCAGAGACTTCCATTTTACAAAATTTCTGAAAATTATTTGGATTTCAGTTTTACATATTAGAAAACCTTTTTAGAAAATATAAATTGTTGTATCTCCAGATTAATAAATATAAGAAAAACTGACTAAATAGATGAATGTTCACATAAAATACACTGTCATTATCACCACTGTATTCTGACATATGATTATAATTATGAATGTAATTTTACATGTTCACATTTTTCATTCCCTGTAATGTGAAATAGCAGAGGAAGAATTGTGTCTCATACAACTTGCCAAGATGACTCCTCAACTGTTAATCAGCTTATCTCCAGAGGGTGGAATTGGAGTGCTTGGGTATATGTGGGCTGGTTAGATTCTCTTTTCCTAGAGACCTGCCCATAGACACATTGACACACAAAGACACACACATACCACATGGACACACAAAGAGACACACACAGAGACACACATGTCACACACAAGACAGACACACCTACACATACCCCCATGCAGACACGTACACACACTCATTCTCTCTACATTTAGAGTCAGTATTGTGGAAAGACATAAACACTCCCCACTAACTCCACCCAGGTGCATGTCAAAGGTGAAGAACAATTCTCCAGTCAAAAGAACTTGAGTCTGGAACTTTTGCCCTTAGCACTCTCATATGCTTCCCCTATTGTTTCTTACATGGGACAAAGTGACAAGGGTGGAGCTCATGCCATACTTCCTCCTCCAAGGACGGCTCAGAATCTGGCCCTGAACTCTTAAATATCTTGGTAATTAGGCTGACGTGTAGTATTCCTGGGGAATGTATACGAAGGAGGTGAATGGCACCTATCATTCATTGAGAGCCTTTTATGAGCCAAGCACCGTGTGAAGTGATTTCTATATAAGATGTAATCATTATGACAACCTAGTGAGGCATGTACTATCATCATCTCCATTTTACAGATGGAGAAACTGAGGCTCAGAGAGGTTAAGTAACTTGCCTGAGGCCACAAAGCCAGTAAGTGGCATAAAATGTCCAGGTCTATTAATGAATCCTAAATGTTCCATACTGTTCACCACTGTGCACTATTCTGCCTTGAAAATAAGAATTATGAGCCACACTTTCATACAGTAGAGCAGTTAATTCGGGAGTGAATTCTGAACATTTTAACCAGAATTCTTGAAAAATTGTTTCAGGACTAGATGCTAAGTAACTGCTCCTAAAGGATATTTACAATCATAAACACAGTAAAATTTGCATAATTATGCTGCTAAATATATACATGCCATTTTAAATATAACTGCCCTAGCTAGTATATTAGCACAATTATGCAGAAATAGGGAAGAAAGAGGACAACATTCTTGACAGATTTTTCTTTTTAATGCATCTGAGTACTATGTCAAAGAAAAATGTTAAAAACAGGAACATCAGAAACAATTACTGAAGCACAAAATTATAGTCCATTGTCTCATCAATACCATGATGTTATTTAGAAATACTTAATCTGTGTAAGTATTGTTAAAGAGTTTTCAAGTTAAGCTTTAAAGCTTAACTTCATGAGCACAGGGTCCTATAAAGAACCAATCCAATTTCTGTTGCAATTTCATAATATTAAAAAGCAAATACATCTGAGAGTGTTTTTTATATGAGACTCTCAAATGACATTTTACATCGAAGATGTGAAGCTGCAGAAACACAGGAGGGAAGCTGAGAAATCAGTGGCTGTGCTTTCTGTTGGCACCGCTGGGTTCCTATGCCGTTCTGAAGAGCACTTCAGTGTAATAGCCCAAATAACGGCGGGACGTCAGAAATCAGAGGGAAAAATTCTTCCATCCACATTCATGCTTAGAAGACATCCAATGGTAGCTTTTTTGAAGGAATATGATTTGGTAACAGCTCTATTGACTTGAAAGTAGCTCGCTCAAGACTAAGTAATTGAGTCTTGAGTCTTATATAAAGTCACGTACCTTGTGGTATGAATTTGGCATCTCTTTCTTTTTAAAGGTGCTTCAATGAGCATCTAGTAATAATAAATTGCATCTAGACTATCTGGAGAACACGATGTCTATGGTATAACATTCACATGATGGTAGGGGTCTCCACCCAGGAATACCAGGGACTTTGGGGTACAGTGACAGATGCTTTGACTAGCTGCTTTGACTTTCAGAACAGCCATTCTAGTGTCTGAGCTTCTAGAAAAAGAAAGCAATCTTGAGTAATAAAGTGGCTTTACCCCAGTGACTTCCATTCAGCTAGGACTGCAAGTAGAGAATAGTCCTAGTGACTAGGAGAGACTGCCCAAGGAGCTCATGTGTGACAAATGGCTTAGTGTCTGAGGCTCTGTCTTTTCTAGGTTGTAAATTACTTCATTAAACTGCATCATTATTTCTATTCATGGCACATAAAACAGCCCTTAAGAATTGTAAAATTCTGGGACATTTATGTTTTGCTATTTTCTATTTGTAGTTCGGATCATATATTGTAATGTAAAATATCTTTAGTGAAATAACACTCAAAATTCAAGAGTGCTCATTGCAAAGTGACTAACTTGCCTTCAAAATGTATTGCAGATTCCTCCAAATTGACTTTTCAGGACACAGTAAACTTGAAATTAGACTGTATTTTTACACTATTCTATAGGTAGAGCAGCTAAATGCAACAAATTCGTATAGAGTTACACTAGGAAGAAAAATTTTGCCCCAGCTGGGCACCTATATATACAGAAAAAACAAGCAACTTGAGTTTTGTTGTGATGTTTGAGGCTTGGTAGACTTAGAGGGCAGAACCTTCTGTGTACTGGAGGAAGCCCGCATAGCAACTGGCAGCTTGTGTCTGCTTTCAATCATTTCACATCACTTTCTCATCTTATTAGGATTCAGTGTTACGTGTTGGTAACATTTAGGGATGAGATGAATCCTTGGTTAAACAGTTGATCGAATGAAAGTCTAAATTCGGATTTATGTCATTGAAAAATGTTCACTGTGACTGGAAGATCTTTGAAGATTTTCTAAATCATGTTTTATCCTCCTAGAAGACAGTCAGTTTGAATGATGGGAAAAGAAGGATTAATTGTTTTCCTTTCTTGCTGGTGTGTAGTAAAAAGTGAGCCACATCAGAGATATCCTAAGTAGTTAGACTTAGCATCTCGGTAAAGCAGGGTTTCTTAACCTCTGCACTGTTGACATTTTGGGCCTGATAATTTGCTGTAGGGGCTGTTCTGTGCATTGTAGGATGTTGTCTTAGTCCATTCTGTGTTGCTAGAAAAAATACCTGAGACTGGTTACTCTGTAAAGAGAAGAGGCTTATTTAGCTCATGGTTCTAGAGGCTGAGAAGTTCTAGGGCACGGCCCTAGCTTCTGGCAAGGGCTTTTGTGCTACATCACAGCATGGCAGAGAAAGTCAAGCGAAAAGTGGACCCATGCAAAGAGGGAGAAACCTGAGGGGGGGTCTGGTTTCATAACAACCCATTCTGGGGGGACCAAATTCATTACTGCGAGAATGAACCCAGTCTCTCAAGAGCGAGAGTGAGAAATCACTCACTTGAGAACAGCATGAGGCCCTTCTTGAGGAATCTGCCCCCATAACCCAAACACCTTCCACTAGGCCCCACGTCCCAACATTGCCACCTGGGGTATCACATTTCAACATGAGTTTTAGTGGGGACAAACCATATCCAAACCAAAGCAGATGTTTAGCAGCATCTCTAGCCTCTACCCACTAGATGCCAGTAGCAAATACCCACCGCCAGTCCTGCCCTAGCCAGAATCATCAAAGACATCTCTAAATATTGTAATGGCCTGCCCAGGGAGGCAAAATGCCCCAGATTAGAAACGTTGCTCTAAAGGAAATTTGAACTTTGTCTACTTTTAATAAAATAGAGAAATGAAAGAATACCCCATGTTCAAGCAATGTAAATTGTAACATTCATAAGGCAAGGATCAGGACAGTTATTACCTCCATTCCGCCCTCTTCCTCTTGGTAAAGCAACTCATTATTGATAGAACTTGCTATGACTACCTTTGGGTCAGTCAATCTGCTCACCAACCAATTGTTCAAAGGCAGTAACTTGTAGTGGACTTCCAAGCCAGACTGTCTGGGCTCAAATCCCAGTTCTAACACTTGCTAGCAGCTGGGACCTTTGAGAAACTATTGAATCTTGCACCGCCTCCATTTGTTCATCTGTGACATACAGATAATCATAGTGTCCACCTCGGAGGATGCAATGACTTGTTACAGGTCAGTGTGTTATACCAGCCGGGGTATATCAAGTGGTCGAGAGTTTCTAGTTGAAGCAAAGCACTCTAAGTGCTACTGAACAGGAATGTAAATACACAGAGCTGGCTAGGATGAAGAACTGCCTGAAGAAGCAGGGAGAGACGTTTTTTAATATAATATCAGAAAACACATAAAGGGAGTGAGGGTGGGAAAATTAAACTAAATGTGAACACAGAGTAGAATTAGCTGGGCTTACAGATCCAAATCAGAATGTTTAGAGTATCAAAGCTGCTTTTAAGTTCATTTCAGGAAAGGAGTCAGGGTTGCACATCTGCTTAGGTTCAGGGGCAAAAAGACAAGCTGGGTTCAGGGCATCCTTTTAAAACTGCCTCTGAGCTATAAGACTGGAGATAAAGGCACCTAAACCAGGTATGCTTCAAATCATTAGGTTATCCGTTTTGATGCCTAACAGTGCCTGGCTGATTCAGCTCTTGTCTGAATTGCTTTTTCATGTAGCTGTAATTATGGATCAATAAATGTTTATTGAGCTTCCCTTACGTGCTTAGCTGTGGACTGGATGATTTGCTGCACATGAAGAAACTTAGATGTGGTTCCCGTGCACCAGGAACATAAACCATGAAGACAGTCATAAAATATTAAAAGCTTAATATAAACGTATCAGCTTTATCACAGCTAAGTACAGGAAGCTTCCGAGTTACAGATGTCTGCTGAATACCTGTTTTTGAGAAACAAACACAACCATAGAATTTCACTCTTGATACTTCTTTTGGCTTTGGTAATGCCCAGGGATACTCTTCTTGTCTTCCTGAGAGGGACAACGTCTCCTTGTGACTTGGGGTGTGGGGGGAAGGGGACACACCAAGTCACATGCCTCCCGCAGAGGCTTGAGCTCCAGAGAAAGAGCTCTTCCCAGCTTCCCAAAGTCCAGTTTGGAAGTCAGGACACGTTTTCCTTGAAAACAATGAGAAACAACGATAGGACTAATAATACATTGTAGGTTAAAGAGGCCTCCATGGGCCAGCTGGAAATCCAACCACCATTTATTCCAAGTTCTAAACAATGAAAGTACAAGTAAACTTTTCAGTGACAAGCCTGCCATAATTTGGGGTCTGCTTGTACATAATTAATTCCAAAGAAGTGATACAGACTGTAATTGCTGTGAATTCAGAAAAGGGAACATTTTCCCAAAGTTACGTGGGTCTGAGAGCCTTCACAAGAACATCGAGATGGTCTAGAATTTAGGGCATGTATATAATGAAATGAAAAGATGTCCTTTGGGAAAGGCCAACTAGTCTTTATCCAAAATCTGCTATACTTTTACCATCATGGCACCTGTATAAATGACATCTTGATATGCTGTTTTCCTAGTCTCAGAAATCAAGTGCTGATCAATTGAATTGTTATTTCATTCACAGGAATTGAATTTCATGGTTAAGTGATATTTGCTAGTTATTCCTTAGACTGCTGAGTTCAGACAACAGTTGTTTAATAAACATACTTGACCAACTAACAAATTTATGAAGCTAGCTCTATGCTTACACCAGGGATAGTCTATCAAAAATACCAGTGGAATGGCAGCCACAAGGTCTGTGTGCTACTTTAAACAAATCAGTCTCTCAAAAGGAAAAGCCATCATCTGTCACTAATTAGATCAAATTAAAATGTGCCTCTGTATCTCCTTTGAATAATCACCGTGTGCTGTCAATCAGAAGCCTTAAGTCTGAAACCGGAAACTAAGCCAAGAAAACCTAAATACTCTGAGATTCAGATAACTCCTTCCTTTGCCAACTAGAACTTCAAAGAGAAATGGAATCGCTTAGGTTCAGAGTCAGCCTCCTTAAAAGATGGCAAAATCTACTTAATGCAGAGTCGTGGGGTTTCCACCCAACCTAAAGATGAAGTCGTCAGAATAGCCCAGGAGCTCATAATCCTAGACTCTGTTGACGCACAGGCCACACAGTGTAGCGTCTCCTGGGATTTAGTTGTCCTTCTGTCTGGCGGAAACCATGGAGATTACACTTGTCCTTATTTGAAGTCTGGATTTCATTTTTCATGAACGAAGTGATTCAAAAAATATAGCTGGGTCTAAGCATGAATTATAAGTTTCAAAAGTCGCAGATCTTAAAAAAGCTGTATTGGGCCGGGCACAGTGGCTCACGCCTATAATCCTAGCACTTTGGGAGGCTGAGGTTGGTGGATCACCTGAGGTCAAGAGTTCAAGGCCAGCCTGGCCATCACGGTGAAACCCCATCTTTTTTTTTTTTATTAAAAAAAAAGCCTGAGGTGGAAGGATTACTTGAGCCCAGGAGTTGGAGGCTGCAGTGAGCTATGACTGCATGACTATACTCCAGCCTGGGTAACAGAGTGAGAGCCTGTCTCAAAAAAAAAAAAGAAAGAAAAGTCTGTGTTGTCCATTATACTCATGCAGGACCAACTTGTTCCTTGTCCATCCGCAAAGCTAAAAAGACCTTAGAGAATACTGTGTCCTAATACCTGGCTTTACAGAAGGGGTAACAGCAAGGAGACTTCCTGAGGGTCCAAGGACTGGAGCTAGTCTAGTTAAATGACATTTTGCTATCATGCTGCCATGATGATGGCTCCAGCCATTGCTCTCAACCTCACAGCCACCGGCTGGGCCAAGCCACCTCCATCTCTCACCTGATTTGCCACAGCGATCTCCCAGGAGGTCTCCCCACTCAGTCCCTGCCCACCTTCGGCCTGTTCTCAGTGGGGAGGCCAGAGTGACCCTGTTAAAACATGAGACCTTTCATGTCCAACCTCAGCTCAGACCTCCCTATGGCTCCCCTCACATTTTGTCTTTGTAAACACAAATAACTAAGAAGACAAAACAAAAAAGAAATCCACTAGAGAGACCAAATATAGCAAATGTTTTCCTTCTTTTCCCTAAGAGTCATTATTTTATTTCTTTTGTGTCCACCCTAAGATTTACAGCCCTAAAGCAGGCAAGATTGGCGGCGGGGGGTTGGGGGGAGTTATTTCCACAGTCACCGTGAGATCCATTCAAGAGACCACCTCTCCACAGCTTCTGACACCATCTCTCATTCAAAGGTAAATTAGCCAGCCGTGTTCAGGTAGCCCATAACATGAACCAACTGCTATTCCTACCCATTTATACCTGTGCAAAAAAATGAGATGTCATGTCCAGAACATGAATGTTTCAGATTACCCTCAGGGAAGAGAAAGAAAATGCAAAATAGGTGATTTCATAGAGCAGGGTGTAGGCTTGTCCTAGGGAGTGGCGGTTCTAGTCACCCAGCGGAGACCCAGCAGGAAGTGAAGTGCCTCACCCCAAATATGAGTCACTAAGGGAGGCAGCTCAGTGCCACAGAGAGCCCTGGGTCCAAGAGGCCTGCAGGCTAATTTGCTCTGTTTCCCTAGGAAAGGGCCTGCTTGGCTAAGCCTCAGTGTCTTTTGAAAGGGGATGATAATCTACTCAACAGTTACATGCAATTATATATGTGTGTGTGTGTGTGTGTGTGTGTGTGTGTGTGTGTGTGTATATTAGAGTCTCACTCAGTTGCCCAGGCTAGAGTGTAGTGGCATGATATCAGCTCACTGTAACCTCCACATCCCAGGTTCAAGCAATTCTCATGCCTTAGCCTCCCAAGTAGCTGGGATTACCAGTACCCACCACCACACCCAGCTAATTTTTTTTTTTTTTTTTTTTTTTTTTTTTTGTATTTTTAGTAGAGACAGGGTTTCACTATGTTGGCCAGACTGGTTTTGAACTCCTGTCCTCAAGTGATCCTCCGTCCTCAGCCTCCCAAAGTGCTTTACAGGTGTGAGCCACTGCTCCCAGCCTATTTTTATTTTTTAATGTATTATTATTTTAGAGACAGGGTCTTGCTCTGTCACCAAGGCTGGAGCTCAGTGGTACAATCATAGCTCACTGTAGCCTCGAACTCCTGAGTTTAAGCAAGCCTCCCATCTCAGCCTCCCAAAAGTTGGGGATTACAAGTGTGAGCCACTGTGCCTGGCAAAAGGCTGAGTTCTGTGCAATTTAATGAAAATCAGTGTTAGGTCACTTTGTGTACTAGAAAGTTTTCTATGAATAAATGTCTCATTGACATAAAACCATGAAGCCATGTAGTTGTGCCAGCCCTTTGGATCTAAGGGCGGTTGTGTCCTTATTCCTGACTTGGGCCTGTTTCCTGGTTCCAACCAGAACGGCCTACACAGAGAGTGAATTGTGAAACAGATGAAAGGCTGCCTGGAGCTTTCCCCAAGCGCGTTTGCTGTGCTGGGCAGAGCGCTGCTGGAACCTCGGAAACCAATTGTACATGTGGAGAACACCAGGCCTGGGTGGGGCTGAGCTTGGCCCTCCTAGTTGGATCTGCCAGCCCTTTTTTTTTTTTTTTTTTTCTTTTTCTTATTGTTTCAGTCAAGATCACAGACCCAGAATGGAAAGAACTATGGGGTTTACATAAATCCCTTCCAATCAGAAACTTATATAATTCCAGAATTCCAAGTGAGGCTGGATTTCTGTGGGCAGTGGGTGTGAGAGAGTGGGTACCCCTGCTTAACAAGGGGTGGGAGCCTTCTGAGACTGTTTCCTCTGGAGAGTAAGGGTTCGTTCAGCCTTTTCCATGGCCTGCCAAGAACTCAACTCCATGTTCCCTCACTTCCTGTCATTGACCTTGTCTGGGACTTTCTGACCTTGGAGAATTCGCCTTTGCTCTTCTGCCTCGTGCATTCTTCCATCAAATGTCTACCTGACTGGCTCCTCTCCAACCTCAAGGTTTTGCCAACTCAGGGAGGCCTTTCCCGGCAATGACACTTGAGGTTGCAATACGTCCCTGCAGTCTCCCATGCCCCAAATGTAAGTTCCCTGAGGGCAGGCCCAGTGCTTTTGCCACTATATCCCCAGCATCTTGAGCTGTGCCTGACCCAAGAAATATTTGTTGAATGAATGAATTCAAAGTGATATCATGAAGGCTTACACATCCACAGTGGCTTACAGGTTATAATGTGCTTCCCTGCACATTTTTCTCATTCCCCTCATTTCAATGTCTCTGTAGGATGATAGCCTTTGGGACAGGGAAGGCAGTTGTTTGCCCAGTTTGATGGTTAAGGAAGCGGAGAGACTCAGAGAGAGATGTTAAGTGACTTCTGAGTAGAGATTTGTATCTCCCCATGGATGTCTGTTAATGAACTTGAATGCAGTATGCCCAAAATAAAGTCCTATCTTCTTCCTATCAGGTAATGACAGCTTCATTCATCCAGTACCTCAGGTCAAAAGCCTTGGTGTCATCTTGATTCCTATCTCCCCAACTCTGCATTTGGACACCCAGACCCAGAGAACAGTTAGATCTGTATTCAGAGGTTTCTTGGCTCCAGCCATTGCTCCCAAGTTCACAGCTACCTGCCGAGACAAGCCACCTCCATCTCTTACCTGACTTGCTGCAGTGGCCTCCCAAGAAGTCTCCCCACTCAGTCCCTGCTCATCTTCAGTCTGTTCTCAGTAGAGGGGCCAGAGGGACCCTATTAAAACATGGGACCTTTCATGTCCAACCTCAGCTCAGACCTCCCCATGGCTCCCATCACACTCAGAGTCAAAGCGAGAGTTCCTAAGACGATGCGTGGGTAGTGAGAATGCCCTTCTGAGCTGGACCGGGACAGCTCCAGGGTATCCCTGTTGTTATACAATACTTGCAATGACCAGTGGCTCCCCTGTCCATTTTCTGAAGTGTCCTCGTGTGGAGGATAAATGATGCTATTCCCTGCCCCTGAAGCCCTGGCCAGGCCAACCCTCTGCCACTCTGACATAATGAGGACTTGTTCTTCCCCAGCCTATTGCTCTGTCTCCATCATCCAGGGAACCTTATTGATAGCACTGAGCACAGGGGAACCGCACAGAATCCTGGCTGGGCCGTAGCCACTGTGCCCACCCAAGCCAAATCATCAGAAGCCTGGGATCAGGAAGAAAGGCATCGACATCACTGACCCTCAGCGCCCACCATGGTGCTCACTCACAAAGTGATGGTGGAAGTGAACTGAAATTGCCATGATAATCAATCGTCTCCTGAGGCCTTGAAGAAAATAAACAACGTCCCTAGGAGTATGTGAAGAACTATTTATTAGAGAGAATATCACCATCTCCACAGCATTCCCTCTTCACATCTCATTGTCAATTTTCATTCTCTTAACACTTCAGTGAATTTATGAAGAAAGATTAGAAATAGCTTTTTCCTCCAGAGCCTTGTAAATGGAGGAATTTTTGCCTGTATTTTTACAGGTATTCTTAAATTGTCTATCTTCATGCATCATAAGTTAAATACAGAACATTTAGATGAGCCCCTCTTGTTGGGTTACAGTCTCTTTCCTGACTTGGAAAAAGTGCCTAATAAGAAAATCTCCAACTCTGCCTCCTTGAAGATTACCAGAAGGAGAGGACATAGGAAGAAATCAAAGGGGCACAGGGGGCCTTTTCTTCTCCTTTATTGCCCTTGTCTGTCATTCAGAAAGCAATGTCCATGTAGCATAGGAATAGCAATGCTGAAAGAGAGCCCACATGCAATGGGGTCCTAGTCGGGATAATGTCGAAAGTACTCGGGGTCCAACCTAGGTAGGAGGCAGGAGAAATGACCAGAGACTCTTCAAATAGTATCAAAGGTGAAGAAAGTAAGGCCAGGCTGCAGATAAAGAAATGGTTTGTATGAATAAGAGAACCGAAGACAACGAAACATTGCTATACTTAGAGGGGGTCTTGGAGTTTCAGATCATGATTATACCATTTGGAGTTAGAATTCAAGGTCAGAGGCTGGCTGTGAAGATTTTGAGGCTCTATAGTGCCAAATTTCTGTAGGGTTTGTAAGTATGGATGTTGAAGCTACGAAGGATGGCAACTGGGGTGTGGTAGATGGGCATACAGTTCCATGCTGGAGTCATCCAGAGATGGGAGGGGATTTCCTGGATAATGGTAGGGAATTTAGGGATGAGATAGTCAAGAATTCCAGCTGGGTGCGGTGGCTCATGCCTGTAATCCCAGCACTTTGGGAAGCTGAGGTGGGTGGATCACAAGGTCAGGAGATCAAGACCATCCTGACTAAGACAGTGAGACCCTGTCTCTACTAAAAATGCAAAAAATTAGCCGGGGGTGGTGGCAGGTGCCTGTAGTCCAGCTACTCGAGAGGCTGAGGCAGGAGAATCGCTTGAACCCAGGAGGCAGAGGTTGCAGTGAGCCGAGGTCGCGCCACCGCACTCCAGCCTGGGTGAGAGAGTGAGACACTGTCTCAAAAAAAAAATAGTAATTCCAAAGCAGGGGAGATGCTGAAACATTAGACAGAACACAAGATTGAAGTGCTTTTTAGAGGAAACAGAACATACCCAGACTTCTTGCTCATGCCATGAGCATAGGACCCAAGGAGAAGAAATGGCATCGCTGACCACCAGCTACACCAGTGTTTCCCCAATAAATCTAAAGGCCTCAATGAGAAGTTAAATGATTGGGAGTTTGGAGAACAATGTCTTCAGTGACGCAGCTTTTCCACCAATAGGTTAACATCAGGCGAAAACAGAAAGTTCATTGCTCAGAGTCACATTTGAAGATTTACCACAAATTCAGACAATTTGAATTCCATCATTTTGTTGAACTCATCTGCAAACAGAATCTTTAATTACTTTGGGTTTTTTTTTTCCTCATACCAAAGAGTCAGGGCATGAACAAACAAGGGCATAGCCTCGCTTTAAACCTGTTCACTACTGCATCCTGGTAAACGCCCTCAGCACTGCCAAGACTAAAAAGTTTAGTTCAGATTGATTTCTTCCAGGAAAAAAAAATTGACATTGTGGAAAAAAAGGCACTGGCTGGGAAAGGTGATGCTGTGCCTCTGCCGTGTCCACGGGGCTTGCATGTTACCTAGCACATATTAAAGGCTCAAAACTATTTGTTGATTGACTCATTGACCGTGCTACACTTTGTGGGGGGAGAGAGATGAGAGGGAATGAGCAGGAATACAAAGAAAAAAAATGCAGAATTTAGAACTAGAAGCAAATGGAGGAATCACCTAGGAGGGACTCTGAGAAGGCCAGAATATTGTCGTTGTTACTGACTATAGTGGGTTGAGGCCACAGTGACCTATGATCACTCTCACTGTACTCCAGCCTGGGAGCAGAGTGAGACCCTGTCTAAAAAAAAAAAAAAAAAAAAAAAAAGAGAAGTTCTATAAATGGAGTCACTGGCTAAAAACCATCCCCTAACTGGCTAGGAAGGTTAATGCTTCAGACTAGGGACTGATCACGTCAACTCAGCTAGCTGGTTTCAGCCGCCTCCTCTTATATGTCTTCTGGGTATTTAAGAACAAATTCTTTGGGATTCTTAATAGGGAAATCACCAGCCTCATGCGTATTATGCTGTTGACTTGTTTCTTAATAGCTGTTCATACTTAGGTAGACAATAAGGACTTAATTCAGGCTTAGTGAAGCCTCAGTCAGTACAAAGTCCCTAGTCAAAAAAAAAAAAAAATTGAAGGTGAAACTTGAATCAAAAGTTTTATAAATGGGCCAGGCATGGTGTCTTACGCCTGTAATTCCAACACTTTGGGAGGCCAAGGAAGGCTGATTGCTTGAGTCCAGGAGATTAAGACCAGCCTGGACAACGTGGCAAAACTGCATCTCTACTAAAAATATAAAAGAACTAGCCAGGTGTGGTGGTGCATGTCTGTGATCCCAGCTACTTGAGGGGGCTGAGGCAAAAGAATCTCTTGAGCTTGGTGAGTTGAGGCTGTCGTGAGCTATGATCATGCCACTGTACTGCAGCCTGGGAATAGAATGAGACCCTGTCTAAAAAAAAAAGTTCTATAAATGGAGTCATTGGCTAAAAATCATCCCATACACACAGAATTTTATTGCCCTCCCTGTGTTCCAAAGACATAGAGAACAGACCAACACAATATGAATTTTGCTTCAGCTTCACAGACAGACATGGAGCTTGCAGTAAAGTTGTTTAGAGTAGCTGCACTTTTAACACTGGAAACAGCATTTCCCTGAATTTGACTTGCGTTTTTTTATTAATGTTATGTTTGGATCATAAGAAGACTCATTCAGCCAGGCTGACTTAAGACATTAAATGACTAGTTAACCATATACACTAATCACATAAGCATGGTTTGTGGAATGATATAAAATGGTTTATGAAATCATTTTTAAGCCATCTTTTCAACAGTAATTGTATCAGTCCTGTCATACTTTAAACCAAGCAATATTGGCAAGAATGAGCCTGAGGGTCTTTAATATTCTGATGATCATCATGCAAAATTGCCACTGAAATGAAATGACAGGGTTGTGTTCATTTCCCTTCTTCCATTGCACTTTGCATTCCTCCCTTTCAACATTAAAACACACTTCCTAACATTTCATCATGGGAGAAGGCTGCATAAGTTTCCAGTTGCTGTAATTTAGTTAAACCATAAAATTGTTTCCAGATTACCAACCATAAAATGGAAATACAATCTTATTTATGAATTTATAAATCAGAAAATGTCCCAAAAATGAATCCTGAAACCAGACACACTTTGACGATTAAATAGGAGGGGAAATGTTTTCTCATTACCATGTGTCAAAAGAATTGCATTTTTGTAAAGTGGCTTTGGCCAAGACACTAGAGCATATACATGTATTCAGTGCTCAGTGTACTGCCACCGTGGAGAGAACTGCCCTTCTCTACTGTCAAGCATCTGAACTTTCCAGGGGGGATGTCAGATGAGAAGCCACCTGACTCAGTATCTCTGATGCATTGTCTTTTTCCAGGTGGCCTTGCAGGTGACATCCCCTGAAAGAGGCCACTAAGGGAGCTTTTGCTCCCTTCCTCACAGATAAAAACTGGAGAACCAAGCATGTGGATAGCTGGAGTGGATAGAGCTCTTTTGTTCTAAAAGCATCCAAACTCTTATCCCAGGCAGTTCTGCAACTCTGTCAATATCAGCCCTAAAGAAGAATAGGATGTTGTTTGGGGATTGTCTCTCTCTACATCCTAAAACTGTTATCTGGTGGGAACCCAGTGTAGAAGCTGAATACTCACTGAGCCAAGGAATATGCCAAAGGCCTGTCTGCAGCCCCATGGACTCCCATGTGCAGATGACGTGGTCTGTGTTGTAACATTCTACAGTTCTAACCTTGAGGATGAATCAGTGGAGGACCAATGTTCTTTTCTTTATCCAGAATGATTCAGGTGCTTTGTTTCCTTTTTTTGTTTTTGTTTTTTTTTTTTTTGAGACAAAGTTTTACTGTTGCCCAGGATGGAGTGCAGTGGGGCAACCTCCGCCCACCGCAACTTCTGCCTCCCCAGTTCAAGTAATTCTCCTGCATCAGCCTCCTGAGTAGCTGGGATTACGGGTGCCTGCTACCACACCCAGCTAATTTTTGTGTTTTTAGCAGTGATGGCGTTTCACCATGTTGGCCAGGCTGATCTTGAACTCCTGACCTTAAGTAATCTACCACCTTGGCCTCCCAAATTGCTCCAATTATGAATGTGAGTCACCGCACCCAGCCTGTTTTGATTTTTAATGCTGTTGCTCTCCTTTGTTGGACAACATAATGAAATCTGTGGACCAGCCTGGGAGGAGAAAGAAGCCTGACCTAGCTCTAACCAGCATTGTTCTTGTGGCCAGCAATGGAAGCCCAGGACTCCCCTCTGCCATTTCTCTCTTAGCAGAGTCTCATTTAGTCTCTACATAAACGAGACCTAACAGCGGGGCGTGGTGGCTCATGCCTGTAATCCCAGCACTTTGGGAGGCTGAGGCAGGTGGATCACGAGGTCAAGATATCAAGACCATCCTGGACAACATGGTGAAACCCCATCTCTACTAAAAATACAAAAATTAGCTGGGCATGGTGGTGCATGCCTGTAGTCCCAGCCACTTAGGAGGCTGAGACAGAATAGCCTGAGCCCAGGAGGTGGAGGTTGCAGTGAGCTGAGATTATGCCACTGCACTCCAGCTTGGGCAACAGAGTGAGACTCCATCTAAAAAAAAAAGAGGCCTACCTATTTCTTCCATCTCTTAATATTACTGTCTTCTGCATGTACTAAGGTTGTCATCATGCCTTCCTATCCCACACTCCAGCTGGACAGAACCCTTTAAGCCACTTCCTTACCAAAGCGGTCTAGACTCTAAAAATGCCATGTTACCTTTTTTATTCTTAAAGAAATATCCTTTGCATTTGCCTGGGATTGAAGAAGAGCGGTAAACTAGTGCATCTCAAGGTAGCTCTGAATGCAACTCTGTTCTTAGGGTCATTCATTTTATTCCAGCACCACTGTGGATAGGGTCCCTGTGGGATGGATGAGGGCACTGGGCAACTTTCACCTGGGACTGAATTCTCCTGAGGAAATCATTCATATCTCAAGATATGAATGTGCAAGTCTGTGTCTCCCATGTGGCAGGAAGAGTGAGCAACCACCACCCCCATTTTTTCTGCCATACCATTGTGACTTGGGCCAATCAGGTTGAGATTTCCAATGGATATTTACTAACCTGCTTTCCTTATTTGAATTTCTTACAGTTTTTTTCTTTGATATGTGGACTGTTTTATGGCAAAAGGACACCAAGGTATGACTGAAATGCTGTATGGCTGAGAGGTTTAGCACCAACTGGTGTACCTGGAAACATTTGCAAATCACTCCGTGGAGATACGTTTCCATTCGAGATTTGAGATTTCTTCCATTTCTTTCTCACAATTTGAGATCTCTTCTTTCCACTCTATTAGAGCAGAGAGATCATACTATAAATACTTAAATTGTTTGTTTTTTTTTTTCCTCTTTGGTGGATTTGCAACCTTTAACTATCCAGGCTGCATGACTTACATACAAGAAACTCGGTATTGTGACAGACCATCAGTTTTAAACTAAAGAAAATGCATGGAGTCCTGACATCAGAAGCTTGCAATTACAAAATTAAGATCAGTGTTACATACAGCGCTGAGAGTTACATTCCAAAGGTAAAACTCAAGGCCGCAATGCTTGAGTTGGACAAAATTACCCTTGAATATCATCTTGATGGTCATAAAGTTCAGGATACAGATGCACCATCTCTCGAAAAGAGCCCAACTAAATCCGCTGGCTTTTTGTAGTGAAAGAACAGACCGTCATTACTTTTTTTCTTTTTTTTTAAGACCAAGTCTCATATTGTCACCCAGGCTAGAGTGTGGTGGCACAATCTTGGCTCACTGCAGCCTCTGCCTCCTAGGTTCTGGCGATTCTCCTCCCTCAGCCTTCCAAGTAGCTGGGATTACAGGCATGCACCACCATGCCCAGCTAATTTTTGTATTTGTAGTAGAGACGGGGTTTCACCATGATGGCCAGGCTGGTCTTGAACTCCTGACCTCAGGTAATCCACCCACCTCGGCCTCCCAAAGTGCGAAGATTACAGGCATGAGCCACCATGCCCAGCCAGACAGATCATCATTACCTTTTTTACTAAGTATCCGATAAATTTGCCAGCTTGTATTTAATAGTGTAAGAATATACTGTTTGCAGCACAGGAATCCCCATCACTGACATACACAGAGGCCTGTGAGACTGAGACCCACAGTGAGGAATGGGGTCCCCTCTCTTAGGCTTCTTCGAGGACGCTCACTCATGAGGAATATCAGCACAGGTGATGCCGATGCCATTTAAATTTTTCCCTCTCTCCTTTTCCTGCTTTAAACTACGCATGACTGAATTCACTCAGGTGACATAGGACTCCTCTCTTCACTTAGTTGTATTGTTGTTTTTAACAATGTGTTGAAAACAATGGCAACAGTTCAGTGAAACGTCCATTGTCTGAGGTCTAGAAATGTGAGCCTGTTTTGAATGCCAGTTACACCATAAAGACGCATCAGAGAACCCTGAAGAGAGAGGAACGGTATCTGTATATAGGAAATCATTGGGGAGTCTTCCATTCACATCTTCAGACGACCAAGCTGTTAGGGATATTCGTTTTCCTGTGTGATTCTGTGAAAGCCTTCAGGCCAAAGTTCCTATGACATTAGATCCAACATCATCTACCTTCAAATACATGCGTTTCTTTTTTTGTGTGATTTTTGTTTGTTGGTTGGTTTTTTTTAGTTTTTTTGAGACAGCGTCTCACTCTGTTACCCAGTCTATCTATCGTTCAGTGGCGTGATCTTGGTAGTAGAGAGAGAGTTTTACCATGTTGGCTACGCTGCTCTCAAACTCCTGACTTCAGGTGATCCGCCCACCACAGCTTCCCGAAGTGCTGAGATCACAGGGTGAACCACCACACCCAGCCAGGTTTCAGTCATATTTCTGCATGGCCTAAAGAAGAGATATGTTTGTGTTGCCCTTCAGCTGTGACACAAGTGTTACTATCCACACAGCAAACATCTCCACCATTTACACCAAAACCACTCAGCAGCCTTCCAGCTGCGGTATATGGCATAGAAATGTGTGCAGCTAGGCAAGACCTGGCCTGAGACACCACCAGTGCTAGGGAACAGCCCTGTTGTGCAAGGTGAAATAAAGAAAGCAGGGCAGAAAGACTCAAACACAGGGTGCGCAAACAGGAGTGCTTCCGAAGGAGATGGGGTTTGCATTTTTCCCAGAGGCTTCTGTTGGTTCATGCCACTGGCTTGATACAGAACAGTGATCATGAATCTTGACCTCAGCTGGGGATGTGAAGGTTCTTCATGTTCCTGAACCAGGTTGGGTGAACTTCCATGGCCTTCTAGATGGTACCTTTTATAACCCTCAGGTGGTTCATTCACCTGGACAAACCGGTCTGAAAGTCAATAGGGCTTTAACAAACAATTCTCTTGTTTTACAGAGAGAGGATGCAAGCCATGGAGAAACAGATTGCCAGTTTAACTGGCCTTGTTCAGTCTGCGCTTTTTAAAGGGCCCATTACAAGTTATAGCAAAGATGCGTCTAGGTAAAAAAGAAGAAAGCCAATGATAAAAATAATTCAATCTGTTTCTCTTTTAATCATTAAGATAATTCATTCATTCAAATCTGTTTCCTTGTAATCATTCCAAGGCTTAAAATATTCACATCTCTATGAATCATGGGCATTATTATTATTATTTTTTTGGGTTGTTTTTTTTTTCCTCCTTCTGGTAATTCTTGGTCGAAGTTAATACTTTCGCCCAAGAAGGCAAAGGGGCTTCCCAGTGCATGTGGCTTCATGGACCACTCACCGTGCAGTGCCTGCAACCACCAGCCTTGCGTGTCCACGTCGCCGTCATCTGAAAGTCACGAGTGAGCCTGGCTGCATTCCACCCTCAGTGTCAGGTGCACACCTGGGAAGCCTTTTCCATCCTGGCCAATTGTGATGCTGATGCTAAAAGACCTTCATTGCTTAATCCCATCACTGCCAATTGCTTCAAATAGTGAACGGAATGGGCTTTTTTTTTAAAAAAAAAAAAAAAAAAGGCATTTTGGAAACTGCATAGCTGACTCTCTTTTTCTTTTATTCAGCGAGAAAATGATGAAAACCACAGCCAACAGGAACCACACTGATAGTGCAGGTAAGTGTTTTTGGAGCTGCAGGAGGCCTGTGGCCTGCCTGGGATGAGCCCTAGCTGGTCTCAGAAATGTTTAACATTTTCCGAAGTCACTTATTTGGTATGATGTCAGAGGATTCCTGGATAACTCCTTGCATGCCCACACCTTTCCTGCTAATGCCGAAATTTCAGATTTATTCATTACTTCAGGGGGCAAAGCACTGTCTCTCCCTTCAGTTTTCATTCATTCACTCACTCATTTGTTCATTGACATGACCATACAATGGGCATCTTGCAGACACAGAGTGGCCTACCTAGAACTTGGAATTCAATGGGGAAGAGGGAAATGGGACAAGTTGTTTTATGTGTTTTGAGTGTTTAAAATTGCAGGATAAATATTTCACCAATAGGACTAGTGTATACTGAGGACATTCCCTGGAGGAAATGACACAAACTAAGCCCAGAAGGGTGAAGAGGGCTTAGGAGAAAGAATGGGTGGCCAGACAAGGGAATTTAAAATTGTTCTAAGTGCAAAGTGCAGCCCTTGGAAGGTTGTACACTGGGGAAGGACGTCAGCCCAACTGCAACGTGGGGTTGGATGAGAAGGGACTGTAGCAGTAAGGAATGACCAGTGTTCAGGTGGGAGAACTACTTGGTCTAGGGCCTGCTTTTTATTTTATCTTTTTAACCTCGTGACGGATGATCAGGCCTGCTTTTTAAATTCCTGCATTCCCCAAAAAGAGAACTCAGTTCCATTAGTAGCGCCGTTCACTAGCATCCAGGGCTTTGCAATGAATGTTTGATCCTGCAGTCTCAAGCCAGGCCTCTGCAAGAAGATGAGGTCTTCCCTCCCATCGGGTTAGAAATAGAAATCCTTAGCAGGAACACATTCAGATACTAAATTACACAGAAAGCATATGGCAAGTTGGGTGAAACCCCAAATTTAGGGAAGCCACGTGTACTGGTTTTGTGCAGCATGGTAGAGTAGACAGAATTTGGGACTTAAGTTTAGGGCGCTGTTGGTCGTGGTTCTCCTCTGGCTGAGCACAGTTTAGCTACAAGGCCAACAGGGCCGCTCTGCCAGCATTCCTGATCCTGACAGGATTTGTTGTTTTGCTTAGAAATCAATCAGTGACCTTGGCCGAAGCCAGAGAATTATTTCACGGAAATTGCTTAACTTGTCTTCAGAGCAATTGCCAGTTTGTTTTGGAGATACTTAATTCATTCATTTTTTTAAATTTATTGTAAACTTAGGGGAAAAAAAGGAAACTACTAAATACTAAAACCTCCCATCCTTCTGTAATCCCTTCTAGAAATGATTCATATGGGAGCGCACTGCTCTAATCTATATGTATGTGCTATTTTTTCCTTTTTTTTTCTTGCTTTTTAGAGAATAATAATAAATATGTAGTGAGTGCTTCCTGTGCACTCATGCATTCACTCATGAACCCCTTACCGCCAGCATCCAGGGAAAGGTACAATTTTTATCCTCACGTTCCAGAGGTGTAAACGGAACACAGGCCAATACACGTGACACACACCATCATAGTGCACAGTCCCGTCATTTTAACTCCTTCTTTTAGGTTAAGATGCCCCAGTCCCTTTAAAGATATATAGGTTGTTTCATTTCTTTGTTCTAAAAAATCTTGTCAATTTCTTTTGAAATGTGGAGAAAGGAGCCAGTGTCATTTCCTCAGAGACATTTCCCAAAGTGGAATCAGTGAGTTCAAAGGAACAGTTCAGTGGCACCGGTGACATGCTGCTGGTTTCCTCTTCTGAATGGCTGGGCTGATTTGCAGCGCTGCTGGCAACACGCCCGTGGACTCACTCCCCACGTCTCTTCTAGGTTTGGACTTTCTTACGCTAACGTATCAGGGAGAGATACTGTCCACAGGGGCTTCATTGCTGTAGCAGCCCTGTATAGTACACAAAATATAATAATTCTTCCAGAATCCTAGGAAGTAAGCTACAAGACAAGTATTATCCCTGTTCTGTGACAAGTAAACGGAATTATAAAGAAGTCAAGGAACTCATTTGGCTGAGGGTAAAGGAAAACCCAGACTTTCTGGTTACTTTAGGAATGTGTAGTTTACTGTGGAAAGAGAACAGAAGAAACTTCCCATCTCAAAGGCATGCCATGGGGTTTATACTGTGCATTAGATCATTTAACACAAAAACCCTGTAAGGAAGAGGTCATTACCCATATTTTACCTATATTTTACTTGAAAGGAAACAGAAGCTCAGGGAGGTTAGATTAGTTATTCAAAGCTACACAGCTAGTAAGAATGACAGCCAGGCCAGGCATGGTGGCTCATGCTTGTAATTCCAGGACCTTGGAAGGCTGAGGTGGGAGGGTTGCTTGAGGCCAGGAGTTTGAGACCTGCCCTGACAACACTGCAAGACCCTGTCTCTACAAAAAATGGGCGTGGTGGTACATGTTTGTAGTTCCACGTACTTAGGAGGCTGAGGTGGGAGGATTGCCTGACCTGAGCCTGAGCCTGAGAAGTCAAGGCTGCAGTGAGCCGAGATTACTGCTCTCCAGCCTGAATGACAGAGCAAGACTTCGTCTCAAAAAAAAAAAAAAAAAAGACAGCCTGACTGGCCGATAATTGAGTAGATGCTGATGTCATTGGCTAAAATTAGGCCCATATCATAATGCACATTGGAGACTCAGAAGCAGGCAGGGCAGGAGGGGGCGAGGGATAGAAAACTACAAATGGGGTAGAAGGTACACTATTCGGGTGATGGGTGCTGTAAAATCTCAGACTTCACCACTATACAATTCATCCGTGTAACCAAAAACTAATTGTACCTCAAAAGCTGTTAAAATAATATATATATATATATATATATATATATATATAAAAATTGTTTGTATAGTGGTGTATTTTATATATATATATATATATATATATAATATATATAAATATATATATATATTATATATATTTATATATATAGATATAGATATAAAATTAGGCCCATAGAGACAGAAAGGTTTTTTTTTGGGAAGACAAGCAGAAATAATGAATTTGACTTGCTAACGGAGAAGTTCAGTAGTGAGGTGAAGGCATTGGCATGTGGATCTGAAGATAATTGTGTGCTGCAGACGAGGATGAGGGAGACTTTGGCAGCTGGTGGTAGCAGAAGTGACCTCCCCATGTCCACCAAGAAGAGAAGCAGACCCAGGGACACAACACAGTAGGACTTAAAAGGTTAGCAGAGGAAGGAGTTAGAAGAGAGTGACAAAGACGGAGCAGCAGAGAGGGAAGAAGATGACGGAAGGTTTCAAAGTGACCGAAAAGAAAAGAAGTGGCTGACAAAGCTCAGTTTCACATTGAAGCAAAGTCATGTCAGCCCAGGAGAGAGTCCACACGGTTGACAACTAAAATATCGCTGAAATGAACATAAAGAATCATTTCAGGGAATGATGGAGCTATTACCTGTACTAAATATAGTGGATTAAGAGGATGTGCATGTGAAGATATTTTTAAAATGAGTGTAGATTCTATAAGGAAATTTGGTTGTTGGCTGGACATGGTGGCCCATGCCTGTAATCTCAGAACTTTGGGAGGCTGAGGCAGGAGGATGGCTTGAGGCCAGGAGTTCAAGACTAGCCTGGGAAACATGGCAAAACCCTGTCTCTACAAAAAAAATTAGCCAGGTGTGGTGGCATGTGCCCATAGTCCCACTTTGGGAGGCTGAGGTAGGAGGATCACCAGAACCCAGAGAGATTGAGGTTCAGAGGATTGAACCACTGCACTCAAGCCTGGATGACAGAGTGAAACTGTGTCTCAAAAAAAAAAAAAAATTGAGTTGTGAAAGATATTTTCTCAAACCAGTTATCAGGGTTCAAAAACAACTGGTACCCAGTCTTCAGCCTTCCATCCGTGGAATAAAAGATTGAGGGGAAGGAGGGACATTGGTGCTCTCAGGAGAAAGAGGAAAAGCAAAAATGTGTGACTTCCTTTGGCTGAGGAATTAGCAGAACAGTTCTTAGTAGCAAACAGAAGGTAGCACAGTGTCATCTTTGTTGGAGAGATACCTTGTTATCAGAAATGATGTGGTGTGTTGTGTGTGTGCACGCACATGTGTTTGCACACACACCCACATGTGCCTATGTCTCTCTGTATAGGGAGTGATGATAAAGTAATTTGACTGATTCTATAAGGAAACTTCCAATGGAGTGTGGTGAGAATCACTGACTTTGGAAGGCACTGTTAATTCTAACATGCAGCTGTCATTGGAAATGTTACCAGACTTGTTTTGCATGTTTTGCTTGGTATTTTCACAGTTGGAGAAAATCCTTTTGAACAATGGCAGAGATGGCAAACATTGCTCTTTTGAGTGTGATTTTGATTTGAAGGGTGGAGGAACTGCCAAAAGTTGGTCAGAGCCATGACTGGTGATGATATCAGTGACCATTTATGCTTAGAAACATAACATGGCCAGGCACTGTGGCTCACGCCTGTAATCCCAGCACTTTGGGAGGCCAAGGCGGAAGGATCACCTGAGTTCAGGAGTTCGAGACTAGCCTGGCCAACATGGTGAAACCCCGTCTCTACTAAAAACACAAAATTATCCGGGTGTGGTGGTGCACACCTGTAGTCCCGGCTACTAGGGAAGCTGAGACAGGAGAATCTGTGGCCGAGATGGTACCACTGCGCTCCACCCTAGGAGAGAAAGAATGAGACTCCATCGAAAGGAAGGGAGGGGAGGGGAAGGAAGGGAAGAAGGAAAGGAGAGGAAGGAAAGGAAGGAAGGAAAGAAAGAAAACAAAAAGCTTGCCATCAGTCTCCTCCAGCTCCATTGTCAGCCCTTTAAAATGCCTTCTGGCCTGCTGCTCTGCTTCCTCCCCAACGGGACCATTAGAGGGGCTGGAGACTGGCCCTATCCGGATGGTCACTCAAGAATGAAGAGCATGGGCACCAGCAGCATCAGTGTGGCCGAGGCCAAGCAAGAAAGAGGACAGTTGCAGGGAACTCCCTGGCTCATAAGCATACCACTTTGAGCTCCACTGAGGCCTGGCTGAGTTGTGTGTGCTGGGGAGGGAAAAGTTCCTGAAATGGCTGAGGCAGGATAGAAAAACAGGCTACCACCACGCTATAACCACTCCAGGGTCTGCAAGTGGCCAGCAGTGCTCTGTCCTGCAAGGCCAGCTTGGCCTGTGACAAAGCTTCCACTTGACTATTTATAGGAAAGGGAACTGGGGTGGGAGAGTTTATTAGTAACATACATCCAGGCTTTACTCTGGGCACCTGTTCCATAGAATCACCTTGTCCTTTCTAGAATCTAGCCTTTTTTTTCTTACCAAAGGAGTTGTGTGCAGATGCCCTCCTTCTTTTGATTTTGGAAATCTGAAGGAATTTGGGACCGTACCCAGTTCTTACTAGTTTCCCCTTTGTGATTGGCCGAATCTCTGCCCAGAAATAAGTTGCATGTCCTTAGGTTACATTTGCCACGCAGAAAATAGTCACATAAGCACTCTATATTAGGTCTTAGAATTTTAAAATTATTTTCTTCTATTATAATATTGCAGATATTCAGTATGCAGATTTTAAAAATACAAAAAAATGGCCAAATGCAGTGGCTCACGCCTGTAATCCTAGCTCTTAGAGAGGCAGAGGCAGGAGGATAGCTTGAGCCCAGGAGTTCAAGACCTGCCTGGGTAATACAGTGAAACCTTGTTCTCAAAAAACATAAATAAGTAAATAAATAAAAATTAGTTTAAAATAAACCCTTATATTCGGATACCACAGGAGGAGATACCTTTAACACTTTCGTTTTATACACTTCTAAGCTTTTCTCTGTGCACACCTGTGTGTTAAAAACAAGCTCTTCCTCCAGAGGTTAAGAAAATAAAAAAAATTTAAAAAAACATAAACGAGATTGATCAATTGATAGATCAATCCATCGGTAGACAGATGGGGGCACAGACAGCTCTGCAGCCTGCCTTCCTATGGCACTTTCTTAGTAAATTTCTGGAATGTGATTTTTGCACACTGCATACTATAACACTACATGATATATATATGCATACTTTTTGTAATGACGGAAATGGGCCTTTTTAGAGTTACCAGCTATCTGTATTGGGATGGGGCGTATAGCTTAGACTTTCCTTGGTGGCTTCTGAGTTCTGTGCTGCACTCTTCTCATAGGAACGCCCCATGTGTCTGGTGGGAAGATGCTCAGTGCTCTGGAGTCCACGGTGCCTCCCAGCCAGCCTCCACCTGCGGGCACCTCGGCCATCCACATGAGCCTGCTTGAGATGAGGCGGAGCGTGGCGGAACTCAGGCTCCAGCTCCAGCAGATGCGGCAGCTCCAGGTATTCCTCATGCATGGCGGCCTCTGTCTCGGTTGCCCTGGGCTCTTCCTACCTTCCTTTTCCTAGGGGCTCCACGAAGACCTAGAAAATGTAGAACCGTAAGAGCATAGCTTCCTATCACACACACAGTCCAGGTCTAGAGCCTTCGCTGCAACTACAGTCAATCCGTAACCACTTCTTTAAGCTGGGCGTGCTTTTACGCAGGAAGAGACTCTTGGGCATCTCCTTTTGGAGAAGAGCCGAAAGGAGAGGGGCCCTGGGGAGCGCGCCGACAGCCAGCGAAGGCTGCCTCCTGACAGCTTGTGGGCTCTATCCTCCTCCACACCGTACAGCCACAAAGGTGGATAGTCAGCCAAGCCCTTTCTTTTCTTTTTTTTTGCAAGGATCTGTGATGTATTTAGAACTATGAGTTTAGAAAAGAAGATGAATTCATAAGGAAAAAAAAAGCTACCATGGTGATTAGTTAAGAAAAACATCTGCATTTCATTCGGATACTGTGGCCATCCTTCCCTTGCTCTGTTCCATTGTTAAGGAATATATGAACTCTATGGGAATCAGTGTAAATGACCCTTCAGGTCACGAATCTTGGTCAATAAATCCCATAAATCTGCCAAAGCAGAATAAGCTGTCTCCTGGTCCTGGATAATAAGGAGGTAGAGGTGGGCATCCCTGTGTGGGACCACTCGTTTGCTTTGTGCGCCTCCTCCCACCTCCCTGCCCTGGATGGTAGGTTGGGCATGGAGGATATGGCACTGGCCTGGGCTCTATGCAGGCATCCTCCCTGACTTCCAGAAGCTCATAATCCAAATATTGCTAGAAGATGGGGCCAGGTGCTGTGACTCACGCCTGTAATCTCAGCACTTCGGGAGGCCGAGGCAGGTGGATCATTTGAGGTCAGGACTTTGAAACCAGCCTGGTCAACATGATGAAACCCCATTTCTACTAAAAATACAAAAATTAGCCAGGCATAGTAGTCTGCACCTGTAGTCCCAGCTACTGAGAAGGCTGAGACACCAGAATCACTTGAACATGGGAGGCGGAGGTTGCAGTGAGCCGAGATAGCACTGCTGCACTCCAGCCTGGGAAATAGACTGAGACTATGTCAAAAAAAGAAGAAAGAAGAAGAAAGAAGAAGAAGGAGGAGGAGGAGGAGGAGGAGGAGGAGAAGGAGGAGAAAGGAGAAGAAGAAGAAGAAGAAAAAGGAGGAGGAGGAGAAGAAGAAGGAGAAGAAGAAGAAAGAAGAAGAAAGAAGAAGGAAGAAGGAAGAAGAAGAAGAAAAAGAAGAAGGATGAGAAGAAAAGGAGGAGTAGCAGAGAGAAGAGAGAAGAGGAAGAAAAATATATCCAGGATCTTGGAGCAGCCATGGGATGCAACCTCCTGAGACTTTTCCTCTAATAGGAAAAAGGCTTCCAGTCAAAGTTCTTCTTCAGCACAGTGATAACACAGCCCCCTGTTGTTTAACCACCTAATGAAGGCTAAGAAAACAATTTCTCCTTGCCCTCTGCCTACCAGAGAACACACAGAACACACAGAAAGGCAGCTGGTTTGAGAGACCCGAGGCTCCAGCATGGATTATGAGTATTGCTAGAATAGCGAGTGCTCAGATCTCCAAGGGCTACTCTGTCTCTTAGGCAACATCCCAGACACCTTGGACATCAATGCAAATTCATTTGAGTCTCCTATCGAATTGCATCATCTGTAATGGACCCGTCCTTTGCATTCACTTTTCCTCGCTTTGCAATTTTAAAGACACAGTGCAATGAAGTGAAGTGTACAGGTTGGGCTGGGTTGTGTCAGGGGGTGACAAAGTCACATGTCTTCAGTGTCCAGGCAGTAACAGCAAGCGAAGCAAAGGAGAGACCATAGTAAATTAGTCCCTTTAAAGGATAGTTGCCACTCAGTTCCAACTGGCTCTTAACCTGATAGAATTAGTCTCCATTGTTTCTAGAAGTGCCAATATTGCAAGTGAATTTGCAGATACAGGTTTTATATGAATTGCTGCTATTTTAAAATGTTGGAAAGTTATTAAAAACCAATTACTGAGTACAGTCCGGGCCAAAGGACACAATTGCAGTTCAAACGGGGCCTGTCGCTCCCATGTTCCTTCTTAGCTGGGACTCCCGGAGGTTAAGCCCCGCCTCCCACTGCTCCTGCGTTTTGGCACCATCTGCTGGCCATTTGGAAATTGTCAACTCCTCATTGCACCCCAATAAGAAAAACATACATATCATTTGTATGGAAGTAGCTAAATGCTCTCAAAAGTGAGCATTTGTTGGCTTGGGGACCGGGATGGAATTGCTTAAGCATAAATACCACACTTCCCCTGGGAATTTCACAGGCATTAGAGGTGAATTTCATGCCAAGGCCATGATGTTTAGAGCTGTAGCATTACCCCGTCAGTGGCTGGCGTAGTTTGGACCTCTAGCCGGCTGGGAGGGATTTCCCACAACATGTCTGTCCTCGCAACCCTTGAAACTATGCAGCTTTGTGAAAAAGAATGGTTTTCTTAAACAAAGAAGGTCTTTGGTCAAGGTCTAGGAATGCTGTGTTAACCACACAAGTTTCTTTAATGTTCCAGAACTGCTCAACTTTCCTGGCTTTCTGGGAATAAGGAACAGCAAGCAAATGTGCTTTTGAGCCTAGGAGGCTGTGCAGTTCTAAAGTGCAGACTCGCAGGGAAAAATAAAGCACAGTGTTTCCTAACCTTGCTATTATTGTTTCTGCCACTGTCTTTGTAAAGATCCCATTCAGCTTTCCTCCCCCTCATACTTCTGTCTTTTCAGTCAGGGGAGTCTATTTAAGACAAAAACAGTTTAGAATAATTAAGCTATCTCGGCATCAATTCTCCTTCAACATATGCATTATTATATACCAAAATGAACTGCAACCCCAGAGCGGTTATAAGTCCAATAATGGAGCTATCATTGGGGATATGCGAAACACCAGACTAGTCTCAAAAGAACAAAAATTGGATTAGAAATTCAAATGTTCTTTGAACTGTGTTATAAAATAGTGAAACTGAATAAAACCATTTGTGCTTGGCAGCCGGCTCCAGTAATTAGATAATTAAATCATTGGAAAATCCTAGACTGTAGAGCATATCCTATTTGAGCATTTCATTTTCAAAATTGATGGATTATTCTCAGGAATGGAAATTTGTTGCAGACACAGTGGGGTGGGTAGATTTCAATGGGACAAAGGAAATCTAAGCAGAAGATCAAGGAAACCACTAAAAGCCTGTTCGTGTTATCATCTGCTCTCCAATTTCACAGGAGTTATCAGTCCAAGAGTGGCTCTGAATCCTGGCTACTCATTAGAATAACCTGAAAACCTGAACAGAAATATCCAGGCCCGGGCTCACTACTAGAGTCTGACTTCACCAGCATGGACTGGAAGCTAGACACTGGTGACTCTAGAACGTTCCAGGGTAAAAATGTCTGCTCTTGGGTAATATGAATGCTTAGTCCATGAAGACACCTCCTGGAAATGCTGAAATAGCCAAGTATTGCAAATGACTTAAAGCCCCGACTTCAAACAATGCACCTCATTCCCAGTGGCTAATCTGGTATGTTCTCTGCTAGCTACAATTGGTACAAGAGCTATATGGAGCCTTTATACTGTGATATTCCCATTCCCAAATAACAGTTGGGTTTGTAATTAGCTAGCAACAATGGGAAAGGGTTTTGTCAAGGTTTTGTACCTAACAGATGTTTTCCTCCAATGATGATTATGTTTGCCTGTTACCTTTCCGGGTGTGATTTTGAGAAAAAAAAAAAAAAAAAAAAAAAGGCCCACTTTTTCTAAATAATGAACATCTTTTTCTCAAAATGCCACAATACTTGGATTTTACCAAAGTCATTCTGTGTCTACAGAAGTGGCTGCACTGTGGAGGCCAGATAAGATTTGGCCTAAAGAGAGGTTGGAGACCTCTTACTTCTTTAATCCCCACAATTTTTTCCTAGGACCCAATCTCTTTATTCTTCTTCCTGATAAATTTAAAAAAAAAAAAAATTGGGTTGTTCTGAACTTAGTGTTACATTTTTAGGACTCCTGAGGATTTATAATCTCTTCCCAGGAGAAGGAGGAGGTAAAATATCAACATAAAAAATAAACATAGCAGTGCATAGAGCCCTTGTATTTAAAATGCTAAAATTTAACACAGTTTCCTTAATGTGTCTTTTTATAAGATAATGCCTTGTGGAAATGTTCCAGGGTCTCATTTATCTTCTGACATACATAGCAATGGTCATGGGAATGCATATCCCTGAGAAAAGCACGTTGGAGTTTCCCATGTGCAACAGACCCGTTTCCCCTGCCAAGCAGAAATAATAAACAGAACTAGTACAGGGCTTGACATTTAGGCTGCTTACAATGTACCAAGCTCCAGTCAGATCTTTGGACAACAAGAGGCTGTCTAAGATGGGGAGACAGGACCCCAATAACATGGGTTATATAGCTGTGACCAGGCATCCCTTGTCTTTTACCCTGAAGCCTGAAGGAATGCATCCAGGTAGGATCAGGAGTCATTCTGAGGTCTGGCTTTCCTCCTGAAACTTCCTGATTTGTGATATAACCACTGCTCCATGTCACTGCTACACAGCAAAATCAGTCCAATTACATTAGCCATTGTTGACAAGACTGATAGTCTTAGATTTTACCTAAGAAATCATAATTGAATATGTGAGACATAGGTCTGTTTTCATGTGGGTAGAATCAGGTTTAGGCTGTTTTCTAGCTTCTCCATGAAGTGATTTGGATAACTTATTTGGTCCAATTAAAATTTTAATGACAAACAGCATTATTTCTGTCTAAGAGTGCTTTTAAAAATGTCAAGGAATTTTCGATAAATTATGTTTCCAGCTATGAGGAATAACTACAACTCTACTTGCCCTCCTACTGTTGACAACTGGAAAACTGAAAAATAAGCAAATGTATGAAACAAGTATTTTCAGAAATTAGACAACACACGACTGTGATCCTTAGGAGAATGGAAACAAATCTACAGTTGACCCAGTTTTCTGCCTACAGGCACTTTTCAGATCTTGGTACGGAAGGAAAAACCCAAGCATGGCACTGACAGTGAGTTGAGGAGATAAGACCAAAGTTTAGAGAGCTGACACAGCTGGAATTGGTAGACCAGAGTACCAAATACAAGAAAGCTCTGCAGAGAAAGAACTGCATCAACAAATGGGTCTGTTTTTGAATCTTAAGCCAAGCATGTACAGTATGAAAGCAACTGCTAAGCCAGGCAAAACCAAGTGTAAGTCAGAAAGTTTCTGAAGCTCACACAGGCCTGGGAGATGTGCAGATTTTGAAAAGCAAAAGTAAAGAGGCCTTGTTGAGCACCTGGGTATTTAGTAGAGATGGGAAAAAGACTATGCCTCAGTCTTAGGACTAAATTAGCCCCAGAGTAAAGACTACCCTAGATTCAACCTAAGAGCTGATAAATAAGCCTTTAAAGGACAAAGCTGATCCATGAGTAACTGGACTGTCTGCCAGAGAAAGGCCAAAATCTGTAAAGGAAAACAACAAAATTCAAAGCTCCATGCCCAACATCCACTCAAAAATTACTAGACATGTGATTATGCTGAAAACTGTGATGTATAACCTTAAGAAAAATTTCTCAAGAGAAACCAACCAGAAATGGCAGCGATAATGAAATCAGTAGCAAGGACTTCAAAAACAGCTATCATAATTATTGTCAAGGATTTAAAGGAAAACGTAAACATAAAGAGGCAAGAAATGGAAGATATAAAAAATATCCAAGTGGAGCTTTCAAGAGCTGGAAAACAGTATCTGAATGTGCTTAACAGAAGATTAATCACTGCCCAAACAAAATGTCAGTCAACCTGAAAAAAGCAAGGAAACTGTCCAAACTGAAGTATAAAGAGACAAGAAACTAAAGCAAATGAATAAAATGTAGTGACCAGTGAGACAGTATTAATAAAAGATCAAGTAGAAAGAGAAATATATTCAAAAAGGTAATGACAGAAGTTTTTCCAAATTCATTGACCAAAAAAGTTCAATGAACCCGTAGAATGGTAAGCACAATGGAAACTATGCCAAAGCGCATGGTAATCAAATTGCTGAAAACTGGGGATAACTGGAAAAATCTTCAAAGCAGCTGGGGTTGGAGAGAAACCCCATTACATACAGGGAATAATAATTAAGAATTAATTCCAACTTCTCCTCAGAAATAAAAGGCAATTCAGAAGACAACAAAATGACGTTTTTACAGTATCGAAAGGAATAAACTCTTTTAGAAAACAGAGAGTACTTTCTAACTTATTTTATGAAGCCAGCATTACCCTAAGAGCAAAACCAGACAAAGATATTATAAGAAAAGAAAACCACAAACCAATATCCCTCATGAAAATACATGTAACAAATCCTTAACAAAACATTAGTAACTGAATCCAGCAATATATAAAAAGGATAATACATTTTCCTGGGGTTTTATTCCAGGACTGCAAGATTGTTTTAATATGAAAAAAATCAATGTATTTCACCCTATGAACAGAAAAAAATCATATCATTTCAATGAATGCAGAAAAAACATGTGACAAAATTAAACATCAATGATAAAAACAGCACTCCAGAAATAGAAGGAATCTTCCTTACCCTGAAAAACAACGTTTGTGAATGACCCACAGAAAACATAGTTAATGGTGAAAACACTAAACACACTCCCCATAAAAGCAGGAACAAGGCCAAGAAACCTGCTCTATTGTCTAACACTGTACTGAAGATCCCAGCACGCTCAGTAAGGCTAGACAAAGAAACAGAGGCATGCAAATGGAAAAGTAAAATGTCTAGTTGGCTTTACTCACAAATGACATGACTGTATACATGCAACATTAAATGGAATCTACAAAACATGCTACTAGAAATAAGTGACTTGAGCAAGATCACAAGAATCAAGTCAACGTACACAAATAGGAAAATTTTGGCATATCCATGTGTACAATGAAATACCACTCGGCAGTAAAAAGGATGAATCACTGGAAAACTCAGCAACGGGGCTGGAACTCAGAAAACATTATTCTGAACAAAAAAAGCTGGACACAAAGGAGCACATATTGTATAACTCCATTTTTATAACGTTCTAGAACACAAGTCATCTACAATGACAGCATACAGGTGGTTTCTTTGGGCTGAAGGGTAGGGATTGATTGCAAAAGGTCTCAAAGGAATTTTGTAGGGTGATAAAATATTTAACTGTCTTTTCAGCAGTGGTTACATCAGTGTATACATTTGTGAAAACTCATTGAGCTCTGCACTTAAGGTGAATATGTTTTATTGTTTGTAAATTGTGCCTCAAGACAGCTGATTTTAACTATTAAATGCAGATATTGCCTCTTAAGCAAAAACCAACTTAATAATTTGAGCTTCCAATAACTAATTTGCTCAAAGCATTTTGAGAAAGATGTTGATTCACATCCTATCTTTGGCACTTTTTTTACACTGTGCTCAGATAAGCAGGAACTGTCCTGCAGCCTGGAGACAGTGGCAAGAACACCAGGCAGGGAGGGTGGAGGACTGGGAAAGCGGATGGGGAACCTATGCAGACCTTGCTCATTCATTACTCATTCCTCATTGCCCACGTGCCAGCCGGTGAGCTATGCCAGCTTCCGTCTTTAGTGAGGGAGGGAAGTACCCTCAGCAGGATCCTGTAAAGCCCCTCTTTCTAGACAGGAGGCTAATAAAGCCTAGAATTGAAACAGAGCCTGTCCCTCTCCTTCTCTTCTAGCAGAATAAGTCTAGTTGCATTTAAATATTATGCCCAGTTGTATTCTTCCAGTATGTTCTTTTCCTTCTAAGAAATGTTATATTTCAATTTATTCATAAAGCAAATACAATGCCCCTTGAACAACATTGGGGTCAGCAAATACAGCTGACCCCTCACACAGTCAAAAATTCATAACTTTTGGTTCCCCAAAACTTAGCTACTAATAGCCTACTGTTGAGTGGAAGCCTTACCAATAATATAAACAGTTGATTAACAATATTTTGTATGTTGTATGTATTTTATACTGTATTTGTTTTTTTCACATGCGTGCTATGTCAAATATATACTGTATTCCAACAATAAAGTAAATTGAAGAACATGTTATTTAAAAAAATCATAAAGAAGGGAAAATATATTTACTATTCATTAAGTGGAAGTGGATCATCATAAAGGTCTTTCTTCATCCTCATCGTCTTCTCACTGAATAGATTGGGGAAGAGAAGAGGTTGGTCTTGCTGTCTCAGTGGTGGCAGAAGAGGAAGGAAATCTACATATAAGTGGACCCGTGCATGCAGTTCTAACCTGTGTTGTTCAATGTCAACTGTATATGTTGGGTACCTGCCATGTGCCAGAAACTGTGCTTGTAGCTGTGAACAAAATGGCATGCTCCGGCCTTGATAGAACAACTTGGGGTGGTGGAGAAATTGATGAGTTGAATTCAGAAGACCTGGTTCGAATCCCAACTATGCCCTGTAACTGGCAAGCAGACCCTGAACGTGTCCTTTGACTTCTCAGAGCATCACTTTTCCCACCTTTCAATTTTATGAATTTTAAATATTCCAGCAATGATTTCTAGCATGATATCCATTGTTAATCTCCACTATCTAACCAGACCCCAGCTTTATGTAAGCTTGTTTTAGGATTTGGGTAGGAGGGTTAGGTGCCCCATAGCCCATGGCATAGTGACATCATCTGTCTATTCAAAAGTCCTTTTCTTAGTCCATGAAATCATCCTTGGTTGCAAATCAGAATCATCTGAGGAGTTTAAAAAATCTCTAGCAACCAGACAGTACCTCACACCAGTGAAATGAGAATCTCTCATTTGGGACCCAGGCATTGGTAACTCTTAGACCCATTTAATTATCTACTCATTTTCCTTCACATACCTGTCATCACTCATTTCCCCTCCCCTTCAAAGGCAGGAGCTCTGTGGGACTGGACACAAGGACTGAAGTTGAGCGTACCATCTTGATAGCATGTATTGTTGCTGTGTGTGGTTAACTGACCTACGTGAACAGTGCTGACTGGTAGCCCGTGACATATCCCTGCAGTGACAGCAAGACAAGGCACAGGGAGAGCTGATCCCAACATGTGTCTGAGCCCATGGGTCACAGCAGATTTCAGCCATTTAGAGAAGAATTTGAGATTCGTCATTGTTGCCTGTTCTTATCAATGTCACTGATTCATTCAGTTCATTCATTCAGTAGCTGTATTTTGAGTTTTCTGCTAATGCCAGACATACTGTCCCAGAGACTCTGTAGAATGCAGAAATTAACCAGGTGGAGGGAAGAGCATTCTGGGAGGTGGGAATAACAGGTGCAAAGGCCTGCCAAAAAGGAGTCTGGGGGAGGTTGCAGTGAGCAGCGATCGTGCCACTGCACTCCAGCCTGGGTGACAGTGAGACTCTGTCTCAAAAAAAAAAAGAGAGAGAGAGAGAGCTTAGTCCCTGGTCCCCTGGTCTCTAAGCAGAACTGAAATGATGTTGTATGGCTGGAGCAGAGTGCCGGGTACGTGCAAGGAGGGAGATTAGCCACAAGGGAAAGGATCAGACTGCCCAGGGCCTGGAGGATAGGCTGTCACCAGAGAGAACTTGGGAGGATGTTGTTCCCTGTGCACTGTCTTTTAAAATGGTGCTTTTTGGCCAGGCGCGCTGTAATCCCAGCATTTTGGGAGGCAGAGGCAGGCAGATAACCTGAGGTCGGAAGTTCCAGACCAGCCTGACCAACATGGAGAAACCCCGTCTCCACTAAAAATACAAAATTAGTCAGGCGTGGTGGCACATACCTGTAAATGGGAGGCTGAGGTGGAAGAATTGCTTGAACCCAAGAGGCAGAGCTTGCAGTGAGCCAAGATCACGCCATTGCACTCCAGCCTGGGCAACAAGAGCGAAACTCCTTCTCAAAAAAAAAAAAAAAAAAAAAAAAAAAAAAAAAAACGGTACCTTGTAGCAAAATAGTGACTGACTGCAGTTTTTAAGAGTACAATAAAAAGACATTAGCAAAAGTGGTATGAGAGCATGATCATAAGTCCTGTAAAGAAAGTAACCAAAAGTGGCACATTTCTATGTGGTTCCCTCCCAGACAAAACCGCAGGTTCCACCCGCCAGTTCATGCTGCCTGATCACAATGGCTGGTATATACTGAGGTCTAGATTGGTACCAGATACTTTATGTTATTGTCTCACTGAGTCTCCATGACCAACCTACGAGCTATGAGATATTACTACCCCTTTTTTGGAGAGACACAGAGGTTTTTTAGATAGACACGCCCATGGTCACACATCTATTAAGTGGTGAAACTGGAAATTGAATCCAGGCAGCCTCTCCCCGCAGGCCAGTTCATCACCATGCAGTGCTGATGTTGGGACTTAATGTTGGTTCTGCTTGTGGCCTGTGTTGAAATGTTTTATCTTCATTCAGGGAAAACAGAAGGCATGATGTGGTTTTAAGCAGGTAGTGACATGGTCAGATTGCATTTCCCCTCAATTTACATGGATAATGGACAGTTGACAAAGACATCATCACCCCCATGAGATGATTTATGTTTGTTGTAAACCAGTCCATGAAGCCAGAAAACAAAGGAAACCATTGAAATTTGTTAAATGATATTTCAAGGGAACTTTAGGGATAATACACAGTCATAATATAATTAGTGTTACAAAGGCTGATTGAGTGAATTCACTTGACGGATTTGCTGTTAGAAAACTGTCCAGCTCCAGGGACTCAAGTATTCAACTAGACTCCTGTGAAGCCTGAATAAAGCTCCCACCTCCTATATTCTCTGGGATGAGAAACAAGAATGTTCTGAGAACGGTATGGAAATTGCGATCTTCTCTATACAGGTAGCCTACTGCCAATCTAGAGAAATTCATGGATTGCCAAGAGACCTGGGCTCATAGAATCATTATCATTGCCAACATCAAAGTCCTGTGTTTTAAGGGTCTGTGATTTCGTGGTACTTGGTGCATGGAACCATATGAACGAGAAGGACATGGACCCTCTATGAACTGATACTGATGTATTTCATAGCCAAATCACCACGTGTTAAGTTCCCATTCTATACCAAGTGATATTTCATGCAACCCTCAAGAATGGCCAAGGAAAATAGATTCTCTATCCTTAGAAGTAAGAAAACGAAGACCAAGGGAGTCTATATAATGGGCCCAGACTCTCACAGTGAGCCAGGGAGAGAGTACGGGATTTGACCCAAAGTCTTCTTGGCTCCAAAGCAGGTGCCCTGTGCTGCTCCCTGTAAAGGTATGTCAATGAGAGCTTATACATGTTGTCCATGATGCATTGACCAGAGTAGAAAAAGGATCCTTTGTCTTGCAGGCAAAGTCTGGCTGTCAGTTGGCTGCTAAAACTCAGAAGTTGGTAAAGAAGCAATATTATGTACAATCTTTGCTCCCTTTCCTTTCTCATTGAAATAAGTAAAGATTCAGCTGCAGGACTGTCTATCCAAAGCACTCCGAAGACTTCGAGGGATTCAGCCACCTCGATGTCAGGCAGGCAGATCCCACTGAGGTTGATTTTTTTCTGTTCACAGCTGCAGAACCAGGAGCTGCTGAGGGCGATGATGAAGAAGGCTGAACTGGAAATCAGTGGCAAAGTCATGGAAACGATGAAGAGACTGGAGGATCCCGTGCAACGACAGCGCGTTCTCGTGGAACAAGAGAGACAGAAATATCTTCACGAGGAAGAGAAGATCGTCAAGAAATTGCGGTGAGTGCCAGCCACTTGCATGTTGAGCTGTTTCACCTGCAAAGAAAAACTATCCTTGCTGAGAAGGAGGTTCTTCCCTGTTGGTGGTCTTGCCCTCTCAATATTAAGCACCTACTGTGTATAAGTTAGAGTTCTGCTGATGCTGGTACACCTGGACACTTCAGCACTTGTCCATGGAGGCCCAGGAAATTCAGGGGTCCTCAGGTGACTGAGTTTCTTTAAACGTTGCAGCATTGCTGGTCATGGTCATTTACACCTGTAGTCCCAGTTACTTAGGAGGCTGAGGTGGGAGGATTGCTTGAGTCCAGGAGTTTGAGACCAGTCTAGGTAACAAAGTGAGATCCTGTCTCTTAAAAAAATAAAATAGAGAGAGTTGCAGCTTTTATACTCTCCTCCAGGGCTCAGCAACACACAAAATTAAAAGGAGTAAATGGCCAAACCCAGTGAAAAATGGGAAGCCTATATTTCATCTCAATAAATTAAAACTAATGGCCAAAATAACACAGCACTAAAATTATCTTCCTATTAATCAACTGTAGTTAAAATTGCAAAAGAAGAATTTAAATGTAAAGTGTATCTGACCCAGAATGAAAGATGCCTCCTTGGCTGTTATGAATGTTATTTAAGGTTCTTATTGAAAGCATCTATCAAATCCTATTATTGAAACGAACAGAGTTTTATTACTCCCCCTTCACCAGGCAGCCACATCTTTTATGGTAATTGTTTGTTTTGTGATGCAATGAAGATTTATCATAGAACTCTCTCACCTTTTAGTATAATGAATAGCAATTTTGAGGGCTTTCTCCAGTGTTGATAATTCTCTTGTTTCTTGGAAAGCTTAAATCTCTCAAATTGGGATTATAAGGGAGCGGTTTGTGAACTCTTCTCATGGCCATAATGAGCAGAAGCTTCCATGATGGAAAGCGCTGTGCTCTATCACCTCTCTCCTGTTGGAGCTGTGGCTCGTATCGTCCTGGTTGCCAACTCAGAGTGTTTGATTAAAATTAGAGTGTCCCTCTCAGCAGTCTAGAGGGAAAAAACATCAATTTGAGTTATTCTTTTCCTAATAAATCAAATTAGGCTGCTGTTCATCCACATCTCAAAATAGCTTCCAAAATTCAACTTAGTTCACACGTTTATAGACAGAGCTAATCACCCACCATGAGTGGGTAAGGCTGTTATTTGTCTGAAATGTTTTTGTGACAGCCCAATTATCTGAAACTAGGTCTCCAGATTCTTCTTTAAATCTTCTTTAAAATACATATCCTTGCCGGGCACAGTGGCTCACACCTGTAATCCCAGCACTTTGGGAGGCCGAGGTGGGCAGATCACCTGAGGTCAGGAGTTCGAGACTAGCCTGGCCAACATGGCGAAACCCTGTCTCTTTTAAAAATACAAAAAGATTAGCCGGCCATGGTGATGTGTGCCAGTAATGTTCTTTAAAACACCTTTTGAAATATATATCCTTTTGGCTAGGTACAGTGGCTCATGTCTATAACCCCAGCACTTTGGGAGGCTGGGGTGGGAAGATTGCTTGAGTCCAGGAATTCAAGACCAGCCTGGGCAACATAGAAACATAGGGAGACCTCATGTCTACAAAATAAAAATTAAAAATGAAAATAAACCCTAGCCAGTCATTGTGGCACACACCTGTGGTCCCAGCTACTTGGGAGGCTGAAGTAGGAGGATGGCTTCAGCCTGACAGGTGAAGGCTGCATGATTGCAACACTGCACCTCAGCCTGGGTCACGGAGCAAAACCCTGTCTCAAAAAAGGTTAAACATATCTATGTACATTATCCTTTTAATAATAGTAGTGTAAATTTTCCTTCTATAAGATATAAAGTAGGTTAACTGATGGGATGGATAGATCTGAATGGCAAGAGAGCAGATTATAAAAGACAGCTGGAAATAGCTAGAAGAGAAGAACTAGAATGTTTCCAGCATGAAGAAAAGACAAATATTTAATGTGACAGATATCCCAAGTACACTGATTTGATCTGTACAAATTATATGTACTAAATTATCACAGGTACCCCAAAATTCACATCTGTTGTGTATTGATATTTAAAAGGAGCTTATTTTTAAAAAGCCAGAAATTTCAACTCTGGAATATCAGAACAGCGATATCTCTCTCTCCTTCCCCCTCCCTCCTCGTTCTCCTTTTCCTCCTTCTCCTCCTCCTCCTTCTTCTTCTTCCAGGCACTAGAATATAAGTCTTCTTGTGGAGCATGTTAGGTTGAATTACTGGTGAGCCATTCAGAAGACAGAGAGATGAAATTTGGATCTAAAACTATGAAGAGTTGGGCTGAGGTTATAGGCACGGTGGCTCACGCCTATAATCTCAACATTTTGGGAGGCTCAGGTGGGTGGATCACTTGAGGTCAGAAGTTTGAGACCAGCCTGGCCAACATGGCAGAACCCCATCTCTACTGAAAAACAAAAATTGGCCAGGCATGGTGATGGGGGCCTATAATCCCAACTACTCAGGAGACTGAGGCAAGAGAATCACTTGATCCTGGGAGATGGAGGTTGCAGTGAGCTAAGATCAGGCCACTGCACTCCAGCCTGGGTGACAGAGAGAGACTCTGTCTACAAAAAATAAAACTATGAAAAGAAATTGGGTCTAGATAATTTCTACATGAAAATAATAATTGGTCTTCTACTAATAGTCAGGGGAAATATATTCCAACAAACTATGTGCTTCTTTTTAACAAAGCTAGGATGAAAAGCAATGTAAACAAACAGAATACTATAAACTGTCATCTGTGACTATTTGACATTCTGTGGAGTGTAGCTGATATTTCAAAAGTCTTATTGATTACCATGTTAAAAATGTATTTCCTGCATTCATTTTAGCCCCATGTCTCTTTTACGTTTGAATTAACAAATTTGATTTGTAATGTTTTATCTAAGGTAGGTGTCATAAACATTTGCAAAGAGGTGGCATGGTTGTATACAGCCGTATCAATATACATTTCTGTACATTCCAGAAAGCTGTGACATTTAAGAGTCTCTGTGTGCAGGGTTATGAAATCCAAGACACAGATGGTGCAGAAGAGATTACAGCAGAATTCTAGGTAGACTGACTTTGAGTCAGATGACAGCTTCTTGCAGTGTTAATTACACACTGACAGACATGTTGGTTGTTAACGGAACCAGGATAATATTTGGGTCTTAGCTCTTCCAGCAAAGCTTTGCAGGACTGGACACTATGTCCGGTCAATGCAGGGAAGTCATTCTGTTTGGTTATGCAATGGAAAAGAACTTTTCCACATGAAGTTATCATATTTAGAGCCCTTCTGTGGGGTAGCACAATCTCTTCGTGTCAAGAATGCATTAGCTGTAGGAAGTTTCCCATGGGTGTGCTCACAGAACACTGGACCCCTTTCCATAGTTCACAGGCGTGGACAGTGAGCAGATGCGGCTTTCCCCCTCTGGTCCTGAAGTAGCATCATTTCATCTGAAATGGACACAAGCAATTTTGGTTGATTTTTCATAACAGAATAAAAGACAGCACCAAAAACTCCATCCCACTTCTCGCAGAGGAGGAATTTGTCATTTTCCCTGGGATCCTGTTGAACACATGTGGCATCCTGCCTGAGCCCCTCCCGCAGCTGCCATATGATCCAGAGCTCCATCCACTTGCCCACCTAAGTGGAAGGGGCCTTTGAGGGCCATCTGTTTGCAGATGACACCATGCGTTTCTTTTTCTCTTGCCGCTGCTGGCTGCACACTCCGGGCTCCAGGAGGTGGAATCGCTGTTCAGTTACTGCCCCCTAGTGGTTTGCATTCCCGAAAGTTCTTTTTCCTTGTTTCCTTGAGAGATGAGATTTCTCTTTGTAGATTTATAGGTGTTTAGGATGGGGTTAATAATGCGCTCAAGGAGATGGTTGTTTTCTCAAGGGTGAGACCTCAAGCTCCTCTCTTAGAGCTAGCATCCCCCTCTATCCACAGACACCACATCTGTCATCATTTTTATTTTCTGCAGTCATTCTTCTCTTGGAAGCTTGGAGAAGAAAGTTCATCCTTGTTGATGGGACAGTCAGTGTAAACCAGAGGTTCTCATTCAGGGGCAGTTTTGCTCCCCGTTCCCCAGGGACATTGGACAGTGTCTAGGTCTGGAGATGTTCTGGTTTGTCACAAGTTGGGGTAGGTAAGGTTGCTACTGGCATCTAGCTGATGAAAGCCAAGGGTGCTGCTACAGATCCTACCATGCACAGGTTCCCACACCCCAACAAAGAGCTACACGGCCCCAAAATGTCAAATGCCAAAGTCGAGAAGCCTGATATTAACCAATGTGGGCTGCTTGTTTTGCTGCACCGCAGGTTGGTCTCTCTATTTCTCTCTCTCTCTCTCTCTCTCTCTCTCTCTCTCTCTCTCTCTCTCTCTCTCTTTCCCCCACCCCACCTATCCATCCACTGAATATAAAGACTGAGTCCTCTGTTAGCCAGGCACAATCATCCCTTGGGCCAACGTGGAAGATTCCCTGGAAAACCCTCCTTGTACCTGCCGTACACCACTGCAAAACGTTCCAAGCCACTGTACCAAGATGAGCACCTGCCCCCCCACCACGTGAAAGGCAGGGGAGGGGCTGGGGCACGGTACAGAATCAGAGGCTGAGATGGGCACTTGGCCCCTGCACTTCCTCTGTGAGGCCTCATGTTCACCTTTACGTGCTGGTGTCCCTGCTCCCCACAGTGAGCTGGAAGACTTTGTTGAAGACTTGAAGAAGGACTCCACATCAGCCAGCCGAGCAGTTACTCTGAAAGATGTGGAAGATGGGGCTTTCCTCCTGCGTCAAGTGGGAGAGGCTGTAGCTACCCTGAAAGGTAAGCTTTCTGCTGGGGGCGAGGAGTCTGAACGCCTTTCCTGGGGTGTTTTAAAGTGTGTCACATAAAGAAGGATTCATTCATGTAAGTATTTACTAAACACCTTTGCATGCCAGGTATTGTTCTGGGCACTTGGGATACGCCACAGCACAAAGTAGGCAAACATCTCTATCTTCTTGGAGCTGATAAGATAGTGGGTGTTATAAGATTTCACACTAATTGATTCTAGTAACAGTTTCTCTTTGCAAAGCTCTTACAGTGCACCGGGATGCATGTGCCAAACTCATCAGAAACACGAGGAGGAAGGATCACTTGAGCCCAGGAGTTCAAGACCAGCCTAGGCAATGTAGAGAGACCCCCATCTCTACAAAAGAAAAATAGAAAAGTTAACTGGGCATAGCGGTGTGTGCCTGTGGTCCCAGCTACTCAGGAGACTGAAGTGGCAAGATCTCTTGAGCCTGGGGAGGGCAAGGCTGTGGTGAGCCATTATTGCATCACTGCACTCCAGCCTGGCAGCCTAGGTGACAGAGTGAGACCCTGTCTCCAAAAAAAAAAAAAAGAACCAAAAAATAAACAAAAAAACCTATAGCCAGGCATGGTGGCTCATACCTGCAGTCCTAGCACTTTGGGAGGCCAAGGCAGGAGAATTGCCTGAGGCCAGGAGTTCAAGACCAGCCCAGGCAACATAACAAGGCCCCATCCCTAAAAAAAGAAAAAAAGATTTTTTTTTGCCAGGTGCAGTGGCTTATGCCTGTAATTCCACAAAAATTATCTGGGCATGGTAGCACACACCTGTAGTCCCAGCTATTCAGGAGGCTGAGGCAGGAGAATTTCTTGAACCCAGGAGACAGAGGTTATAGTAAGCCAAGATTATGCCACTGCACTCCAGCCTGGGTAACAGAGCAAGACTCCATCTCAAAAAAAAAAAAAAAATTAATTAGCTGGACATGGTGGAGTGCAGCACCTAAATCGTCCCAGCTATCCAGGAGGCTGGGACAGGAGGATCACTTGAGCCCAGGTGTTTGAAGCTCCAGTGAGCTCTGATCACACCACCGCACTCCAGCCTGAATGTCAGAGTAAGACCTCATCAATCCGTCAAATGAAAAAGTAATGATAACCCTTAGGGTCAATTGGCTTTATCCCAAATACACAGACAGGAAACAGGCCTAGAGGAGCCTTTGCCCTTACCCAAGGTGCCTTTGTCCACTGTTCTTCTGTGCTCTTAAGCCACTGCCACCTGGAGATATGTGAGCCGCCCTGTGGCTTGTGAACTTGGCATCTCTCTGTCCAGCATCGGAGCGTGGGATGAGGGTTGTTGTTCTGGCTTTTTCTCCTCCAATTCACCTGCTGGTTTGGGCCTGCAGGAGAATTTCCAACCTTGCAAAACAAGATGCGAGCAATCCTGCGCATAGAAGTGGAGGCCGTGCGGTTTCTGAAGGAAGAGCCACATAAGCTGGACAGTCTCCTGAAGCGTGTGCGCAGCATGACAGACATCCTGACCATGCTGCGGAGGTGACCGGGCCCTTATCGTGCTGGGGGTGGCCTGCGGAGGGGCGCGCTGGGAAAGCCAGAGTGGAGGGTTTCGACTTCAGGCTTCCACCACGCTCCCAGGACCTGTCCTCCTTGTGACGCAATCTCCAGTGTCCTGAGGAAAAGCCACAAGTCCTCCTAACCCTGGAACTTTTATTGCAATATGGCTTGAGGTTCTGATTCTTCAACACAGGCTGGCTAGGTGGAGCTCATCCTAGGGTTTAAAATTAATAGACACAGTAAGCATTGTTTTAAAATCATCTGAAAGGCCAGGCGTGGTGGCCACTCAGGAGGTAGAGGCAGGAGGATTCCTTGAGCCCAGGAGTATGAGGCAGTGAGCTATGATTGAGCCACTACACTCCAGCCTGGGCAAAAGAGAAAGACTCCATTCTTTAAAAAAAAAAAAAATCAGCTAGGCACAGTGGCATAATCCTAGCACTTTGGCAGGCCAAGGCGGGTGGATTACCTGCGGTCGAGTTCAAGACCAGCCTGACCAACATGGTGAAACCTCGTCTGTACTAAAAATACAAAAAAAAGTAGCTGGGTGCAGTGGTGTGCACCTGTAATCCCAGCTACTCAGGAGGCTAAGCCAGGAAAATTGCTTGAAACTGGAAGGCGGAGGTTGTGGTGAGCCGAGATCATGCCACTGCACTCCAGCCTGGGTAACAGAACAAGACTTCATCTCAAAAAAAAAAAAAAAAAATCATTTGAACGTGGATTTTTTAAAATAACATTTTGAAGTTAAAAGATGGATTGAAATAGTTTATTAGCCTCCTTCACTTCAGGGGCATAGATGGCTTCAGTTCAAGGAAAATGAATAGAAATAAACAGTCTTTCTTAAATGAACTCCTGAAGGAGTTTCTGTGAGTTTGTTGGTCCTACCTAGAAAAGAGAAACAAAGCCTTTTGAGTGGCCTGGGCCAGGCTCCCTTACTAAGGATAAACCTGCTCATCAAAGAGGTCACAGTGGAGGGAAAAACCAAAAGTAATCCAGGACTTTCATTGAAAAGAAAATTCCAGAACTCCACACTCACTGAAAATACATATATATGCAAAATTTGTGTTGTCAAAAGCACCTTCATGGGCCAGGCATGGTGGCTCATGCCTGTAATCCCAGCACTGTGGGAGGCCAATGCAGGTGGATCACTTGAGGTCAGGAGTTCAAGACCAGCCTGGCCAACATAGTGAATTCCCATAGGAATTACAGGCAGTGGCACACCTGTAATCCCAGCTACTGGGGAAGCTGAGGCAGGAGAATCACTTGAACCCAGGAGGTGGAGGCTGCAGTGAGCTGAGGTCATACCACTGCACTCCAGCCTGGGAGACAGAGTGAGACGTCAAAAAAAAAAAAAAAAAGAAAGAAAGAAAGAAAGTCCCTTTGTAAATAGCATCTCATACTATTACATGCTCTGTATCTGGGTTACAGTTAGATGTCTTTCTTCTCAACATGATAGTAACAATAACTTCCCTTGTGAACTCTTTCCATGTGTCAGGCACTGAACTAAACACTCTGCATTTATTTGCTCCTTCAGACTTCATAGAGAGCCCTATAGGACAGACCTGTTTTTCATATTTTATAGGTAGAATCTAAGGTTTTAGGATATTCACTACATGTCAGAGGTGGAGCTGGGATATGAACTGACAGTTTGACTCCACAGTTTTTATTGGTGCTTGTCCCAAAGCCAGGCAGTTGGTAATAATTAGACATCCTCTCTGTGCCAGCCCTGGTGTTGTGTGTTAGGAATACCGTAATAAACAAGACAGTCAGGACCCCTGCCTTCTGTAACTTGCTGTCTTGCATGGGAAACAGACACTAGACAATGACCAAAAATAAACCACTTCCCAACAGTGGCAGCCCTGAGTCTTCAGTTCTTTAACAGAACTAGGAAATTGCAAGGAGTTTACCCTTCAGATCTTGGACCAGATTTGAGAGCAGGTCACAAACCGAAGTCACCTACAAAAAACTTACTTGTGAGATTTAAATTGCTAACTGTAATCATTGGATCAGATGTATAAAAGAAATCTGTTGTGTGCACTTAACTTCAAGACAAATTATTAACCATAAGGAGCAAGTTAGATTTTTCTAGTAGTGAATACCTTCAAGAAACGGCCCCTTTTAAGATGGTAACATTCCAACACAGCTATATAGTCGCTTCCATATTTCCAGGATGCCAGAGGAATTCTGATTTTTTTTAAATGCCTCCTCATGCAGAGTCCATGTCTAACTGTGTACAGGAAGAAATTGTACTTGTATTACATTTTCTCATGGGTTCACACATTTTTTTTTTTTTTTTTTTGTGGCGAACTCTTCGTCTTGGTTCCCAGGGTGGAGTGCAATGGCGGGATCTCGGCTCAACGCAACCTCCGCCTCCTGGGTTCAGGCAATTCTCCTGCCTCAGCCTCCTGAGTAGCCCGGATTACAGGCACGAGCCACCATGCCCAGCTAATTTTTTGTATTTTTTAGTAGAGACCGGGTTTCACCATGTTGACCAGGATGGTCTCGATCTCTTGATCTCGTGATCCACCCGCCTCAGCCTCCCAAAGTGCTGGGATTACAGGCGTGAGCCACCGCGCCCGGCCGGTTCACACATTTTAAGTTGCCAAAATGAATGCCCTCCTCCAGTAGGATAAAAAGAATTCTTCATTGAGTTCTTACCTCAAAACACACGATCTATTTGTGGTAAGCAAGAATAGATAGTGAACAGGCAGGTGTAACTGCCCCATTCTTCTTTCTCTTCCCTGAAAAACAATGAAAAGGTATTAATATTTTTACAGCCAGCACAGAGTGACGAAGACCAGCATATGTCTTGTCTTCAGTGAGTGCAAGTGCTGAAAGAAGATTAGATTGTGTGTTTTGAAAATGTTATATGACTTTTTGTTCCATAAATAGTGGTGAGAGTGATACATAAAGCTAGTAAAGCAACTTTAAAAATAAAAAATAGACCAGGCATGGTGGCTCATGCCTGTAATCCCAGCACTTTAGGAGGCCAAGGTAGGCAAATCACCTGAGGTCAGGAGTTCGAGACCAGCATGGCCAACATGATGAAACCCCATCTCTACAAAAATACAAAAATTAGCCGAGCACACTGGTGGGCGCCTGTAATCCCAGCTACTTGGGAGCTGAGGCAGGAGAAATGCTTGAACCTGGGAGGCGGAGGTTGCAGTGAGCTGAGATTGCCTCACTGTACTCCAGCCTGGGCCACAGATTGAGACTCCGTCTCAAAAATAAATAAATAATAAATAAAACATTTTTAAAAAAAAAGAAGTTTAGCACCATTAGGCTACCCATCATAAGCCTTAATATAATTAATTTTGTCTTAGTATCTTTTGTTCATAATGTGCTATACTTGTCACTGTGGAAGACACATGGAAGAAGGTCGTCATTATGCATGCCCCAGGGACATGCGTATGTCCTCATGTCCAGGCAGGAAAGGTAAAGCAGGTCACAGCCACAGTCACAGATCAGAGCAGACTTAGGGGCTTGGAAAGATGTGCAAGTATGTGGTACATGTTTCATGTGAGGCATTGGAAGGGCACCCAAACACAGATGCCCACTCGGCACTTAGAATAGTGGACTAGAGTTTATGAGACAGAGTCAGAGGGGCTCTCTGCCTATGTGGAAGGAGGAAGGAAAGACTGATTTAGAACTGGAAGTCACCTTCATGGAGATGAGTATTGAAAATGGGAAGGATCACTGGGTACAGTGGCATGTGCTTGCAATCCCAGCTACTTGGGAGGCCGAGATGGGAGGATCACTTGAGCCCAGGAGTTCAAGGCTGCAGTGAGCTATGATCACGCCACTGGGTGACAGAACAAGACCCCATCTCTACAGCAAATTATTTTAAAAATTAGCCAGGAAGTGTGGTGTGCGCCTGTAGTCCCAGCTACTTGGGAGGCCAAGGCAGGTAGATTTCTTAAGCCTAAGAGTTTGAGGCTACAGTGGACTATGACAGCCACTGCACTCCAGCATGGGCAATAGAGCAAGGCCCAGTCTCTTAAAAGAAAAGAAAATGGAAGAGATGGTTAATGTAGAATGATAGGGAAAGGAGAGAACAAATCCTTGAGGATCTTTAAGAATCTAAGGAGTTGGGGTAGAAAAATAAACAGAAAAAAAAAAAAAAAGAAGTGAGTAGCAGAAGAGTTATGGAATGCAATGTCTTTTTTCAAATAAAAAAAAGCAATATAATAAATAGGGGATGAGGGAATAACTAAAAATTAGAGGTCAAGTACCATGTTTGGCATTCTCACACCTAACTGTACAATGTTAATGTTAACCCTAAAACAACAGGCCCTGGGAAGTCATTCTCATCATCGTCAGCATCCCCATCTTCATCATTGTATGTTATGCAAAAGTCTCTGAGGTTTAAAGAGGTGATGTTCTCAACATTATATAAAACATGAAAAAGCTGGTCATCAAACACAGATCTGACACCGAACACCCTGTCTTTTCCACTACATCATGGGTGGGGAGGGACATATGGCTTCACATGACTCCCAAAACCAGAGGGAGTGGAGGAGTACACACAACTGTTAGAGGTGGAGTCACTGTTGACTTGCCTCAAAGGCAAGACTTGGTTGAATCCAGTTGGGGAAGCCAGTTAGCAACAGGTTGAGATACAGAAGAGCAAACAGAAGGAATTAGAATGCGGGCTGCCCGCCCAAGATGCTTGACAGTGACAGGAGGAGGGATTAAGGAAACGTTTGGCTTAGGACTAAGCATATTTAAGGGCTGCATAGGGCAGAATCGGGTGGAGGAGTTAGAGAGGGTGCTGGTAGACTCATGTTCATTTTCTTCTACCCACCCCCCCAAACACTGATGGAGTTGCAAGGGTCTCAGCACAATAGCACCCGTGGAAAGGGATATTTTCATAGATGCCCCTAGGCTGCTACTCCAGGCATTGGGATGTGTGACTCTTACCTGTCTTTGGGATGGCATAGCCTGCAAATATAACACAATGATAAAGTGGCGTGAGGGTTAATGCTGCTGTGCATGGTTTCTCCTAGACATGTCACTGATGGGCTCCTGAAAGGCACGGACGCAGCCCAAGCCGCACAGTACATGGCTATGGAAAAGGCCACAGCTGCAGAAGTCCTGAAGAGCCAGGAGGAGGCAGCCCACACCTCTGGCCAGCCCCTCCACAGCTCAGGAGCCCCTGGCGATGCAAAGTCGGAAGTGGTGCCCTTGTCTGGCATGACAGTTCACCATGCGCAGAGCTCTCCGGTGGTCATCCAGCCCTCCCAGCACTCCGTGGCCCTGCTGAACCCTGCCCAGAACTTGCCTCACGCGGCCAGCCCCCCAGCTGTCCCCCCGGAAGCAACCTCCACCCTGCTGACGTCGCAGGCTCCGCAGTCCCCACAGACACCCATGAATGGGTCTGCCATGCAGAGCTTGTTCATTGAAGAAATCCACAGCGCGAGTGCCAAGAACAGGGCAGTGTCTATCGAGGTAGAGTCCTATTTACATTTCTCATAACCCTGTAAAGGAGTCTGACACAGGGGCCTTTCCCTCAAAGTGTTTATAGGCCGGATGATGACATAATCATGTATGGATCAGAGATCGATTTTTGGAAGTGGAAGTGGGATTCAGTGGCCAAGTTAAGAGATAGGTCATCTGGTTTCAGAGAAAGGTGAGACGCTCAGCCTGTAGGAAAGTGAGGCAGGACTGTGCTGGTAAATGTTTAACAACCAGCTCTCTGGTAGGGTAGTGGTTGTGGTGGGGGTGGCTCTATTTGTGGCATTTGCCCGTTTCCATGGTGTAAATATCACAACCATGGCTGATTTCAAGTTACGATGTGACACTGCTGCTGCTGAAGTTGGGGAGAAATGTGACCATCAGTCCTCCGGGGCCAGCACAAGCCGGCTTCAAGCACTCCACTGCGGTGAAGGCAGCCCGGGGAGGGTTTGCCACTCATCAAGACCATAAATGGAACCTGATGAGCAGGGGAAGGTGGTGAGGACATCTCAGGATACAAAAATGCTCAAAGTCTGGAAAGCCTGTCTAAGTAGAACAAGAAAGATGACCTAAGCCTGCGGAAATGAGCTGGAAACTGACCTGAGAGCTTGGAAACGAGTCCATGATGTTTGGACTTTATTTGGTAGATATCAGAGAAATGCTGAAGCTTTAATCCATGATGTTTTTTAAATGGCATCTTATGGAAATGAATCTAGAAACAACACACAGAATTGATTGAGGTGCGGGGTCCAGGATTAAGAGAGCTGGTTGAGCAGTTATTATAGTCATCTAAGAAGCAGTAGAGCAGTCAGAATGAAAAGAAAAAACTAGGTCTTAAGATCAAATGACATGAGGCCATGTTTGGTGGCTCATGCCTGTAATCCTGGCACTTTGGGAGGCCGAGGCAGGTGGATCACTTGAGCAGGAGTTCAAGACTAGCCTGTGCCACATGGAAAAATCCCAGCTCTACAAAAAAATATACAAAAATTATCTGGGCGTGGTGGCGCATACCTGTAGCCTCAGCTACTCCGGGGGGTTGAGGTAGGCGGATCACCTGAGCCCGGGGAGGTCAAGCCTTCAGTGAGCCAAGATCACACCACTGCACTCTAGCCTGGGTGGCAGAGTGAGACCCTGTCTTAAAATATATATATATATCAAATGACATACTATGTTTTTAAATATTCTTTTTATCAAGGGCTGGTACCAATGCTTAGATAATACATTTTGCTTTTGTACTTCTCTCTTTCTTCTTGCCTGATAACTTTTCCTCCACTCATTTGCTTTATCCCCGGCAACCTTGTCCTAACCCTCCTGCCTCTACTGAAAGTCATCAGTGGAGAGCTCAGGTTGGGTATATTGAGACCACCTGGCAAAACTGCCATGGCCATGGTCACGGCCTCGGGGGCTCTGAACACCAGGTGGTTTCTCTCTGTCCCAGCGTCCCTGGCTGTGCCCCTCATCAGAGTCAGCAATTTAAAAAATGCTTATCACAAGGGTATGGAAATGTCATTGATGGAGTGTGATTCTATTCCCAGTGTCTAGTAGGGCAGGGGAGGAAAAGATGTTTCCTCCTGAGAACTGGCAGATCTGTTACTTAAGAGGTCTTGCCACTTTAGACATCTCAATATTGAAAGGATGTCAGTATAATGGCACTCTTACTTAACAAATCTCTTTTGAGAATCTAGTGGGCGTGGTTATCATTGTGATGTGTATATTTTACGCTTTGAGGGGAGACATGAGTCATCTCTGAAAATGCCCTTATCCACAGGTATAGAGGCTTGGGTTTTTCTGCGAGTTCTGCCACAGACGAATGGGATGAGCTTTATTCATTCAACAGAGATTACTGAGCCCCCCTATGTGCCAGGCCCTCGCAGGCTCAGGGGAAAGGTGGTAAACAGAATAGGCAAAGTCTCTGCTCTAAAAAACTTACCTACCTGTAGGAAGAGACAGAAAAAAACATATGCCACGTGGTAATAAATGTTAGGAAGAAAAAATAAAGGAGGGTTAGGATGGTGGAGGTGGTGGCTGTTATTTATATGTAACGAAACTTGGGCAAATTAAATCTTCATCTCACTGGACCTCAAAGTTACCAAATGTTGATTCAGTGATCATTGCCAATTCTTACGTTACAGGGTCCCACTCATCTTAGTGTAAATTTCCACTCTACCCTCTTGGAATTATTAACGTGCTAGCTCAAAAAGCACAGGAAAAATGTTCTTTTAAAAAGTGTACAGATGTTTTAAAATGCATTTTATATGTATCTCTCTGTTGTGGAACTTCAAGGAGCTTATAGATCATCTAAAAAATACCTCCTCCCTCATAAGTAAGACAGTGTGACGCAGAAGGGCATATAGCAATTCTTTGATAGATGTGGTACTAAGACACAGGATTTTGTTCTTAGTGTTGTAGGTTTAGTTTGCTTGCTTGAGCATCTCTTCTACAATGAAGCCTCAATTTTTAAAAAAAGTTTAGGCTGGGCATGGTGGTTCATGCCCATAATCCCAGCACTTTCAATTATAGGCATGAGTCATCATGCCCAGCCTAAATTTTTTTTTTTAATTGAGTGAGACTCATGTCTCACTCAAGGCAGAAGGATTCCTTGAGGCAAATTGTTCAAGACCAGCCTGGGCAACCATAACAGACCCCATTGCTACTTTAAAAAAAAAAAAAAATTAGCCAGGTATGGTGGCTCACACATGTAGTTCTAGTTACTCAGGAGGCTGAAGCAGGAGGATTGCTAGAGCCCAGGTGTTGGAGGCTACAGTGAGCTATGATGATGCCACTGCACTGCAGCTTGGATGACAGGTTGAGACTCTTCCTCCAAAAGAAATAAATCTTGGAGGTAGAAAAAAATACTTTCAAAGGCATCTTCTGTGTCTCTTTTTGTTTAATGTTGGTAAGAAGTATATAATCAGTGCTCAGTAATAATTTAATGAACGAATTTGGGTATCCAAGCTTGCTTCTCTGCGAATGAATCGCACTTGGCCTTAAGCGGCAGCCTGCATAAATATAGATGGTATAGCGGACAGCAGAAGGTTGGGTGGTGTGGACTTGGCAAAATTTGTCTGATGTGCAAAAATGTCCCTTAGCATAGAAACCACAACGTTATTGTACCAACACTTGAATTATGCCATGTCCCTTCCTCACCCCAACATGAAATCTCTGAACTATTCATTAGCTTTTCCCTCTTTTTAAAAAATCTTTTAAGTTCAAGGGTACAAGTACAGGTTCGCTACATAAGTTAACTTGTGTCATGAGGGTTTGTTGTGAGGATTATTTTATCACCCAGATATTAAGCCCAGTACCCAATAATTATTTTTCCTGATCCTCTCCCTCCTCCCACCATCTACCCTCTGAGAGGCTCCAGTGTGTGTTGTTCCCTTCACTGTGTCCATGTAACTTTCTTTACCTGCTATCTTCCTCCAGAAAGCAGAAAAGAAATGGGAGGAAAAAAGGCAAAATCTGGACCACTATAATGGGAAAGAGTTTGAGAAGCTCCTAGAGGAAGCTCAGGCCAATATCATGAAGTCAATACCAAATCTAGAGATGCCGCCAGCCACGAGCCCACTGCCAAGAGGAGATGCCCCAGTGGACAAGCTAGAACTTTCAGGTAAGGTCCAGACCCACAGCAGGTACATATGGAGGTACATGGCCTTGGACAAATATGGCGCTGTCCACCACAGCATGTTCTCATCAACAGAACCAGTGTCTCGGTTCTTACAAATCATACAAAATGTAAAACTTGGAAGAGCAAATCCTCTGGTGTTCTTTAGATCTTTACTATTATCTCTCTCTCTTTTTTTTTTTTTTTTTTTTTGAAATGGGGTCTTGCTGTGACACCCAGGCTGGAGTGTAGTGGTATGATCATAGCTCACTATAATCTCCAGCTACTGGGCTCAAGCAATCCTCCCACCTCAGCCTCCCAAGAAGTAGCTAGGGCTATAGATGTGCACACCACTGCACATGTCTAATTGTTTTAAAAATTTTTTGGAGACAGGCCTCTCACTATGTTGCCCTGGCTGGTCTCAAACTTCTCACCTCAAGAGATCCTCCTGCCTCAGCTTCCAGAGTAGCTGGGATTACAGGCTTGAGCCACACCTGATTCCACTGGTATATCTTTACCCTAGCCACAGTAGAGAAACTGAGCTCTGTGTTAGGATTCTAGAATAATGGCCAATAAAGTAAAATTTAAATTCCTAGCATTTGCATTTTCTATGCATTTGTGATACTTCACAGCATAAGCTGGGAAAATATTAGGCCTGAATTTAAGAGGAGGGTTTTTTGTATGCTTGCAGAAAGAAAATGGTAGCTTTTATAGCTCCCACAGGATATTAGATCATAAGGCAAAATTCCATTTTTAATCGAAATTATTAGAATATGTATTTAACCAATTCAACTATGGAAGTTAAATGTCAATATGTCAATAATAATATAACCTCTAAGAATCTCAACCTATTAAATATCACATGTGTTACAAGCCGTGCATCTTATTCTGATCTTAAAATTATGGACCCGGGTGTTATTTTACTTGCAGCCTAATGTCTCAGCAGTGTCACATTCCACAGTGCCTTACACAGCAACTGAAATTAATTTGAAAAGGAATCCCCATCTTGGCTTGCATGTCAAGAAACATGAAAGTACGTTCCATTTATAACCACTGTATAGTCATTGCTTGATCTCCATGGGAGACCGGTTCCAGATCTCCCCTTTTATACCAATATCTGAGGACGTTCTGGTCCCTGGTATAAGATAGCACAGTATTTGCATGTAACCTACTCACACGCTCCCATATACTTTACGGGACCAGCATGCTTCCACTGTGTGACTGCTATCTGCCTCCATATACTTTAAATTGTCTCTGCATTACTTATGATACCTAGTACAATACCTACACATTACTGCATTTGTGTGGATTCAACATAGTACTTGGCTCAAGGCAAATTCAAGTTTTATTTTTTGGAATGTGGAGGGAATTTTTTTTAATATTTTCCATCTGCAGTTGGTTGAATCTACAGATGTGGAACCCATGGCTGCAGAGGACCAAGTCCACTTGTCTCCTCCCTGGTTTTCATCCATTTCATCCCCTAAAGCTCCACTCACTGCAGCCCTCCCGCTCAGTCTGTGCTAAGAGGCTTTTCTTACGCCTTTCCCCACCTGCCAGCTGTGTCAGGTCTGTCTAGGGCCCTGGCCGGGGCGGCTCTTCTCACACAAAGGTGATTTTTCTCCCACAGTCCCCATGGAGAATTTCTGATGGAGAAAATGCCCTAGCTCATCACATTTTTTTTTTTTTTTTGAGACTAAATCTTGCGCTGTCACCCAGGCTGGAGTTCAGTGGCATGATCTCAGCTCACTGCAACCTCCGCCTTCTGGGTTCAAGGAATTCTCCTGCCTCAGCCTCCCAAGTAGCTAGCATTACAGGTGCCACCACCATGCCTAGCTAATTTTTGTACTTTTAGCAGAGACAGGTTTCACCATGTTGGCCAACTGGTCTTGAACTCCTGACCTCAGGTGATCCACCCGCCTTGGCCTCTCAAAGTGCTGGGATTACAGGCGTGAGTCACCACGCCCCAGTGGCTCATCACATTTATATGTTGCCTAATTCTGCTCTCTCTGTGCCCCATTATTAATTTTGTTATAGAGTTCTTTGATGTTTTATACGGGTCTCATATGTTAAACAACAAAATTCTCATGATTGAACAACAAAAATGTATTACATTCTGTTACCTCATTTGGCTCTTGATTCTATCTGATTTTTAAAATTTGCATAAATTATTTTTAAAATTACTCCCCAAGATATTTTTTCTTAGTTAAAAATTTTTTTTTTTTTTCTTTTCCTTTTTTTTTTTTTTTTTTTGAGATGGAGTTTTGCTCCTTTTGCCCAAGTGCAGTGGTGCGATCTCAGCTCACTGAAACCTCCGCCTCCTAGGTTCAAGTGATTCTCTTGCCTCAGCCTCCTAAGTAGCTGGGATTATAGGCATGTGCCACCATGCCCCGCTTTTTTTGTTTTTTAATGCATCTCTGACGTGGTCTCAGAAAGAGTCCAGTGATGGATAGGCTACCAGAAATGTGTATGGGTAGCGTCTGTGACTTGTAAACATGGGTTTCTGTCATTTTAATTTGTCATGGAATTATCATTTTTAATGTATTTTTGTTTATTAATGAGGCAAACTTCTAAGCATAGAGTCTTAAATACCATTTTTATTTGCTCTTGTGTGAATTTTCTGACTGCTTGGATAATGAAGGAAGATGGATAGCCATCAAAAATTGATAAAGACCGGGCATGGTGGCTCACACCTATAATCCCAGGGCTTTGGGAGGCCAACACAGGAGGAATCACTTGAGGCCAGGACTTCAAGAGCAGCCTGGACAACATAGTGAGACCCCATCTTTACAAAAGTTAAAGAATCACCAGGGCATGGTGGCGCACACCTTCAGTTTCAGCTACTCCGAGCTGCGGCAGGAAGATCGCTCTTGCCCAGGAGTTTGAGGCCGAAGTGAGCCGTGATGGCGTCACTGAACTTTAGCCTGAGTGAAGGAGCAATACCCTGTCTCAAAACAAAACAAAAAAAGGCCAGGTGCAGTGGCTCACACCTATAATCCCAGCACTTTGGGAGGCCGAGGCAGACAGATTGCTTGATCCCAGGAGTTCAAGACTAGCCTGAGCAACATGGCAAAACCTCATCTCTACAAAAAACAACAACAACAAAAAGAAAATTAGCTAGGTTTTGTGGCGTATACCTGTAGTGACAGCTACTAGGGAGGCTAAGGGGAGAGGATCACCTGAGCCCAGGAGGTTGAGGCTTCAGTGAGCCGTGATCACACCACTGAACTCCAGAGTGGGTGGCAGTGAGACTCTACCTAAAAAATTAATTTTTTTTAAATTTTAATTAAAAAAAATCAAATCCACTTCCTCTCCAACTTTGTTCTTTGTTCTTATTTGCATCTCATTTTTCTCTGGCCCTCCCTAGGCCAGATTCTACTCTAACGTTGACCTCCAGCAGAAACCCCTCTTGCTGATACTGTTTCAGACGGAGGGATGAAGGCTTTGGAGGCCCAGCAGGGGGCTGTGGATTTGCCTTTGGGCTCCAATTTTTTTTTTTATCTTTCCAAGTAATACTCAACTTTTTTGCATAACAAGAAATTTATTTAATAATATTAATAATAGATAATACTTTACATAGCATTTACACTAAGCCAAGCTCACCATATAAGTCATTCAATCCTCATGACACCCTAAAGGAAAGGATATGTAATACCCATTTAACAGATGAGAAACTGAGATGGAGAGAGGTTTAGTAACTTGTGTAGGGTCTTTTTGGGATTTAAATCCGGTCAGTCGTTAGGGTTTATACATTTATACACTTAATCCTTGCTCTATGGAGAGAACAGAAAAATTTTAAATCAGATTGCATTAGGTTTGTAGCAATATACCAGACTTTCTAGATGTTTTCTTGAAAAAAGATTATTCTTGCGATGGTGCACTGTTTTCCAGAAGATTCTCCAAATTCAGAACGGGACTTGGAAAAGCTGGGGGGAAAGTCGCCCCCTCCTCCTCCCCCACCTCCTCGGCGAAGTTACCTGCCAGGATCGGGGCTCACCACCACGAGGTCAGGCGATGTGGTCTACACCGGCAGAAAGGAGAACATCACCGCTAAGGTCTGATAGGCCAAGCCCTGGTAAACTGGCCTCTGGGTTCAGATGATACCCTTAGACAAGGTTCTCTCTGTTAGAACATAAAAAGTAGTGAGGCAGAGAAGTAGCAACTCGGCCATACCAGATCCCCAGGAAGCACACAGATGGGAAAATGGCAGCCAGAGTGATCGGACTAGACCCAGACCATGAAGGAATTTATCCTTATTTGACTTTTACCTGCAACAATGTGAAAGGGAATCACAAGCTATTTCCCATGTGGGCATCCTAAGATTGGAAATGGGGGTAGAAGGGAGAAGCAAAGGAAAGGTTGTCTTCCAAAGGTAACTGCAGTGAGCCACACCGCTGCAGGAGTCTATACAGAAAGATGTTCAGTGAGCTTTAGATTCTACCTAATGAGCCAAGTGTTAGCTTTTATGTTAAATGTAAAACACAATTTCCAAGGTGATGGAGTATGGGCGGGCCCTTCATGAGAACTCTATTAGTCTGTTCTCATGGTAGTTTATAAAGAAGAGAGGTTTAACTGACTCACACTTAGTTCCACATGGCTGGGGAGGCCTCACAATCATGGCGGAAGAGGAAGGAAGACCAAAGGGATTTCTTACATGGCAGTGGGCAAGAGAGAGTGTGTGCCAGGGAACTCCACTTTATAAAACCATCAGATTTCGTGAGACTTGTTCACTACCACTAGAATAGCACGGGAAAGGCCTGCCCCTATGATTCAATTACCTTCCACCTGGTCCCTCCAATGACACATGGGAATTATGGGAACTATAATTTCAAATTCAAGATGAGATTTGGGTGGGGTCACAGCCAAACCATATCAAAGACATTGAATGTCGAGGAGTCACAGTAATTATTTAATTCACCAAAATGACAACTTATGCAAATAAAAACCCAAACTAAATGAAAAGGGATCAAATAGCCTTTCAGCTATTTTTTCAGCTAAGATCTAGGAAGCCAGTGTTTGAGGCAGTGAGGGACCATGCGATCTGTTGCTTTTTTGCTAGCACTTAGGTGACATTAAGTCAATATGTGTGGTTTCAATCTCCCATAGGGAAGCAGTGAAGATGCGGGACCGAGCCCACAGACCAGAGCCACAAAATGTCCAGCAGAGGAGCCCGCTTCAGCCTGGACCTCATCCCCACCCCCTGTCACTACCTCCTCCTCAAAGGATGAGGAGGAAGAAGAAGAAGAAGGAGAAAAAATCATGGCAGAACTCCAGGTATGTGGATGAGGTGATTGACATTGGCTCCCTGCCTTCTGCCTGGGTCTCTCCAGCCACAGCACTCTCAGATTTGTTAGCAACAGGGCCAGGGAAGTGCATGGACTGGGACCACAGAAGCTGTGTCTTCTGGCCTTGTCCTCCGCTTTCCCAAGATGGCAGTGAACAAGGCTCTCAGGATGCCTGTAAGATGTGCAAGGAATGACCATTTCACAAAACAACTCACGCTTTCCTAACCCTGGCTGGTAGGATTGACTTTCCTTTCTTTCCATCTTAAGAGATTCTGCTTCATTTCCAAAGCAAGTAAGATAAGGATTAGAAATAGCAGCCATTGTCCTGTGTGGATAAGGACAGACTGAAGCACACTTTGGGTGGGTTTTGTTCCTTGGCTTTACCACTTAGAACCACTGACCTTGGATCATGGACTCAAGGCCAATGACTGGCCTCCTGTGGTCCATACCAGGTCCCTGTTCAAGATCAATGTCATCTTTTCAGATATTCTGAAAAGCTGAATTAATTTGTTTTCCATTTTCCTTGGTCTATTTGAGAAATGATACTGTATTGGTTTTAGATATTTATTTTTTAACTATGACATAGTCCAGTCATAGGATGAAGAATGGGGTGCCAAGGCCATGCCCAAAACTGATCCCATAGTCCCATCATAGATGTGACTCTACCCCAGGTCTGTGTCCTGAGACCTTGTCTCATCAGAGACATGGACACAATTCCTAGAACAAACTTTGTGGAGAGTATTTTATTTGACTCGTTGCATTTTATAGGATTTTTCTGTCGATCAAATAGTTGGAACACCAGCACCTTGTGGCTGGAAAACGTGTTACCTTTTTACCAACGTACCAATGGCTTTGTGCCAACCTGTAAATTTTCCTTTTTTCTTTGGAGGAGGGAGAACTTTCAATCCATATTACTTTTACTGTACTTGTCCTACTCTGGTTTCCATGGTAATAACTGCCAAAATTGAGCTGCCTGGATTTCGCAGGGAAAACAGATCAGTGACATGTGTGAGCCCTTTCACACCTCACTAAAACTCAGACTAGCCTTGGACATCCCCACAACCAATCAGGCTACTTGCAGGTTTTTAGAAGGCTTGGATAATCTTCTTCATAGGAACCACAGATTTATAAAGCTGGTATCTTTTAGGCTTGTGGATAAATGTTTACGCCTCTCTAAGACAAATACTAAATGTGTTGTAGCCACTTACAGCTCACCACTGAGGGACGCTTTTCTCCATTGAAGCCTAAATACCTGATGCTTTCTTTGACCACTTTACAAACATTGGCATATCTAGCTTCTTGCCATATTCTTGGTGGTTAGATAATAATAGGGTGGCCTGGCACAGTGGCTCACGCCTGTAATCCCAGCACTGTGAGAGGCTGAGGCGGGTAGATCACCTGAGGTCAGGAGTTCGAGACCAGCCTGGCCAACATGGTGAAACCTCATCTCTACTAAAAATACAAAAATTAGCCAGATATCATGGTGGGTGCCTATAGCCCCAGCTACTCAGGTGACTGAGAGAGGAGAATCGCTTGAACCTAAGAGGCAGAGGTTGCAGTGAGCTGAGATCACACTGCTACACTCCAGCCTGGGCAACAAGAGCAAAACTCTGTCTCTTCTCCGCCCAAAAAAAAAAAAGGGGGAGGGAATGAAGGGCCCTAATCCTAAACTTAAGCGAAACCTACTAGCCCTCTGGCTGGGATGACACCCAGCCTGCTGCATCAGCAAGTCGGTCAGTGCCAGTGGCCACAAGTGATTCCCCTGTTTCTGCACCTTCTCAAGGCAGGACAAGGAGCAGCTGTGGCTCTTCTAAGGACAGTTGTAGAACCACTTCCGGTGCTCCACATCGCCAGGCATCAGAAGAAAACATAGGCTCTGAAATAGAAGGCCTAATATCCTAAAGAAAATGGCAATTGGCATTTGTAAGCAGCGCTCTAAGCAAGTGGATAAACCAAACACATCCAGGCCAAACCAGGACTGGAGTGACTAAGGAACAGCAAGGAGGCCAGGTGCAGCAGAGACATGGGAGCAAGCCGTCATGGAAAAAAAAGGCCAGAGAAAGCCCCTCATCAGCCACCTTCAGATTTTAGGACGAGTGCTGGAATGTTTACTGAAGGAGCGCATGCATTATTCTTTCTGCCTACAGAGATATCTCCAAATGACATTTGATATAAAGAAAACACTAGGCAATTATTTAGGATGATTCATTTAAATATGTGGTCTTTGCCCAGGTGCAGTGGCTCACACCTGCCACCTCAGCACTTTGGGAGGCCTAGGCAGGAGGATCACTTGAGGTCAGCAGTTTGAGACCAGCCTGGCCAGCATGGTGAAACCCTGTCTCTACTAAAAATACAAAAAAATAAAAGTCAGCCAGGCGTGGTGGTGGGTGCCTGTCATCTCAGCTGCCCAGGAGGCTGAGGCAGGAGAATTTCTTGAACCTAGGAAGCAGAGCTTGCAGTGAGCTGAGATCTCACCACTGTACTCCTGCCTGGGTGACAGGGCAAGACTCTGCCTCAAATAAATAAATAAATAAGCAAGTAAGTAAGTGGTTTTTAATCCTACCTGCACATTAGATTTACTTCGGGAGTTAGAAAAAAAAAATCCTACATCTCAGGGATTCTGATGTGTGTATTCTCTGAGTGGGGTCTGAATAGCAGTATTTTTTTTAACCTGGGTGATCTACAGCCTGGCTGAGAACCATTCACGTCCATAGGCTCGGGTCCCTGAGTTGCCCGTCTCTCCTTCTCTCATGATCATGTCATCTGGACATTGCCCACATGCCTGCTTCCTTTTTAGCCCCGTAGACACAGGCCGCGTCTATACTTTCTCCCTTTGTCTGACAACTGGCCTCCCTGACTTATGTTCACAAGAGCCAACTGTTGGCTCTTATAATTGGTTTTCAGAGTCAAATCTCTAGGGTTCAGGCAGCTCCTAGGCCACTTGGAATGACATCGTTGCTTAAAAGCATCACTTTATTCTAATGAGCTTCAGAACACCTCGGAGCACAGTAGTACCTGTTACTGTTTCAGAGTGGATTGGTAAAGAGTACTTTTATCGTAAGACTCAAAGGTTTAAAACGCCTTGTGAGCTTTTTTCCTATAATTTCAATAAAGATCATTTTAAAAATGAGGAAGAAAAAAGAAAGAGATTTTTGTTTTATTTACATATTGAGCATTTTTAAAAGGTCATAGCAAGAAGCCCTCCTAAGCACCACTTAGGTTCACTGCAGATAGGCGGAAAAGGTAGTAATGTCTGTTTTACCTTGGCATTCCCCAAGAAAGGAAGGCAGCTGGCCGGGTGCAGTGGCTCACGCCTATAATCCCAGCACTTTGGGAGGCCGAGGTGGGTGAATCACAAGGTCAGGAGATCTAGAGCATCCTGCTAACACGGTGAAACCCCGACTCTACTGAAAATACAAAAAATTAGCCAGGCATGATGGCAGGTGCCTATAGTCCTAGCTACTTGGGAGGCTGAGGCAGGAGAATCACTTGAACCCAGGAGGCAGAGGTTGTAGTCAGCCAAGATTGCATCACTGCACTCCAGCCTGGTGACAGAATGAGACTCTGTTTAAAAATTAAAAAAGAAAGAAAGGAGGAAAGGAAGGCAGTCTTTGCCCTGGGCTCAGCCTCCAAGCCAGCTTTGCTGACATAAGAGCACTTGGGGAGTAGGATTTCAGGATGCAGCCTCCCTGGCCTAACCCTGCGTGCAGGACCCGGGCTGGAGTCCCATGCCTCTGGTTGTTCCCTGCCTGTTTTCTTCCATTCTCTTAGCACACTTGGATCACTGTTAACCTCAGTATTTTAATTCCTTAGGCATTCCAGAAGTGTTCCTTTATGGATGTAAATTCAAACAGTCATGCTGAGCCATCCCGGGCTGACAATCATGTTAAAGACGCTAGGTCGGGCGCCACAGTGCCACCCAAGGAGAAGAAGGTAACGTGGCAACTGCACTTTTGCCACACCGTTGGGCACTCCTTCCTTCCTTGCTCTGACACTAACACGGCTCTTGTACTCGACCTTTGTCCCCTCTGTCTTTTTTCTCTGTCTATTTTTAACTATTGGAGACACAGGCATAGGTTATAATCAGAGATATCTTGCTCAGGTTTTCAGAGCAAACACTGTGTACCAGCCCACAGCATACAATAGCACATACAGAATTTAGACACTGTCTTTCCAAATTAAGAAGTATACACCTTTCAGTACTTTCTAGAGCAACTCTAGACAGAAATATATGGAAACAGCAACGAAGTATTTAGGAGTTTTTCTAATTCGTAACTTCCTTTGGGCAAAAAAGAAAAACAACTATCTATGTTAAAAATAGGTAAAAATCGGCCGAATGTGATGGCTTACCCCGGTAATCCCAGCATTTTGGGAGGTCCAGGCAGGTGGATAACCTGAGGTCAGGAGTTCAAGACCAGCCTTGCCAACATGGTGAAACCCTCTCTCTACTTTAAGTATGAAAAATTATCCTACTCTGGTGTGGTGGTCCATTACTTGGGAGGCTGAGGCAGCAGAATCACTTGAACCCACAAGGCGGAGGTTGCAGTGAGCCAAGATCGCACTACTGCACTCCAACCTGGGCAATAAAAGTGAAACTCTGTGTCAAAATATATATATATATTGGTAGAAACCTTTGATTTGGGGAAGCAAATGCATGGTAGAAAGTGTCTGCCACCACGCACAGGTGTATGTAACCTCATGGAAACATACAAATGTGTATTTGCACAAACGTCTAAGGATGCCAAACAGAATTTTTGCTAAGTATCATCCATTTTTAAAGTGTACCTTCCAAAGTAGTAAGTTCAGTATAGTTTTAGTGTTAAAATATATGTGTGGCTTCAAAACAGATGTCCAGGCTCTGAAACAAAGTCTGCTGACATTGTATAAGTACTCTGGGAAATGGCCCTAGCCTGAATGTTTGAAGTAAAACTTTAAATTGCATCTAGAACATTTATGATTTTTAGATATAGAGACATTTTAGTTGAATTAAGCCTCCATCTCAATTTCAGGATAAAAAGCTTGCAATGACCAATTCAAGTCCTACCATTTTTCTCCAGGGACTTATCTTTCAGATTTCAAAGATTCTAGCTTCCCTTAAATAAAGTCTAACAAATCAGATGCAAGACAGCCCAGAATAGCTACTCCAGATGGGTACCTCAGTCCACGTGTGACAGCTCAAGGAGGTAGATGTAGTATCACAAAACTGAAAGGCTATTCTAACACAGCCATTCCAGAGACACAGTTTTGGGCTCACAGCTCACAGCCGAGAGGCCTCGCCAAAGAGGCCAATCCTAGGTCATAGTCACCGTGGCATCCTTGTATAAACTGTCTGCCACATAAACTGACGTATGACACCATTAATAGGGAGAAGAGAATCTCGCTCTATACCAAGGGGGGTTATTGTTGATAAATCTTTCTCATGAAGAAAACCTGGCTAGGTGTGGTGGCTCACACCTGTAATCCCAGCACTTCGAGAGGCCAAGATGGGAAAATCACTTGAGGCCAGGAGTTCAAGACCAGCCTGGACAATATAGTGAGACCTGTCTCTATTTAAAAAAAGAAAGAAAGAAAAAACCTACTACTTTGAACTGAACCCATGAAACCACGTTGGAAATATATTCTTTTTTTCAGTATGTGGAATTTCTTTATGAGGGCTTATTGAAATCAACTCATGGAAGACCTAGTGTAGCATGTTATACTTGGGCTAATGTGACCATTTCTGTCTAGAACACTGACTGAGAACTTGGAATTTCTCAAAGATCCCTCTGGAGACCATTACTGTCTCATTGTAGAATTTTTCTTTATTTTTTTAATTGAGACTGAGTCTCACTCTGTCACCCAGGCTGGAGTGCAGTGGTGTGATCTCAGTTCACTGCAACCTCCACCTCCCAAGATCAAGCGGTTCTCACACCTTAGCCTCCTGAGTAGCTGGGACTACAGGCATGCGCCACCACATCTGGCTATTTTTTTTATATTTTTAGTAGAAATGGGGTTTCACCTTGTTGGCCAGGCTGGTCTTAAACTCCTTACCTCAGGTGATCATCAGCCTCAGCCTCCCAAACTGCTGAGATTACAAGCATGAGCCATTGCACATTTCTAATTGGCTAAAAAGTAGCATGAGATTTCTTGCCCCATAATTAGATATTCATATCCCATTGGTTTCATTTATCTCAATCAAGCCTCCATTGGCTAATAAGCAGGTCTTTATTGAGTGCCCAACACTGGGTTTAGTCACAGTTGCTTATTCTGGATAATTAATCTCAGTGATGAACCTACTTCAGAATGACCACAAGTATCAGACTTCTCTTATCCCCAATTTTTGGTCCTTATTAACCTCTTCCAGGGCTATGTACTTACCTTTCCATAAATCAGATGTCTTCTTAAGCAATGTTTCTCCTGTCATCACCGAAACTCCTGCCTAGTTCTTCACTTGCATGCAATTTTCCTGTAACCCTGTCTCTTGTTTTGGTTTATCGTTCATATGTCTATTGAGTGCGTTTCCAATTGTCTTCATAATCCAAGTCTCAGGGCCTGTAAATACATGTTAAAGAGATGTAATTACCTTTCACACAGAGTCTTGACCATCTAAGACTAAGAAATCATTGTGAGTTTACATGACAATTATAACCAAGTTTATGCACTTGCTTTAATATATTCAGTTTTTTCTAGCCCAGTGATAAAAAGTATAGGTCATGTGAAACCCAAACTTCACATTTTTATCCTAGTGACTTTCTATTGGAGCATTTGTGCTACTACTCAATTTTAAAATACATATATTACAGAGGGGACTTTTGAAAAAAAATTTTTTTTGAGACCGAGTCTCGCTCTGTCACTCAGGCTGGAGTACAGTGGTACGATCTCAGCTCACTGCAACCTCCGCCTCCTGGATTCAAGTGATTCTCCTGCAACAGCCTCCTGAGTGGCTGGTAGAGACGAGATTTCACCATGTTGGTCAGGCTGGTCTCAAATTCCTGACCTCGTGATACTCCTGCCTCGGCCTCCCAAAGTGCTGGGATTACAGGCGTCAGCCACCACACTTAGCCTAAAATATTTAATGATGGGAATGGCATGGGCCATGACCAACCAGAACAGACACTAGCCCTAAACCCTAGTAAATGGACCCCCAAAACATCAGCCATGCATGTGTCTTTAGATCACAAGCCAATTCCATCCATGATTTGATGGGCAAGTTCCCATTTGGGTCCTAGCATGATATGCTGACTCCATATTTGGAGTTGCAACCTTAGGCTGAAACCTTATTTTTAATTTTTTTTAATTTTTACTCATATATATTTTTAGAGTCTTGCTCTTGTTCTGTCGCCCTGGAGGCTAAAGGGCAGTGACACCATCTCAGCTGACTGCAACTTCTGCCTCCCGTGTTAAAGCGATTCTCCTGCCTCAGCCTCCCACATAGCTGGGATTATAGGCGCCTGCCACCATGCCCAGCTAATTTTTGTATTTTCAGTAGAGATGGGGTTTCACCATGTTGACCAGGCTGGTCCCGAATTTCTGACCTCAAGTGATCCACCCACCTTGGCCTCCCAAAGTGCTGGAATTACAGGCGTGAGCCACTGCGCCCAGCCTATTTTTATTTTTTGTGTTTGTGTGTATGTGATAGAGTCTTTGCTGTGTTGCCTAGGCGGGTCTCGAACCCCTGGACTCAAGCAATCCTGTCGCCTCAGGCTCCCCAGTAGCTGGGATTACAGGAAGCTCATTTATTTTTCTTAAGACCTTTTACTTGACATAGTCATTGTATCATATTTTGAATTTAAAATCCCACAGAAGAAGTCACGTGGTTCCACTGTAGCAGCTGAATCATTGCTCTTGTCTGGGGCCTTCCTGGGGAGCAAGCAGAAGTAAAACAGGCGGTATCTGGTGGCTCCTATACCTTGTATTTTGCACAATATTTCTGAGGGATTAATACTGACTGCGTTGTTTGTGTGTCATTCCTTGGGTGTGTATGAACAGTCTTTCCATTCTTAACCAAGGTCATAGAGTTGCTCTGGGTTGACTTTGGCTGGGTCCAGGTATTCCTGCTTTGTGTTGACATTGCTTTAACCAAACAACCTTCATGGGAATTGTGCTCCGTCCTTCTGTAAACAACCACCTCAGCAGGAAGAAAGGGCAGCAGTGCCTTGGAACGGACAAGGCATCACTAGTGTTAGTGTTATGTCAGGGCCTGAAGCTACTGATACACCCTGGGAAAGGCCAGGCTTCCAAATGAAGCACTTTGAATACCTGGGTCCTCACCACTGGGTCCTTCAGTTCTGAATCTTGGTGAGACCCTGAGAAATGTATCTTCACTCTACACTGGAAAATATAGAGAATGAAAGCTGAGTCGTGATGTCACCATCACCAATTTAACCTCAAATGCCTGCTTTGTGAATGTTTAGGTTATATTGTAACAGCATGATCAATATGAATTTAGGTTATGTTGTAACAGCATGATCAATATGAATTTGGACTTGGTCATCTTGGCCATAAGGAGTGTGAAAGTGATTTTGATACTTTGACACCTGCAGTACAAACTGCAAGGACATTTCAGTCTGTCATTTGATCACGAGAAAACGATGTTTTTCATCCCCAAATGCCAAACCCAACCAAAGGAGATGTCTTTATAGGACAATCTTCATGCTGGAAGCAGAGAGAGGACTAGCTGTAAGAGAAACTAAACTTCTCCTGGGCTGCTTTCTAAGTTTATAGGCAAAAAAACCGAGGCCAGAGCAGTACAGTGACTTATCTAAAGTAACACAGTTTAGTGGCAGATCCGGATTAGAATCGAAACTTTCTGCCAGCCCCTACGTTGCGCTTTTCATAATCCTTCAGGTTTTAGATTCTGCTGAGCTGACGATCTGAGGTGGAAAGAGGACATGTTGGCGGCGACGCTGCCCCTTTATTCTCTTTGCTGCTCCCCCACAACATTCTAAATGCTTGAAATATTTTGCTAATTGAGATTTTCATCTTGTGCAAACACAGGGCATTTTTGGCAGCTGGAGAACAAAGCAATCCAAGGTAAACAGCTCTAGGTTTTGGATTGGTGTGTAACAAATATGCGTGGCCCGCATGTCTTGGAAATGTAATTAAAGGAACGATTTAGTTATAGTCCGACTTTTGGGGGAGGATGTGGTTTTGTGGAGTAACATGTCCTACGCTATTCTACCAGAATTTGGAATTTTTCCACGAAGATGTACGGAAATCTGATGTTGAATATGAAAATGGCCCCCAAATGGAATTCCGAAAGGTGAGTTCAGCAGATCTGTGTTCCAACCGATGCCATGCACATTAATTACCTGCCTCTGCAGATCCATTGCTGATTAATGTGTGTGGTTTCCCTCCTCCATTCTTCCTCTCAGGTTACCACAGGGGCTCTAAGACCTAGTGACCCTTCTAAGTGGGAAAGAGGAATGGAGAATAGTATTTCTGATGCATCAAGAACATCCGAATATAAAACTGAGATCATCATGAAGGAAAATTCCATATCCAATACGAGTTTACTCAGTAGAAACTATTCCCAGAAAAGCGTGCCTAAGGTCAATTTCAGTTTCTCTGGCATTAGTTCATTAGAGGACGAAATAAACAAAGAGTCTAAAGTCTCAGGACTGCAGTACTCTATACCTGACATCGAGAACCAGAAGCTGAATTACGGAAAGGCAAAGGAGGTGGAAAAGCAAACCACAGATGCCTGTCACATTTCCTCGCCCACTAGATTAACAGAATTGAGTGGGCATGATTTTAAAACAGAAGATCAAGAGGTTGTCATGACAGATTTTGGCCAAGCTGTTCTAAGATTCAAGGGGCCAAGGCATGCTAACCTGAACCCTCATGAGGATGGAGAATCAAGTCCAAGTTCTCCCACTGAAGAAAATGCAGCCACTGACAATATTGCCTTCATGATTACCAAAACCACTGTCCAGGTTCTTTCCAGTGGGGAGGTGCATGATATCGTTAGCCAAAAGGGAGAAGACATACAGACGGTTAATATCGATGCCAGAAAAGAGATGACCCCTCCACAAGAAGGGACCGACCATGAGGAGCCAGTTGTATGCCTGGACAAGAAACCAGTAATCATCATTTTTGACGAGCCCATGGACATCCGGTCTGCATATAAGAGACTTTCAACTATCTTTGAGGAATGTGATGAGGAATTAGAGAGAATGATGATGGAGGAAAAGATAGAGGAGGAGGAAGAGGAGGAAAATGGAGATCCTGTAGTCCAGAATAATAAGAGTTCACAGATGTCTCCTAAGAAGGTTGGCCCAGGCAATCTTAGAACAGGACAGCAGGTGGAAACGAAGTCACAGCCACACTCCCTGGCCACAGAGACCAGAATCCCAGGAGGACAGGATATGAACAGAACGGAGCTGAACAAGTTCAGCTATGCAGATTCTCCAAATTCAGAATGCAAGGGTGACGACGTGACTGATGACCAGTTTGAAAGCCCCAAGAAAAAGTTTAAATTCAAATTCCCTAAGAAGCAGCTCGCCGCTCTCACTCAAGCCATTCGCACGGGAACTAAAACAGGGAAGAAGACTTTGCAAGTGGTAGTCTATGAAGAAGAGGAAGAGGACGGCACCCTGAAACAGCACAAAGAAGCCAAGCGCTTCGAAATCACTAGTTCTCAACCTGAAGACACCCCTAAAAACATGATGAGGAGGCCAGAGCAGCCCAGCATTGAGAGTACATCTCAGATTTCAAGAACTGATGAAATTAGAAAAAATACCTACAGAACGTTGGACAGCCTGGAGCAGACCATTAAACAGCTCGAAAATACAATCAGTGAAATGAGCCCCAAAGCCCTAGTTGACACCTCATGTTCTTCCAACAGAGATTCTGTTGCAAGTTCATCCCACATAGCCCAAGAGGCCTCTCCCCGACCCTTGCTAGTTCCGGACGAAGTCCCCACTGCCCTAGAGCCCCCTACGTCGATACCTTCAGCTTCACGTAAGGTATCTTGGTCTGCTGGAAAATGAAAAGACCCAGCTGCTTTCTTAAATCTGCCATAATCACCATTAGCAAAAGGTGTCTTGTGACTTAATTGCTTTCTTTCAGGTGGCTTTTTTTTTTGTCTGTTCACCATGAAACCCTTCTTTCATACTTTCTCCCTCACCTTCAAAACAACAACAACTAGGTGTCTAACAGCTAATCGATTCTGTTTTTGCCTCTGTTGCTGACTGGTGTTGGGTAAACACGAGGCTGCTGGGTCAGCCATGTGCTGTTGAAATGATTGCTCTGATACTCACATTAAAATCCGTTTGATCAGTAGTGAGCAGTTGATTCTGTTTGATTCTTCTGATTAACCCCAGTTGGTGTCTCCTAGATCTGTCCTGCATGTAGGGCTGTGGCTTCTCACCTTGAGCTTCTCTGCACATAGTGGGGCAGCCTTACAGATGACCTACTCACGTGCTTCTCCTTCTCTTCCCCCTCTCGCTGGTCCTTCCCACAGGGCTCCAGCGGGGCCCCACAGACGAGCAGGATGCCCATCCCCATGAGTGCCAAGAACAGACCTGGAACCCTGGACAAACCCGGCAAGCAGTCCAAACTGCAGGATCCCCGCCAATATCGTCAGGTAGTTTTACCTTAAACCCAATTTTGGATGGACACTGTTTCAGTTAAGAAGCAAGTCATTGACTTAGTTTATACCAAATATTGTGCTTTCTTTGTAAGATAACGGTTTACATAGACATCCTGGATCTGGGGGCATGAAGAAAGTCTAAAAAAGCCTTTGTTAAACTTTTTCACCACGCTTTTGCATGCTTGCAATAAAACATCTTTTACTTTGTGACTCCAAACTCCAAAATTTTAACTGTTAACACACAATGCCAGACCAGGTGGCTTTTCTTTGGTGAATGTAATGTTTCATCAGAACACCTCGGGAAGCAGAGAAAAACCAACCTGTGGTTGAACTGCCCTTAACGTCACCACTAACGTCTGTGTTGACTGTATTGCGTTAGAAGCACATTAACGCTCCGTCACAAGGCCCGACCCCCACCCCAGTAATTATCCAGACGCATGGCCCACCTGGCACATGGGAAATGGTAGCACTGGAATGACGGAACTCCTCTCACAAATGCGTTCTTCCTTTCCTCCTTTTCTGTCCATCCTTTGCTTTGTACGTGGGGGGTTTCTACCAGGTCCAGTAGAGCACAACAAGACTTAGCTCAGGCCTTGAACTGTGTTTGGTTGGTTTTCTTTGATTGAATTGTTCTCAGAAGGGCTGTGTTGCCAGGCCCTGTGGGTTGATCATGTGACCACCTTTCTGACAAAATGTCTCCCGCCATCTTTATTTGCAGGCTAATGGAAGTGCTAAGAAATCTGGTGGGGACTTTAAGCCTACTTCCCCCTCCTTACCTGCTTCTAAGATTCCAGCCCTTTCTCCCAGCTCTGGGAAAAGCAGTTCTCTGCCCTCTTCTAGTGGTGACAGCTCTAACCTCCCTAATCCGCCTGCTACTAAACCATCGATTGCTTCTAACCCTCTCAGCCCCCAAACAGGACCACCTGCTCACTCAGCCTCCCTCATCCCTTCTGTCTCTAATGGCTCTTTGAAGTTTCAGAGCCTCACTCACACAGGTAAAGGTCACCATCTTTCATTCTCACTGCAGAGTCAAAACGGCCGAGCACCCCCTCCTCTGTCATTCTCCTCCTCCCCTCCTTCCCCCGCCTCCTCCGTCTCACTGACTCAAGGTGCCAAGGGCACCAGGACCATCCATGCTCCCAGCCTCACCAGCTACAAGGCACAGAACGGAAGTTCAAGCAAAGCCACCCCATCCACAGCAAAAGAAACCTCTTAAAGGTCAAATCCTATTAGGCACAAGTCGGAGTTACATTAAAAAAATAAAATAACCATCTACAACAACTGTTTTCACAAGAGAATGTAACATATTGCTGTATCGTTTGAGGCTTAATGCTAAGTATGTGCTAAATACTGGATAAATAGATTTCAGCAAAGCTCGTTTGTTTTGTTTTTATCTAGTCGCTATAGTGTTAACTGTCTATACTCAATACCTATAAAATGCGGTAAGCATGTGTTACAAAAAGAGGTTGTGTTGGGAGAGAAAGGTGCGTGTGAGATGGAAGAATTGTCTTAAGCATATAAAACATGTATGATTCCAGAATTTTAGTATGTTTTGTATAAAACTATTTTTCATTACGGAGACTAGAAGTGAACAGAGAACTACACAAGTGTGACTATACAAATTGTAAAACAGATACTATAATATTTCCTTTTATTTTAGTGTTATTTAGCTTTATTACAGATTTCTATTTTTGTCAAAACTTCATGGTTCCTTTCAAGATCTTTTTTGCCAAAACATTTTGATACTGTAGCATTGTACATTTGAAAGTAGTGTGCTAGACTATAAAACCAATGAACTTCTACACAAGCCGTACAGACAGGCATGTGTAGAAGGCAATTTATCAAACCTATTGCACTGCCATGAAAAGTATGTATAATGATTTGCTAGCCCAAGCAAGCTAGTTTTCTTTGCTTGCTTCTTTTCTTTCTTTCTTCCTTCCTTTCTTTCTTCTTTCTTTTTTAACATATTGCAATTCTCTAGTTGTTTTCTTTGCAGTGTCTAACCCCTTCTTTTGTTTTCTCAGACCTGGTAAGCCACGCTATTGCATTGTGGATTTTAAAATGTACACTTCTGTACGGTTCTGTAAACCGAAAAACTTTTGTAAATATATAAATAGACATTAAAATACTGTATGTGACAGCACATAGAGTAGTTTTCCCACACCAAAGTTAATTTTTATGCATGCTTTAAAAGTATATATTGGGACGGGCAGAAATGGACATATCCATACATTTTTAAAAAGCAACAAGTTTGCACAGCTAGAGTGTTTTTGTAAATAAATGTATTTGTATAACACAGTCATGTAATATACAGAACTATAAGCAGAGACTTTGCAAAACTAAATAAAGGGCTGCATGCTTATTTTTTGTACCTTGTCGCTATAACTACTTCCTAGTCAGAACGAAATGTTGCTGTTACCGAGTTTGTAACCACATCCACTCAGAGGACACTACTTTTCCGCAAGCTCTGGGGTGACTAATGATGAGTTCCTAATAAATTAATTGCAAGTGTGGTGCCTTGGATGTGACCTGTTGGCTCTCTCTCTTCTCTGTGGCTTATCAAGGTATGGATGACAGAAAGCAAACCTGGATACAGAGTTTCCACCCTCAGTTCCTGGAGGGGCTCTTATTATTTTCTGTCTCTTTTTTAAGAAAACATCCAGTAGAATTAAAGTGGAAATAAAATGTCTTTATCACTTGGCTTTTTTTTTTTTTTCTTGAGTCCTTAACCTAAAAATATATTGTTGGCCTAGAGGGAAATATGCTAACATTACACCATATATTTTCATTTTTTAAAATGGGAAGAAGCAAGGCACAGTGTCTCATGTGTGTAATCTTAGCACTTTGGAAAGCTGAGGCAGGAGGATCACTTTTGAGGCCAGGAGTTCCAGACCAGCCGGGGCAATATAGTGAGACCCCATCCCTACCAAAAAAAAAAAAAAAATTTAAAGTTAGGTAGGCATGGTGGTGTGTCCCTGTAGTTAGGAGGCTGAGGTGGGAGGATGGCTTGAGCCTGGGAGGTAGAGGCTGCAGTGAGCTATGATCACACCACTGTACTCCATCCCGGGTGACAGACCAAGACCCTGTCTAAAAAAAAAAAAAAAAAAAAAAAAGGAAACTTAGTGAAAATAACACCAGGATTATGAATTAACCACAGGAACAAGCTCAGGAAACTACTAGCATTTTTCACCTCCAAAATGTTTCATTTGGTGATTTGATGTAAAAAGCAAATATTCTTGGAACTCAATTTTTCAGTGTCCCTGAGTTTCAGGCTTAGTTATTTCAGGATGCCTTTACCGGAAATATTCATATCTCTGCTCATTATGTTAATGGCAGTCACGTGTTTCAGATAGCACTTAGGAAAGAATTGAGGGTCCAACATTTCAATCATGCCCTATAATCATCTTCATGACATTATATTTGTTTACATGTAAATATATCTCATAGCTAGCTACTTCATGCCAATTTATTTGCTTCTGTTTATGGACAAGCTGAAAATTCTTTATAAGCAGCAAAAGAGCAGATAGTGGGCTCACTTTTTCAGTGTAGCTTCTGACTTCCGAGAGCTCTGGCAAGGTCCCAGAGGTGATGGTAATTTCAGCCAATGTCATGAAGGATAGAACATTTCACCAGGTAAGAGAAGACTCCACACAGATCCATCCACTGCCCTAAGATCTGGCCCAGTGCTGCGTGCCTCTTCAGGAAACTGGAGGAGAAACTAGCAGAATTGGAGAAACCAAAGTCAGGTGTGCAAAGACTTCCTGACACAGCACAGACCCAGAAGATGCCTGTCTAAATTAGTGCAATATAGCTGCTGCCTCGGTGCCCATTTTTAGGCCTGATCTAAGTTGTTTGAAACCCTGTTGTCCCCCACCCTTTGTGGCCTCATTAAAACCTCCCCTCCCTTTGTGGTTGTTTGAAAAATACAGCCCAGGCTCCTTCCTCATCTCACCGACCGAAAACACAACGTGTCCCACAGCTGCGGGCCCGTGGTAAAACCTGATGAGTAACAACAGAGTCGTGTTAATAAGTTTCCCCTGCTCACGTGTTTTCTTGAAACTAACCAATCCACAACCCCCATGGGAAAGCCTAAGGGGTAACGCCCCTAGACCCTGATAAAAGCATAGCCCCAGAAGCGCGCTGGTTCTCACAGGCTCCCCACCTGCTGGTTGAGCTCTGCTACCTCCAGACCTCCCATGGCTCCTACAGGCCCCCCTACCTTCTCCGGAATCTGTGAGTAAGAGATTTCTTCTGTTTCATGCATTTTGGTTTTACCTCCTCGCTGTGCTTTACCCGACCAACACATACAAGCCTAGCTACACCCCACCCCGTCAGCGCTTCTCTAAAGAGGGGCTATCCCGGCTTATGGCCACTGTCGACAGGGAAACCTCAAGACCACATTAGAAAGAAACTGAAAAATGACAAAACGCCTTGGTTCTTTTAATATCTACAGTGGAAGACGTTAGGTAGGATGAGCTGAGCACTTGGGTTTTTAGAGCTTGTTAAGCTACATTTAACATACACCCTCAAGAGAGCCTCTCTCTCTCTTCCCCACCTCCCCACTTTCAAGACACAAGGTCTTGCTCTGTCCCCCAGGCTGGAGTGCAGTGGTACAACCACACCTCACTGCAGCCTCAAACTCCGGGGCTCAAGCTATCCTCTTGCCTCAGCCTCTGGAGTGGCTGGGATTATAAGCATGTACCATCACACCCATCTATCTTTTAAGTTCACCATTCACTTCATCCCTTCATCTAAAAAGATTCTTAGAAATAAACCATGCAGCCTCTTAGGTTCATTCAGCAATCTATCAGTCCATGCATCCAGCCCTCACTGAGCATCTTCTGCACATAGGGAGGGCGGGATGGGGAGGGCATGCGGCCATGACATTAGGGCTGCTTTCTGGTTGTGCCACCTTCGGCATGTTTTGGCTTCTCGACCTGTTCACAGAGAATAATAACAGAACCTACTAAAAAGAGCATTGGGCGGAATAAATACGATGTTTACAGAATTCTGAAGACAGCCTAACATACGGAGCACTCAAAGGGCTGGGCGTGGTGGCTCATGCCTATAATCCCAGCACTTTGGGAGGCCGAGGCGGGTGGATCACCTGAGGTCAGGAGTTTGAGACCAGCCTGGCCAACATGGTGGAACTCGTCTCTACTGATAATATAAAAAAATTAGCCAAACATGGTGGCGCACACCTGTAATCCCAGCTAATTCAGGAGGCTGAGACAGGAGAATTGCTTAAACCTGGGAGGCGGAGGTTGCAGTGAGCTGAGATTGCGCTGCTGCACTCCAGCCTGGGCAACAAGTGAGACTCCATCTCAAAAACAAAAAAAAATGAGGATAATTATTACTGCTTCAGTGACCAATGGGACAGTGTTCTGCATCAGTCTCGTTGTGGAAAGCATGGCACGCATACCAGGGAGATCAAGTCACAGTTGATGCAGGCGTGGGACAACGAGCAGTCCAGGCAGTCGGCTACAAAAGTGCAGAGCAGCAGGCTTGTCTGGTGCTTCACGGAGCTGGTGGCACCTGGTGCTGACGGGTATAACACAGAACTTCTAACAGTGTTACGGCGTTTTTAAAGAAGCTGGTTTTCTTTTAATGATACTTGTGGCTAGATTTTTTTCCAAAGTAAAATAGACATTTACACAGATGGAGAGAAGACCAGGCCCTGGGAATCATGGCTCAGAATTGTGGTTCCTTTTGTGAAGTTCCATTTGCAGTCTTGGGAGAATGTGCTCCCAGGTCACCCCAACCCAGATTCCCCAGATGATGCTCTTTCCTGGGTTTGAGTGCCAGGAGCAAGACCCATGGGTAAGGAGGACACATCCACTGGGTGTTGAGAGCTGAGAGCAGGTCTGGCCACTTCCCTCCCCCACCCAGGCCAGATTCAAAGATAACCCTGGCCTCTTCCCAAATCCCCGACCTTATAACTCTAGCTAACATCCTCCCACTCCAAAGCTCAGTAAATACAAAGGCATTTTGAAGCAACCAGGAAATTTTTTGGAGGAAGTAGCAGAATGACAACTGCTTTAACTGAAAATTCAAAAGGTAATTCTGCAAAAATAACCAGGTGACGTTGTCCAGGGAAACATACCCCGGCACCAGGCAACCACTCATTCCTTGGTCTATGCTCCTAAGGAGGTAATGTCCAAATGAATAAAGTGACCCCAAAAGCACCTCTGAGAACAGAATTCCAGACCCTCCCAGGGTGCATTCCCTTCTAGCTCCAAGTCAGGTGCCCACCCTAGAAGCAAATGTTCACCCTGATGGACCCGGAAAGGTTAAACTATGCTCACCACTCCCTGCCCAGAAGGCATGAGAGTTCACAATGCGTGCCTTCGATTTGCACAAAATGCTTACTGTTTTAATTGCCCAACCTATGGGGTGGTCCTTAATCTTTGTCTGTGAACACATCAGCAATAACTGCCATCTGTGGCCTATTGTGGGCTACATATAATGCTAAGGTGTTTTGCATCTATTGCCTTTTAATCCTGACAAACAATGAAAAAGTTCCTGTCATTTTTCCCTTCCTGCTTCACTGTAGAATGCTAAGAACAAGGAAGGGGGGACAAGTGCAGGATGCACCTCTGGGCACTCAGCCATTCTGCTTGCCTTGGGGGCAGCTCAGGTTGCCCTTTTGAAAGATGCTGGCTTTAAGGCGGCGGCGGCGGCGGCGGCGGCGGCGGCGGCGGTTGTGGGGGGGGGAGGGTTCATTCCTGGATCAAACAAGCACAATGCAGAAAATTATCCATTTATAGAATTATTATATTGCAAATTTTGGTTGCCTCACTTTTAAAAGATGCATAGGTAGAGGCGCCCTCCACTCAAAGGACTAACGTTCTCATCTAGTATTACTGTTGGAAAGGAGGTAAATCTGGATTGGAACCTGGGATCCTGACTCCTCTTCCCTTAAGCACCAGGTAGTTAACTACAACTCTAGGGGCCTGGGCTGGGACTGCAGAAAAATGGCTTCACCTGCTAGAAAGGCCAAACCACAGACAAGCCAAGACCAGCCCAGGTCCTACCCATATCAGGCCCCGCCTCCTTCCGGCCCTGCCACGCCCCTCCAGACAATGCCTCTTCCTGCTGCCCCAACTAAGCCACGCCTCACTCTTCTGGTCACGCCCCACCCAAGCCTCACCACGCCCCTCCAGGCAATGCCTCATCCTGCCCCAGCTAAGCCACACCCCCCTTCTGGCCACGCCCCTCGAGGCTTCACCATGCCCCTCCCACTGGTGCCTTGGGGAACTTGAGCAGCTGGAAACCCGGAGTAAGCCGCCCCCAAGAGCCCCCTGAAAGGGTTTTCTCGAAGTTGGGCTTCTCAGCAGGGACTTGTGAGTAGGCACCTCAGCTTCCCAGAGTGAACCTTTGAAACTCAAGGATAAAAGTCTCAATTCCAATGGATCCAAGCCCCCTTTAATTACAAATGTTTTGTACAAGATGAAATTCATTATGACATCTCCTACCTACTCACCTAGTTTCAAAAATAAAATGCAATGCCCTAGTGATACTATAACAAAACTGTCATTATATCCATATCCTGCACGCAGCCATCGGCAGAATTTAGTAACACGTTCAGAAATGAGTTGTACCAGGTACTCAAACACTGAACTGGGCTGGTAATGTGACTTTTCCCAAATAGCAAATGGCTCTCTGTTTAAATCTTTCAACAAAGCAGAATATGTTTCTCCCTCACTTTATATGTTCTTGAAAAATTTCATTGCACATTTTTAGGCTGCCAAAGGGTTTAATGTAAAATAAAACTGGCCTCTAGGCAGCGTGTGGTGGCCCACGCAGATAATCCCAGCACTTTGGGAGGCTGAGGTGGGCAGATGACGAGGTTGGGAGATCGAGACCATCCTGGCTAACATGTGAAATATCATCTCTACTAAAAATAAAAAAAAATAGCCGGGCGTGGTGGTACACACCTGTAGTCCCAGCTACTCGAAGGCTGAGGCAGAAGAATTGCTTGAACCCGGGAGGCAGAGGTTGCAGTGAGCCGAGATTGTGCTACTGCACTCCAGCCTGGGGGACGGGGAGATTCTGTCTCAAAAAAAAAAAAAAAAAAAAAAACCCTCAGATAATTACAAGCAGGTTTTCCCTTATGCAGATGCGCAGTGGGACATGACCAGGTCATACTGGGGGTGGGGACAGTTTTTCCTGAGCAGCTCACTGTAGGACACCCCAAATGTGTGTCCCTGACCCCTGCACACTAAATGCCAGTTTTGCCTCCAACATTGGCACAACTAGAAAACTCCCCACAAATACCCGAAACTCCCTCTCAAGGGCCACACTGCTGTGACTCAGAACCACCAGCACAGAATAATGAACAGGGGCCTTGCTGTTGGATCTGGACAAACCCTGCGGGTGTAAGGTTCCAACAGGGAGCCTCCAAAGTACCCAGCCCAGTGACCCTTCCCGGTGCAAAAGCAGCCCTTAGGGACACATGGAGAGCCAGGGGGTGGGGAGTGCCACACTGACCTGCCACTCCCAGGGAATTTTCAGGAAGCCCACACTGGTATTAACCTTTATGTGCTTTTCATTCATGCCTGGAAGAGCAACTGATTAATCAGGAAAGGGCCAGGTGAAGTGGCTCATGCCTGTAATCCTAGCACTTTGGGCGGCCAAGGCAGGTGGATCATCTGAGGTCAGGAGTTCAAGACTAGCCTGCCCAATGTGGCAAAAACCCCTTTCTACTAAAAAATACTAACGTTATCTGGGCGGGTGGTGCTTTCCTGTAGTCCCAGCTACTTGGGAGGCTGAGGCAGGAGACTTGCTTGAACCAGCGAGGTGGAGGTTGCAGTGAGCCAAGATTGTGCCACTACATTCCAGCCTGAGTGACAGAGCAAGACTCCGTCTCAAACACACACAAAAAAACAAACAAAAAAAAAGCACAAAAGGAACGCAATATCTAAGCAATTGGCAGTAGGGAAGAAGAGAACACCTTGGAAAGATGAGTGGGAATGGCTGTATCGGGGAGAGTGCTGATGCCCTGGTCTTAGCAAGAGGAACTTGGTAGCTGGGACTTAGAACCAGAGCCCTATCCTGCCACAAACACCATCTCCTTTCTGATCTGAACATGGAAACCCCGGAAACAGGTGGTGACCAGTGGGGTACACCGCTGAAGGGAGGAATCCAAGAAAGCTGCACTCTGTATTGGAGACAGGCTCAGCTGGTGTTCCAGGTTCTCAAGCCCCCCTGCACAGTGCAATCCCGGAAAAGGCTTTGAAAATGTTGCCACCGGAGTCCTGCCCATAGATTCTCATTCAAGTGCTCAGAGGTGTGACCTCAACAAGGGGAGGCTTTTAAAATACCCCCAGGTGATTGTAGTGGGAAGCCAAGGCTGAGAACCACAGTGTCACACCAGAAGGTGGAGCCCCAGGACTAGTGAGAAGATGCTGTTTCTTAAAAATAAAGGTGACTCCGCATGTCCTCACTTGTAAGTGGGAGTTGAACAATGAGAACACATGGACACAGGGAGGGGAACATCACACAACAGGGCCTGTTGGGGGGTGAGGGGCTAGGGGAGGAATAGCATTGGGAGAAATATCTAATGTAGATGACGGGTTGATGAGTGCAGCAAACCACCATGGCACGTGTATACCTCTGTGACAACCCTGCACATTTTGCACATGTTCCCTTAGAACTTAAAAGTATAATAAAAATAAATAAATAATAAAGGTGACTGTTACCAACTACAGATCTACATTTGAAAAAGTATAGCTCAGCCACCACTTCTGGATTTGTTTAAAAACTTTCCAACTGTTTTTAAAAGAAACAGTTGAAATGTATGGACTTAATTTTTGTCCTCTAGATAGTCACTTGGGCATTTTAGAGTTTGGCTTTGTGTTTTGATAACTTCCAAACTGCTTGGAGCTTGTTTTGTTTGCCAGGAGCTAATGTGTATACAAGTGCCTTTGAACTCGGAGTAGGGATTAGATTTCAAGAAAGTACAGACGCAGCCCTTTCCTTCACCTCTGGAAATTCTAGAAGTCCCAAAAATGCTTCCTAATACTTGGCTGAATGAGACATTTCATGCACATTTGTTAGAGGTCCTATTAATGGTGTATATCGTTTTAGTGATGTATTTCAAATGTTCCTCCAGGTTTCTATTGGACATAGTGTCAACAGCAAAAGCCAAAAATCTGAAATACAGAGCCACTCCTGGAAGGAGAGAGATTCAAGGAGGGTGGCTCATGCCGCTGTGATTTGGGATCCGAGAACAGGGCAGAAGTGTGGGTAACCCCCCATCTGGGCACAGGGGACGGAGAGCTAAGCAGATCCTCAGCACAATTAGTGCCTGAAGAATATCTTAGTTTATAGTGTTATTACTCAGTTATTTCCTTTACATAATCTTTTATATGTAATCATATATTAGTTTATAGAATTAGTGCCTGAAGAATATCCTACTACTCAATTATTTTCCTACACACACACACACACACACACACACACATATATACACACACACATACATATATACAATTATATCTTTGATCATAGTTGGAGGAATGCCTAGAGCAGACGCGGTACAGAGTATGAATCAAGGGATAAACAGCTATACATATATAAGCATATCTTGCCTATAGTCGAAGGAACGTCTAGAGCAGACACGGTGCAGAGCGCGATTTAAGGAAATAGTTATACCAGGACAAGAACACGGCCCAGGAGGCAGCGTTCAGTGGTTCCTGCTGTTCACGCCATCCGCATTGAACGCTCTTTAAGACTTGAGGTTGACGGCTCCTTTAAGAGGCTGCAGCATCTCAGGAAAACATTGGTCACCTGCTGCCATCTGGTGGTCATCTGGAACTTCTGCACCTCGTTGACTCAATTTCCTTATCTCAGTTTTTGCTGCAGCTATGTTACAGAGCATCAGATAGCTAGAAGGAGGATCACCTCCCCTCTCCCTACCCCAGGATGGAGTGCAATGGTGTGATCTCAGCTCACTGCAACCTCTGCCGCCTGGGTTCAAGTGATTGTCCTGCCTCAGCCTCCTGAGTAGCTGGGATTACAGGCACCCGCCACCACACCCAGCTAATTTTTGTATTTTTAGTAGAGATGGGGGTTCACTATGTTGATCATGCTGATCTGGAACTTCTGACCTCGTGATCCGCCCACCTAGGTCTCCCAGAGTGCTGGGATTACAGGTGTGAGCTACTGCACATGGCCAGAAGGAGGATATTGAACGCTCCTAACACAAAGGAGAATGTTTAAGATGATGGATAAATTAATTAACCCAGATCTGATCACTATACCTTATATATATAAAGCCATCACGATGTGTCCCATGAATATATGTAAGTAGTATTTGCCAATTAAATTTTAAATGTACAACGTACCAGCCACATGCAGCTGTAACCCCAGATGAAAATGTAAGACAGGTGGCATTTATCCTCAGCTTGGGGTCTCTTTTCAGAACTCTGTGCCTTCCGTCGTTTCTATCTTCAGGAGAAGTGAAATGATAAAGTGAGGCACTAGAAAACTGACACTCCCTTCCAAGCATGTTAGGGCAATAGGAGGATGACAGCAACTTAACCAAAGGGTCACGTGTCCAGTGGTGGAATTCCAAGTGTGAAAGGGAAGATCCAAAGTAGAATCTTGTGGGAATTCAAACTCCATGGGCAGGAATGGGAATCCCTGGCAGGCAGCCCTTTCCCCTGCCTTTTGTACATTTCACCCTGGTGACCATGAGTTTGCTGTTCTTTTTTATTTCCACTCGTGGAATTTCTGGAGGAAATCTTGCTGTTCATCACAGGGCTGAAGGACCTAGAAGCTGTAAACATGTGGATTAAAAAGCACTTTGGGAGGCCAACGCAGAAGGATCACTTGAGTGCAGGAGTTTTAGACCAGACTAAACAACACAGACATTGTCTCCAGAAAAAAAAAAATGTAATGGTTAGGCTTGGTGGTGTGTGCTTATAGTCCCAGTTACTCAGGAGGCTGAGGTCAGAGGATCACTTAAGCCCAGAAAGTTGAGGCTGCAGTGACCCCTGATCACACCACTGCACTCCAGCCTGGGCAACAGAGTGAGACCCTATCTCTAAAGGGAAAAAAATGTGTGAATTGAGGAAGTCCCTGGCTCAGGTAAGCTAACCAAAGCAATGCCTCAATTCTTTTTTTTTTTTTTTTTTTTTTGCCTGGAGACAGAGCCTTGCTCTGTCACCAGGCAGAGTGGAGTGGCACAATCTTGCTCATTGCAACCTCTGCCTCCTGGGTTCAATCAATTCTCCTGCCTCAGCCTTCCAAGTAGCTGGGACCACAGGCATGCACCACCATGCTCAGCTAATTTTTGTATTTTAGTAGAGACGGGGTTTTACTGTGTTGGCTAGGATGGTCTCAATCTCTTGACCTCATGATCCCTCCTGCCTCAGCCTCCCAAAGTGATGGGATTACAGGCGTGAGCCACTGCACCTGGCTCTCAATTCAGTTTTAAAAGGTAGTTAGGAGCAGATGATGGCATATTTTATCAAAATCTGAGCAAGCATCTGCAGACAGGGCCCAGTGGGTGTGTTCCATCTCTTGACCTGCACTTTGTGTTTCTATTTGAGCACCTGTGGCTGTATTAAATTCTGAGCAGCAGCCCATGGTTCGCTTGATAACGGCTGTCACCAAAAGAACCTCTTCCACCTGTGCAACAGCTAAGCCATGTAGCCACTGTTCTATATTTCTGTGATTGCTATTTTGGACTCAAACATTTCTATGTATCCTTGTCCCTGTCACATTTCCACCTGTTCAATTCAACAGGCCATTCCAGGCGCATTTAAATAAAATCTGAAGCCTTTTCTAGAGCCTGCTGGCTCTGTCAACATCTCCAACTTCACCCCGTGCTATTCAGCAGTAACTTTTTGCCTGAGGAATAAGCAAGAACATTACATGTGGATCAGTAATTCTCAGCTTATGGGTAACCCTTATTCTCTCCCAAAGCCATAGGGTGGTCAGGGGAGCTATGCAGAATCTTCTTTTCTCTTTTTTTTTTTTTTTTTTTTGGAGACAGGGTTTTGTTCTCTCACCCAGCTAGAGTGCAGTAGGATGCCCATAGCTTACTGCAGCCTCAAATTCTTGAACTCAAGTGATCTTCCTGCTCAGCCTCCCAAGTAGCTGGGACTATACAGGCACACTAAGTTTTTTTATTATTATTTGTAGAGACAGGGTCTCACTATGTTTCCCAGGCTGGTCTCGGATTCCTGGGATCAAGCAGTCTTCCTGCATCGTCTCCCACAGTGCTAGGATTACAGGCGTGAGCCACCAGATGCACTCCTGAAATTTTCATCTCTAACAAAAGGTCTCATGCTACCGAAGAAGGTGGAGAAATTCTGCTTGGGCATCTTTTTGAAGTTCTATCAGTTCTTCCCATGTCCAGGCTCTCAGATGCTGGCACTATGTGAAGGCCCTGGCCTGGGGTTTTGTCATTTCAGATGTGCTCTGAGTTCTCTGCGGCCTCTGTTGATTTCCCTGGCAGAACCGATGCCCCCATCTTCCGGAGACCACAGCTCTACCTCGGAGGTTCTTAACCTGATGTGATTTTGCCCCCACCATCACCCGCAGGGGACATTTCAACAGTGTCTATGATGTTTTTGGCTCTCACAGCTGGGGTGACGGTGTGCTACCAACGTCTAGTCCATAGAGCCCAGGGGGGCTGCAGGACAGCCCCCCACTCCCACAGCAAGGAATGAGCTGGCTCAGGGCATCAGTTGTGCCCAGGCTGAGTGGCTCTGCCTTAATTCCACACCTTATGTGTTGGGTTTTTACATCTCTTTCACTCAGAGCTCTATGAGGACCGCCGCCCCATTGTTTGCTCTGTCTTAACAGGATCAGGATTACTAATTCCAAGATGACCCAGATGGTGAGTTATGTGAAGACAGACTTTCGTATGACTGATTTAGTTGTATTTTTTGATTTTAGAAAAATACTCAGTGATTAGTTTGATTAGAAGGAATATCTTGGGTGTATCCCAGGTCCCAAACATCCATGTCAGTTTTCTCATGTGTAAATACACCTTTTAGGTTGTTTACCTGTTTTTAAAGAATGGCATTTTCTGTGGACTAAATGTTTGTATCTCCCTCAACTTCTTAGGTTGAAATCCAAACTCTCAGTGTGATGGTATTAGGAGATGCGACCTTTAGGGGTAATTAGGTCATGAGGGAGGAGCCCTCTGGTGTGGTATTAGTTAGCCTTTATGAATGTCATATTGAGCATTCCCTTACCCCCTCCACCATGTGAGGACACAGTGAGCAGACAGACGTGTGTGAACCAGGAAGTGGGCCCTCACCAGACAAGGAATCTGCCAACACAAGCCTCAGTGTCTTGATTTTGGATTTTTAGTTTCCAGAGCTGTGAGAAATCTTTTTCTCCATCCATTTTCTATAAAGTATAACATAGTTAAAAGTACAGTGCATGGATGCCAAGTGCCTTGTAGATTGTAAAATCCCACATAGCTATGAGGTATGTTGTTGTTTATATGAATCAGTTTTGCAGTCCAGTTTCTATAAAGTATAACATACATAGAAGTTTACAACTCAGTTTTTACAAAGTACACATATCTGGTGTACCTCCCACACTACATCAAGAAATAGAAAGCTTCCAAAACCCCATGCCGCCTTTGAGAGACTTCACAAGCAACTGTGATTTCCTTGCTAGTGAGTCTATAACCGTATATTAGTTAGATTTGTTTTCCACCTTGTGTTTTTGTGTTTTGCTTATTTCACCTAATTATGGTTCTGAGATCAGCATCTAAGGTGTTGGTTTTATCCGCAGTTCATTTCTCATTGTTGTACAGCATTTCATTGCATGAAGATAACATCATTAATCTATTTTACTGCGAATAAGACCTTGGCTTGCTTCTAGTTTGGCACTATTCCTAACTTCTTTGAACATTGTTGTATATATTTTTGGTGCATATATGGTTGCATGTTTGCTGGGTCTATCATTAGGAGAAGAATTGCCAAACCATAGAATTTTCCAAAAAGGCAGCACCAGTTTAAACTCCAGTGTATGAGACTTTAAATTACTTCACTTCCAAACATTCAGCATCATCATTATTTAATTTTAGCTACTCTAGTAGCTGTGTGGGTACCATTCACCGTAGGTTTTTGGTTTTGTTGCTTGCTTGTTTCCTTTTTAAAAAAATATATTGGTTATCTATTGCTGTGAAACAAATTACTGCAAACGTAGTGGCTTAAAACAACACAGTTTATGTTGGTTAGGAATCCATATAAGCTTAGCAGCGTTACCTGCTTTAAAAATCTGCCACAAAAAGGCTTTCGTTGAAACTGGGGTCTCTCCTGGAGTCTGCTGGTAGGATCTGCTTCCAAGCTCAGGTGGTTGATGGTAGGGATTTTCTTCCTTGTGGGCTGTTGACCAGAGGCCATCGTCAGTTCCTGTCCCCATGAACCTCCCCAGTATAGCAACTGGCAACCTCAAAGCCAGCAGGGCACAGAGGGAGCCAGCAAGAGGGAAGTTACAAACTTGGAACTGTGATCCCCTTAACATCAAGGTAACATTTTGATTAGAAACAAGTTTCTCAAGAAGAGAGGGTTACTCAAGGCTGTTACTACCAGTAGGTGGGATCACTGCAGGGGCATCTTAAACTTTGCTCACTACACTGAATAACATTGATATACAATAAACTGCACACATGTATAGGGTATGATTTCCTAAGTTTTGGCACCCACAAAAGTATCATGACAATAAAGGTAGCAAACATACTCTTCACTTCCAAAACATCTCTCATGTTCCCTTCTAACCCCCCTTCCCATCTCCCCTTTCCCAAACACTGGTCTGCTTTTTGTCACTGTGGGTAAGTTAGAGTGTTCCCAATTTTTAAATACTGGAATATTAGACCCTATATTTATTTTTTGGCTTCTTTCATTTTAATTATTTTCAAATTCATTCATGTTATATAAATAGTTCATTTCTTTTTGTGATTAAGTAGTAGTTCATGGCAGGAACATACCATGATTTGTTTATCCACTTACCTGTTGATAAACATGGATTATTTCAGGGTTTTGGTTATGACAAAGGTACTATGAACATTTGTGGAGAAGTCTTTGCATGGTCATATGCTTTCACTCCTCTTGGGCAAATACTTAGGTATGACATGTCTGGATCACATGGGAACTCTGTTTAGTATTTTGAGGATCTACCAGACTACTTTCCAAAGTTGTTGGATTAAATACGTTTTACATTCCTGTCATCAGTCTGAGGTTTCCTGTTCCTCTACAACCTCATCAACACTTGATATGGTCAGTCTTTTTGAATATTAGCCATTCTAGAGTAAGGGTTTAGTAATTCAATGTCACTTTGATTTTCACATTTCCTAAATTACTAATGATCAGAGCCTCTCTCTGGTGCTTATTTGCCATCCACCTATTTTCTTCGGTAAGGGGTCTGTTAAAATCACTGATATTTTATTGAGTTTTCCATTTTATTGAGTTTTAAAACTTATTTATACATGTTCATTTTTTTATATCAGATATAAGCTTTGAAAACATTTTCTCCCAGTCTGTAGTTTGTCTTTTCCATTTTTTTTTTTTCTTTTTCATGACCCCAGTCTTGCTTTGTTGCCCATGCTGGAGTTCAGTGGTACAATCTCAACTCACTGCAACCTCTACCTCCTGGGTTCAATTAAATCTTGTACCTCAGCCTCCTGAGTATTTGGAAATACAGGTATGCATCACCCAACTCAGGTAATTTTTATATTTTTAGTAGAGACAGGGTTTTGTCATGTTGGCCAGGCTGGTCTTGAACTCCTGGACTCAAATGATCCTCTTGTCTTAGCCTCCCACAATGCTGAGATTACAGGCATGTGCCACCACGCCCAGCGTTCCATTCTTTTAATGTTGTCCTTTGAAGGATAAAAGTTTTCATTTTAATCAAGTTCAATTTATCAATTTTTTCTTTTAGACATTGTGTTTTTGAGATCATAAGAAATGATTAATTCTTGATCAAAAATAATTATGCCTATGTTTTCTTCTGTAAGATTTGTAGGTTTAAGTTTTACATTTAGGTCTATGATCAATTCTGTATTTTTTTTTAATATGGTGTGATGTATGAATGAAAGTCCATTTTTTTGCGTGTAGATATCCAATTGTTTCAGGATTATTTGTTGAAAAGGCTGTCTTTTCTCCATAGAATTGCCTTTGGTCGTTGTCAGATCAGTTGAAGATATATCTGTGGTTCTATTTCTGGATGTCTTTCTGCCCCATTGCTCTGTTTCTCTAGCATTTCATCAGTGCCTTACTCTCGTTTCCTGTAGCTTTGTAATATAAGTTGTTTTGGCAATTCTAGGCCTTTTGAATTTCAATATGAATTTTTAATTTATCAGTTTATAGGACAAAGTGTGCTGGAATTTTTATCAAGATTCTGTTGAATCTGTAGATCAGTTTGGGGTGAGCTGACATCTTAACCTATTAGATCTTTTGACTCATAAAGAAGATGTGTGTCTCTCCATTTATTTAGATGCTCCTTCATTTCTCTTAGCAAAGTTTTTGTAGTTTTTAGTGTGTAGGACTTTCATATTTTTCATCAGATTTATTCCTAAGTATTTCATATGCACTGATGCTGTTATAAATGGTATTTCTAAAAGTTCAACTAATTTCTAATTGTATTTAGAAATGCCATCTAAGGCCAGGCCCAGTGGCTCACACCTGCAATCCCAGCACTTTGGGTGGCTGAGGTGGGCAGACCATTTGAGGTCAGGAATTTGAGACCAGCCTGGCAAATATGGCGAAACCCTGCCTCTACTAAAAGTACAAGGTTTTTCATAATGGTCTTTATCAGGTTGAAAATGTTCCCTTATATTTCTAGTTTGCTGAGAGATTTTACAGGAATGGATGTTGAATTCTTCCAAATAACTTTTTAATATCTCTTGAAATGATGATATGGTTTTTCTCTTTTAGTTTGTTAATACAGTAAATTATATTGATTTTTTTTTTAACGTTAAACCCACTTTGCATTTTTGGGATAAACCTCACTTGAACATGGTATATAATTCTTTATATATAATATATATATATATATTGCTTGATTCAATTTGCTATTATTTTGTTGGACACTCAGGGGTATATGTGCATGAGGAATGGTGTGTTGTATTGTTATTATACGTTTTTCTGGTTGCGGTATCATTTCAGGGTAATAGTGGTCTCTAGAATGCACTGGGAAGTATCCCTACTTTTTCCATTTTCTGGAAACTCTGGAAATAACTTGGATCAAATGGTTTTATTATTTTCTTAAATGGTTTGTAGAATTCACCAGTGAAACTCTCTGAACCTAGACTTTTCTTTGTTTAATGGTTTTAAACTACAGCTTCAATTTCTGTATAGATTCAGGGCTATTCAGGTTATCCACTTCTTCAGTAATGTTTTGTTTTCTTTTGTTTGAGACAGAGTCTCTCTCTACTGCCCAGGTTGGAGTGCAGTGGCGCATCTCAACTCACAGTAAATTCTGCCTCCTGGGTTTAACCAATCCTTCTGCCTCAGCCTCCCAAGTAGTTGGGATTACAGACGTGCACCACCACGCCTGGCTAATTTTTGTATTTTTAGTAATGACAAGTTTCACCATATTGGCCAGCCTTGTCTAAAACTCCTGACCTCAGGTGATCTACCCACCTTGGCCTCCCAGAGTGCTGGGATTATAGATGTGAGCCATTGAGCCTGGCCTCTTGAGTAATCTTTAGTAGATGATTTTTCAAGGAATATTTTCATTTCCCTTAAGTTGTCCAATTTATTGGCATAAAGTTGCTCGTAATATTTCCTTATTTCCTTTTAATACCTGTAGAATATGTACCAGTATCAACTCTCTTGTCCCTGGTATTGATACTTTGTATCTTCTCTCTTTTTCCTACATAGAATTGGCATTAGCAGTTACCCCTTTTGTTTCTGCTCTCAGGGGTTTACAGCTTTCAATAGCTTTCAAGAATTTGGATTCTTCCAAATAACTTTTCAATAGACATCTCTTGAAAAGTTGTCTTATGGCTTTTCTCTTTTAATTTGTTAATACAGTAAATTATATTGATTTTTTTTTTTAATGTCAAACCCACCTTGCATTTTTTGGGATAAACCTCACTTGATCATGGCATACAACTCTTTTTATATACATTGCTTGATTTAATTTGTATTATTTTGTTGGACTCTTGAGGGTATAAGTCCATGAATCATGGTCTGTAGTTTTCTTATATATTTTTCTGGTTTTGGTATCATTTCAGGTAATGGTGGCATTACCGTGACCTTTAAACTTAATGTATAGCATTAAGTATAAAGTTTGCTATAGGTTCTATGGTAAAATAATCTTCATAAGATTATATTCTTTTATCAGATTATATTCTCAATTTGCTCAGTTTTTTCTTCCACCTTATGAATATGAAATCTTATTAAATGCTTTTTCCATATCTATTGAGACGACCACCTGATTTTTCCCCTTTTTTCTGTTAATGTGATTAATGACATTGATTAGGCATAGTTATTAATATGGTATACTGACAAAGCAGTATATATTATAGTGGTTAAGAACGGAGCTCCGGGTCAGGCATGGTGGCTCATGCCTGTAATCCCAGCACTTTGGGAGGCTGAGGCAGGCGGATGATGAGGTCAGGAGTTTGAGAGCAGCCCGGCTAATATGGTGAAACCCCATCTCTACTAATAATACAAAAATTAGCTGGGTGTGGTGGGTGAATGTAGCCCCAGCTTTTCGGGAGTCTGAGGCAGGAGAATCACTTGAACCCGGGAGACAGAATTTGCAGTGAGCCGAGAGCACTCCACTGCACTCCAGCCTGGGTGACAGAGTCTCACTCTGTCTCAAAAAAAAAAAAAAAAAAAAAACAGAGCTCCAGTGACAGGCTGCCTGGATATAACATAGTTATACCACCTACCAGCTTCCAAGCCTTGGGTACTTTTTAAAACTCTCTGTTCCTAAGATTTCTCCCTCTCTAGAAGGGATATAAATCATAGTCTGTCTCACGAAATTGTTTTGAGACTAAATCAGGTCACAAGTACAAAGAGCTTAAAATGTCTGTCACTTAGTGCTCAGTAATGTTTGCTATTTTTATTATTAGATCCTGGCCTAGATTATTAAAACCCGACAGCAAAAAGAACTGTCCTGAGATTTAAGCAAGAAGGGCCCAGGCCTCTACTTTAGAGGCCCATGGGGCCCTGCTTAGGTGGCACTGCCCGTACAGATGACGCATCTTCAGGGCCCGATACCTGCAAGAGGGCCTCTGCACGTGGAGCATGGCCATTGTAAGCACACACGCTCCAAGTGTAAGGACAGACACGTGGTCCAGACACCTGTCCACTTATACTGGCCATGTTCCACGTGCAGGGGCCCTGGAACTCTGCCCAAATGCCCCAAACCTGCCCTCTGGGACCGCAAGGGCTTTCCAACCTAGGTCCAGTGTCTATATGGTAGAGAGCTCTGGAGTACAGATTCCTAGGCTGGAGAGGTTTCCAAGGGATGGCTGTTTATGGTAGGATGTTGATGGAATTTATGAAAATAGACTTACCCAGGCAGAAGCATAAGATAGATTTTGTTTAGCAGTACGTCACCTTGACGTGTAACCTTTCTATATGTAGACATACGGTGTGTATACGTCCAGTTGTACTTTGTCTTGAGCCCTTCCAAAGTCAGGTTCCCAGCCACGCTGGCATACCAGGTCATCTTACTTTGGAGAGTCCAACCTGCTGCCTCCTCTTGGCCAAGGACTGTGACGCACATGTGCTTACCTCCAGGCTGAAGACCTGATGTCCCCAGATGTGTTGATTCATTGTTCGGGAAGCAGAAGGAGAGGGGTGAGGGTAGCTGTGGGAAGGGGGTCTTCCTGGGATCGTTGTGAGGACGCTTGGAAGAGCAGGGCTGCCATGGAGGCTTTGATTAGCTCCACAGCAGAGAGCTCGCCATGTCTGCCAGGCTGCAGCCCTCTTGCGGGCATAGGGGTCAGGGCATCAGCAGGAAGTCGACTGCACCCCCAGAGGATCAGCATGGGTGAGATTAAGAAAAGGAGCATTGGCTGGGCAAGGTGGCTCGTGCCTGTAATCCCAGCACTTTGGGAAGGTGGCGTGGGTAAATCACCTGAGACCAGGTCTTCAAGGCCAGCTTAGTTAACATGGCAAAACCCCATCTTTACTAAAATTACAAAAATTAGCTGAGCAAGGCAGTGGGTACCTGTAATCCCAGCTACTGGGAAGGCTGAGGCAGGAGAATTGCTTGAACCTGGGAGGCAGAGGTTGCAGTGGGCGGAGATTTGTCTCAAAAAATTTTAAAAAAAGATAGAAGGAGTACAGGGCTGGGTGATGTGGCTCACATCTGTAATCCCAGCACTTTGGGAGGCCGAGGCGGGTGGATCACGAGGTCAAGACATCGAGACCAGCCTGGCCAACATGGTAAAACCCTGTCTCTACTAAAAATACAAAGATTAGCCAGGCGTGGTGGCACACGCCTGTAGTCCTATTTACTTGGGGGCTGAGGCAGGAAACTCACTTGAACCCAGAAGGCGGAGGTTGCAGTGAGCTAAGACAGCGCCACTGCACTCCAGCCTGGGTGACAGACCGAGACTCTGACTGTCTCAGGAGGAAAAAAAAAAAAAAAAAAGTGCAAGGCCCAAAGGGACTGGGGGCAAGAGCATCATTCAGATCCTCCACAGCCACCCGCACCAACTCGGGGCCCTGAGACCCACCCTTCAGAGTCCTGTACGGCTGGGGACTGAGGGGCAGCTGACCCAAGAATACCCCCTGAGCAGTAGGGCAGAAGCTGAAGGCAGCATTTAGAAATGGGAGTGCAGGGAGTGCTTCTAATTGAGTGTGGCCTCAGCATCCAGTCTTTAATGTAAGTTTACCTTTCATCTACCGGGAGCAGAGCTCAGTTGCCCTGACGGGGTTTCCAGTAAGAACTCCGCCCCACCCAAATGGCTCCGGCCGGTGGCCAGAGATAAGAACTTGGAGGCGCCTCTCCCCTCCGGCTGTAGCAGGTGGGGCTCCCTGCTTGTGAGGTCGCAGTGTGGCCTCCTAGAGTTAGGCCTGCCTGCCTTAAACCCACCAAGAAAAGATCCCCATGGGAAACCTGTTTGGAAAATCCCCTGGACACAACAAAGGCTCTGCTCAGATAAGGGGGTCTCTCTCCCTGTCTGTTCCCCCTGGCCTCCGTGTGTGGGTGCATGTGTGTGTGTGTGCATGCAACCTCCAAGTGTGCCAAGTACCCCCCAACCCCAGGGTCTGTAAGAACTAAAAACTCTTCAGTGTTTGCATTGTCACTGAAGTCTCACTGAAGCCCTGCCCACAGTCCAACCCCTGACTGTCGGGCAGCCCCAGAGGGACCCGCATAGGTGGAGCACAGCTGTGCTCCGCTGTCCTGGCCTCTGTTGGCTGCTGGGGACAGAGGCTGCCAGCTAAGTTGATAAACTCAGTTTCATTCAAACCTGGTAGTCAGGGCCCTAGTTGGCCTGGAGCTGGCTGCAGTTAGGAAGGGACCAGAGGGAGGGAAGGGAAGAAGGCAGGTGTCCCCAGGGAAGCTGAAGAACCTCTGGGGGGTGGGGTGGGGGTGGGAGAGAGAGAGAGACAGACACACCTGGTGCTGCTCCATCTCTGGCAGCTTTGAGGCCCAGGGCCAGGTCTGAGGTACCCTCAGCTTTGTTCTCGAGAGAATCCAGGGCTCTTGCTTCCCAAAGAACACGCCATATCCCGACACTGTAAGGGCCCCATTGGAGATCCTTTCTGATGCGCTCATGACTTCTCAGAGACCCTATTCCTGGAGAAGCAAGACTGTCACCTAGAAGGAGTGACCTGGGGTCTTGTAATCTCTCACCTACCTCCCCTCTCTTCCAATAAGAAAGGGCATGAGAAATGCTGGCACCTCAAGGTAGAGAAGCGGTGCTCTGGGCAGGAAGGAAAGCCTCCCGGAGGAGCTGTCACTGAGCAGAAGCTTGATGGGCAGGGAGAAGAGGAAAGGAGCCGGCAGGCAGCGGAGGGATCCCCCAGGATGGCGAGCCATCTGGTCACCAGGACTCTCGGGAGCTGCCAGCAGGGCGCAGGAGGAGTGGGCCTACGTGTGTTGGAGGAGCTTTGCCTAAAGATTTTCTCCAGCTCAACCAGGCCCTGTCACTCTGGCCCTCTTCCCTGGAAGAGGCGCTGGCCCTGCGTGCCGTGCAGTGCCGTAGAGAGTGCGGCCTCCCCCGCTGCTCACCTGCCTTGAGGGCACAAAGCCTGCAGTGCCACAGATCTCCTGTGTGCCTCCTTAGCCAGCATGTGGGTAACATTCCACCCCTGTCCTCAAGGGTCTGAAAATCCAGCAGGAAAGGCAGCAAATGGACACACAGTCACGGTGCTGCCCATGCGAATGTTCGGGGCAGCTGGGAGTGTAGAGAGGAGAGGGCCCACTTTACGGCAAGCCAAGGACACATGTCATCAGCCTGGAGGGCAGCGAGCCTTGGCGCAGGAGTAGTTAGAACTGAAATAAGAAGGGCTTTCCATGCTAGGCAACCAAGTTAGTCATTTGCTTTGTAGAAAAAAGGAAAGTATTAGTGGATTTTAAACAGAAAAATGTGTTTTGAAAGTGTTTTGGAAGCAGTAATGAGGGTGGTGAAAGGGAGCTGGAGGCTCAGAAAGAGCTGAAGGGGGCCAGGTGCAGAGGCTTACAGCTGTAATCGCAGCACTTTGGGAGGCCCAGGCAGGAGGACTGCTGGAACCAAGGAGCTTGAGACCAGACTAGGCAAGATAGCAAGACCCTGTCTCTACAAAAACATTTTTTTATTGGTGGCCAGGCGTGGTGGTGTGTACCTATAGTCCCAGTTACTCAGGAGGCTAAGGCAGGAGGATTACCTGAGACTGGGAGGTCGAGGCTGTAGTGAGCCACAATCATGCCACTGCACGACAGAGTAAGACCCTGTCTCTAAATAAATGAAAGAAGGAAATAAAATATAAAAAGAAAGTGGAGGGGGTTCCTAACTCTGATTTGTGGCTGTGCAGAAGCTCAGGGGGCGGGTGGCAGAGGCTGACAAGGCAGTGACCCACCCGATGCCTAATGAGCTGAGTGGGGTGACTTGCTGCCCATTGGTCTGAAACCTCACTTCTCCACCACTTACTTCCACCTCCACCTTCTGCAGCATTAAAGCACGCTGCTTGGCCATGGGCGACGCTGGGGGGACATTTCTAGATTCCATCATGTCAGTCACTGACCAGGCAGCTGGGCACGTTTCCCATATTCTTTTTTTTTTTTTTTTTTTGAGACGGAGTTTCACTCTTGTTACCCAGGCTGGAGTGCAATGGCGCAATCTCAGCTCACCACAACCTCCGCGTCCTGGGTTCAGGCAATTCTCCTGCCTCAGCCTCCTGAGTAGCTGGGATTACAGGCACGTGCCACCATGCCCAGCTGATTTTTTTTTTTTTTTGTATTTTTAGTAGACACGGGGTTTCACCATGTTGCTATGGCAATGTCAGGTGCTTCTGGCAAGGTGGAGGCACTGAGAAAAGTGGACAAGATCTTTACACTTTTGGTTTAACTGGAGACCAAGGTTTTGAAAAATTAGCTCAATTTCTGTCTCAAGGGCAGTCACACCATAGTCTAAAGGACTAAAATGCTTCCCTCAAACACCCCCATTCTGTGTGCAGCCATACCATCTACCACGCCTGGGCTTTAACGGCCCCCTTTGCTTCCAGAGAAAATGCCACCCCACTTCTGGTACCCCCTGAGGTGGTGACAGAAGCTTGATCTGGGAAGAAGAGCGCAGTCCCCTCAGATGGACCTGGGTGGCATGTGGCCCAGCTGGGAGAGTTCCATACCCGGGAGTCAGCTCCAGGCCTGCCTGAGGCTCCGGCTCGTTTCACCCCTCAGTGCCAGCCTCTGTGGGAAGGCTGCCCCGGGGAGGAAAATGGCTTTCTGCTAGGCTGTCTTCCTGCCGCAGCATTAGAAAAGACTTGAGCCTGGCTTTGAGGAAGTGAAGTGACCCAATCAGCTTCTTTCTCCCAAGACCTCTGCTCATGGCTTCCCCAGTGGGAAGCAGGGCTGGAAATTGGCACCTGATTGGAGGTAGCATTGTTGCCTGGAACAAGGAAAAGGAGGGAGAGAAGATCATCAGGGATAGGAGAAGGTGCTGAGGAGACAGTGACATTGTGAGTGATGTGATGGTGGCAACCTAGCTCTGAAGTCAGGGAGAGTGGCAGCGATGTGTGAGCAGCTTCCTGAAGCCAAGAACCTCCAAAAAGGCAACAGAGGTTGAGGGAAGGAAGAACCCGGGCAATATTGGCAAAGCCAGTGCTGGCGGTGGGAAAGCTCTGGGAACCACATGAGAGCAATCATCCTAGAATGTGGCAGCGGAATCTTTGCAGACCTGATAGATATTTTAAGAAAAGAATTGTTTTATTTGAATTTCAAGTAGGAATTGGGCTGTGTGGTATGTTCAGCTTGACTCATTGCAAATAAGCATTTTGCCTCTCTCAGAAATGACTTTTGGTAGCAGAAAATGAAATAAATTTAAACCAAAGCATCTTTCCTTGAGGGAGTCTGTTTCTCTTTTTTTTTTTGAGATGGAGTTTCACTCTTACCCAGGCTGGAGTGCAATGGCGCGATCTCGGCTCACCACAACCTCCGCCTCCTGGGTTCAGGCAATTCTCCTGCCTCAGCCTCCTGAGTAGCTGGGATTACAGGCACGCGCCACCATGCCCAGCTAATTTTTTGTATTTTTAGTAGAGACGGGGTTTCACCATGTTGACCAGGATGGTCTCGATCTCTTGACCTCGTGATCCACCCGCCTCGGCCTCCCAAAGTGCTGGGATTACAGGCTTGAGCCACCGCGCCCGGCCTGGGAGTCTGTTTCTCACAGCCCTTACTCTGAGCTTCATTTTCCTGTGAGAAACTGAGATTGCTTATGAAAATGGCTGAGTTAGCAATTAAAAGCATGTTTAAATTACATATGTAAGAGAAGATAAACACATTTAAACAGACTTCTATCTTCTATGCATTCTATTTTTGATGTACTTCACCTAGTGAATTGTTGTTTTAGAAAAGCTTTATTTCTTCTTGTAAACTTGGGGCATGGAAAAAAATCAGAAAAATCTCATTTCTAAGTGACATAAATAATTCATCATCATCTAAAATCACCAAGTGGGCCAGGTGCGGTGGCTCCTGGCCTGTAATCCCAGTACTTTGTGAGTCCAAGGTGTGAAGATCACTTGAGGCCAGGAGTTTGAGACCAGCTTGGTCAACATAGTGAAACCCCAGCTCTACTAAGAATAGAAAAAATTAGCTAGGTGTGGTGGCACACACCTGTAATCCCAGCTACTCAGGAGACTGAATGAAGCATGAGAATAGCAGGAACCCAGGAGGTGGAGGTTGCAGTGAGCTGAGATCACGCCACTGAACTCCAGCCTGGGTGACAGAGTGAGACTGTCTCAAAAACAAAATAAAACATAAAATCTTCAGGTGGGCTAGATTTTATTCAAATACATAATACTAACCTGATGTTCCCATTTACTTTTGTGTTCTTAGTATATTATAAAGTGGTAGAAATCTCTCAAATTTTTACAAGTTCTAGAATTCTGGGTTATCAGAACGAACACTGGAGCCACTAGAGTCAATCTGACACATTCTAACACCATCACTAGCCATTAGGACATGCTGGGGGTGGGGGCAGGACCTGATCTAGGTGGAGATCTCAGATTTGCCATTCCGAAAATTGGCCTGGGCTAACCTTGGACAAATGGCTGAATCTCTCTCTATGCCTGAGTTTCTTCATCATAAGACAGGGATATTATACTTCTGTGTCAGCTGGGGCTAGGTTTAGATGTGAATGGCAGAAAACCTGAAGTAATAACAGCTGAAACGAGAGAAGGTGATTTTTCATCTCCAAGCAGCCCAGAGGTAGGCGGCCCACGGTGTCATCTACGTGGGATCCACTGTGCAAGGCTCTCATTTTGAAATTCCTGCGTTTCAAGGGGATGTGGAAGACGGGCTGTGTCCAGTCTGTGGAAAGAGGAAAGCACGTAGAAGCCCGTGTCCCCTGCATGTGCAGGCGGAGGCTGGAGTTTACATAAACCACTTCTTCTAGACTGTAGGCACGAACTCAGTCCCATGGCTACACCTAGCTGCGAAAGAGGCTGAGAAGTGTGGTCTCTCGGAAGCAGTACTGGAAAATAACCGGGACTCTGTGTCACAATCGGTTTTACTGGGCAGTGGTGAGACCTCGTGTATTGACGCATATCAAACGCTTGGGACAGGGCCTGGCACACAGTATGTGCTCAGTTAATGCTAGCTGTTTTACAGGAAGTGGTGGTGGCAGGCAGTTTGGCAATAGGGAAATGCATGTGTCCGAAGGAGAACTGCTTCTCAATTGTCCTTTCCCATTCTTTCTTATCCCTGATGAGTCGTTGGATTGGGTAGAGACATAGAATCAATTGGGTAGAATGTATTGACGCAGGATAGAGAGTCCAAAGCGTTGTTGTGTTTCTAATTCAAGGACAGCTCAATCATGCCAGGAGTGAGGGTAGTAATTTGGGGCTTAAAGCAGTGATTGCAATACTGTTGTGCAGCAGGTCCAGGCGGGCGGTGGGGCTGAGAAAACTGGGGAGCACACATGCGCTCTCTAAGGGATGACCACCCTGTACTGGGATTAGCGCTGCTAGACCTTCCAGTCTTTGAAAAATCTGGATTTTTATATGACATCTTTTTGCTAGCCTTGAACGCTGTCTTCTCATGATGGCCACAGGCAAGCAATCAGTTCACTAAGACCACATGAGATGAAAATAATTAGGTGAGAGAGGGCTGGAAAAAGCTATCAGGAGCTGCAGCTGGAGGGCATGAGCATAACAAATTCCGGGACACGGTTACATAAGAAAGGACATCGGGGTGAGCTTCAGCTTTCAGCCCCTTGTCAGCTGGGGAGAAAACCCAAGGAAGAAAGAAATGCTAAAGCTATACTCTAAAGACTTGAGTTTTGCTTGCAGGGTTTCTGCTAAAACAGGCTGCAGGGATTGGGATGATGACTATTTTCCAACATTTAAAATGCTGTCAATACTAGAAATATAATACGGCACTCTTTTAAGAAAAAGTCACATTTCTGCTTTTATGGTTGACTACCTAAGTTTTTGTTCTGTTTTCTCTCCATGAGAAATCTCCAAGCATAAGATTGTTTTGCTCATCACTTCTTCCACTGGGGATAAAATCACTCTGTTTGAATGATGTTTTCTCAGGGCGGGGATGGGAAGTGTCTGTCTGCTAATCAATACTAATGAAACACCAGGTACCATGAGGGTCTGTAATCAAAGCTGTGGCCCCCTCATTATCCTGCAGCCCAAGCGTCCTGTGGGGCCATATGTAGGTTTCCAGAAGAGCTCACTCATGGAAAGTAGGAAGGGAATAATTGGGTATTTCTCCTAAGAATTCATGAGAAGGAAAAATGTGGAATGTTATAAGAAAGTCAATCTAGCCTAAGGAAAACTTTAATAGGCTTTCTCAAGTCCGTCACTGGCCAAGATGAAGGGAGAGAATGATAAATTAGAGATGCAAGGCTCTCTGGCTGCTCGAAACATGAAACAAAGGAGACTTTTTTTTTTTTTTTTAACAATATAGTCTAAAACGTCAAGGCTTATTGCCCAGGTTAATGGTTTTTGATTTCTTGGTATCTGAGGTTAGCCACAGAGGAGTGTAATATTATAAAGTCATCTGGCTTCACAGCAGGTCTCAGTTTTACTTACCAATAGACTTTTATTCTCAGATTAAGGTAAGAAATCCTCTAAGAGGACCTTCCTGAGACTCCTGTGTGACTCTGAGCTACTAGGAGTCTGATGCTGACTTGCAAAGTTACTTTGTAAATATGCACTTAGCAATATGATTGTATGATTCTTTCCCCCTTTAGTCTTTAAAAAGCACTCTTTGGGTATTCTCAAAGATAAATAAAATACCATTTGGGTATATTGAACTATGTATACCATGACAAATGTTTACTCTTCTGGCTCAAAGATGATAATAATAAGTCTATTATCCCGATTTGTATAAACTGTGAACACATGCTTTACCATACGAGAAAACAGATCACCTTAGGCACCAGGCAGTAGAAATATCCAATTAAAGAATCGCACATGCTAAAACTAAAGGTATGCTAGCTATTGGATCCAAACATAAAATAACAGAAAACATAATAACCGAGAGAAGGATTATTATTTCTCTCACTTTACATATGAGGAAAACTAACATGTAAGTTGGATGGCTTGTCCAAACGCATCCACTTTGTAAATAGCAAGGTCTACATTTGAAGTCGGGCAGTCTGGTCCTGTGATTCTTATAAAATGTGTTTGTTTATATTTTACAGAAATAAAAGGGTATAAAATATGATGCAAACAAAAGAGATCTCAAAACTGACTAGGCTGTTTTAAAAAACAGCTAAATAGGCCGGGCGCGGTGGCTCAAGCCTGTAATCCCAGCACTTTGGGAGGCCGAGGCGGGTGGATCACGAGGTCAAGAACTCGAGACCATCCTGGTCAACATGGTGAAACCCCGTCTCTACTAAAAATACAAAAAATTAGCTGGGCATGGTGGCGCATGCCTGTAATCCCAGCTACTCAGGAGGCTGAGGCAGGAGAATTGCCTGAACCCAGGAGGCGGAGGTTGCGGGTGAGCCGAGATCGCACCATTGCACTCCAGCCTGGGTAACAAGAGCGAAACTCCGTCTCAAAAAAAAAAAAAAAAAAAAAAAAAACACCTAAATAGAACTTCTAGAAGTGAGAGAGAAGTGAAATTTAAAACTCACTGAACAGATTAAACTACACATTAGACATAGCTGAAAGTAAAAAAGTAACTTGGAAAATAGTTCTGAAGAACTTACCCAGAAGGCAGCACAGAGAAAAAATGAGAAGTAAAATATAAACAATAAGGTAAAAAATGTGGAGGATAGAGTAATTTCATTAAGCACATGTTTAATAGCAGGAGGTCCTAAAGGAGAGAACAGAGCAAAAGGGGAAGAGCCAATGTTAAAAGTAACTGAGACATTTTACAGAATTGACGAAAGATACCAATCCTCAGTTTCAGCAAGCCAAACGATCCTAAGCAGATTAATAAAAAGAAACCCACATCTAGACACAATTGCAGCAAAGCCTCAGAACACCCAAGACAAAGAAACAGTCTTAAAACAGTCTGAGAATAAAAATACGCAGACCTAGTTCGAAAACTGATTCATAACAGCAACACCAGAAGCCCAGAAAAAGGGACTAATGTCTCTAAAATGTTGAGGGAAAAAGACTGCTATCGACCTATTTGTGTAACCAGCAAAATCACCTTTCAATGTGAAAGCAAAATAATTACATTTTAAGATAAACCAAAGCTGAGAATGTTTATCCCTAATGACTCTCAATAAAACTTCTGAAACACACAATTTAGGGAGAAGGAACATTATCCTAAAAGGTAGGTCTGCAGTTCAAGAGGAAACAGTGATTACTGAAAATGGTAAAAATGTAACTAAATCTAACTATTGGCATTGACTGTATAAAACAACAATGACAGTATGTAAGTTGGGAGAGGATCACTGGACTTAAAGTGGGCTTAGATCTTTGTGTTGCTTGTGAGGAAGGTACAGCTATTGATTAAATTTGTTTGGTATGCATATTAAATTTCCTAGGGTATGCGCTAAAAGGATGGAAATTAGTTAGGGAGGAAATGAAAAGTGAACGAAAAATCAATCTTAAAAAGTAAGAAGGAAAAACATGTCACCAAAAGGGGTCACAGGAAAAAAAAACTCAAAATGCTATTCAAAAGATGATGAAAACAGATCAGTACGTACTATCAATGGAAAAGACTAATTATTGGGGGAAATTAAATCACATAGTTTGTAAGACTAATTTAAAAACAACAGATAGGAAAAGAAATGCAGCTATATAGCACTTAATATACAAAGACAAAAGATATTAAAGATTAAAGACATATAATCAATGGTGTGTGCCTTTCAACTGGAGAGTACATATCTTTTTCAAACACGCCTACAACATTGTTAGAACTGATTGAAATGGAGATGAAACAATAAGACAACCAAGAATGGAAAACATACAAACCAAAACAAAACTAGTGTAATGAAATTAACAACTGACAAAATACAAAATAGACTTTAAGTGAAAGTAGAAATGAATCACTAAAAAATAAAAATGTAATCATTATGTAATCATAAGTGTCCTGTAAGAAACAGGAAGTTATAGCCATTCTAAATGTGCAAAACAACAGCAACTACCACCCCTCCCTGCAAAAGTAAGACCAACAAGGAGAAAGTGACAAATTCATCATCCATCCTGGGGGCAGCCATGCTCAGTAACTGATAGACTACCCAAAATGAGATGGATTTTGATCCATCAGATCAGGTATGGATTTGAAATTACAATAGACATATACTCAGTGGCGTGTGCCTTTCAACTGGAGAGGACAGATTTTTTTGAAACACACATATAACATTAGTTAGAACTTACTAGCCTCAACAAATTTCAAATCATAGACCACATACTCTACCACAACTCAGTTAGAAAACTACAAGAGAAAATCTAGAAAAATCCTGTATCTCTGGAAAATTTTAAACATACATCTAAACAACCCAGGTGTCAAGACAATCATGATAGGAAATATAAAAATACTTAGCATTAAATCTTGTTTGACACAGCGTATATCATTTACAAGGAAATGTATAATCTTTTTTTCTTTTTTTTTTTTTTTTGAGACAGAGTCTCACTCTGTCACCCAGGCTGGAGTGAAATGGTGCGATCTCGGCTCACTGCAACCTCCGCCTCCCAGGTTCAAGTGATTCTCCTGCCTGAGCCTCCTGAGTAGCTGGGATTACAGGCGCATGCCACCGCGTCCAGCTAATTTTTGTATTTTTAGTAGAGACAGGGTTTCAACATTTTGGCCAGGCTGGTCTCGAACTCCTGACCTTGTGATCCACCCACCTTGGCCTCCCAAAGTGCTGGGATTACAGACATGAGCCACCGCGCCTGGCCAAGTAAATGTATAATTATAAATAACTGATACTCAGCTTAAGCATTCAACTTAACAAATTAAACAGAATAATCATCCCAATAAAAAGTAAAGACAACATCATACTGAGACATAAAATAAATTCATGTGGAAGCTCATAGGACCCACAATGGCCTGAATAAGAAGCAACAGTCAGGGAAGCTTTCCTTTCATGGTTTATAAGGTGTGTATTAGGACCAATGGACTAGAACTGGCCAATGGAACAGTGAGCCCCACACAGTCCCACACATATCTGAAGTGACATGGCAGAGCTGGCCTTGCACACCAGTGGGGAAACAAGGTACTTTCAGTACAGGGTATTGGGACCGCAGGGGATAAAAGGCATAGATCTGCACTTCCTATTACACACAAATATCAGTACCATATGGATCAAGGTCCTTTATTCTCAAGTGTCCAGTATTAGACAATAAATTATACAGTGGCCTTGCTCTTAACCATGAAATTTCTTCTTAGTCTAGGCTTTCAACAAAACCCCTATTTATTCAACAAATATTTTCATTGTGCCACCTATCTTCCTTCTATTGTTCTAGGCATTTGGAATACAACAGTAAACCAAACAAAGACCTCCACCCTTATAGGGTGTACATTCTTGTGGATAATTGACATACACAGCAGTTTCTACATATCAGGTACTTTATTATCCCTGACATATTAAATCCTTGATGGATACTACTACGTTAAGTACCAGAGCTAGGGTCTGAAGTTAGCCTGCCGGTGCTCAGAATCCCAGATAACTACTGTGTTACATCTACTGCCTTTCTTACTGCCTTGAAGATTGTGCCATAAAATGCTTTTGCTTAAACGTGTGTGATGATCCCAAGACATTGGTATGTGTAATGAATTAACTTTTCTTCTGCAAATCTAACGTACTGGATAGGTACCATCCATCCTTGGAAGAATTTTGAGAATAGCTTCTCAAATCATTTTCTGTGTTGTGTGGTTCAGATGAGAAAGCCTGAGTGGTACAGAGATGGCACCACTGTGCTCCAGCCTGGTGACAGAGACCCTGTCTCAAATAGCAAAATAAGCAAAAAGTGAGGTACAGTGATTCCACCTTCCGGGGAAGCTTATCCATACCTTAAAATCTAATGCTGACTAGGTGAAATTCAGACAATGTCATACATGAGCACCTAGTTTTTTGTTTTGTTCTGTTGGTAGATTTTTACAACTGCCATCTTCATTCTACTCTCAGAAAGTAAAGCTTTCAAGACATCTGTTTTGTGTCTGTAAGAAAGCATCTTCAGGACCCCACGGTCAATGAATTTGACAATCGATAAATCTTTATCTCCAATTCCCAATATTTTCCTTTTGTAACTGCTTCATTGGAAGCTTGAAGTACATCTTATGCTGTCTCAACCTTCTTGGCTGGACAAAACTAAGCTTCCTTCTGCTTTGTATTTCCTTCTACTCTGCTAAGATGCTGTTCCAGCTCTCATAGTATTTAGCTTTCATAGCAGGGATACTGGGAGGTCGGTGTAACAGATGTTCTTCCCCTAGTACAACGCTCCTCCTTCCTTCCTTCCTGGGCAGCCAGCTGAGATGCCTGTGTTACAACTGGCTCCGACTGTTCTCTGTTGCACGAATCAGTCAGCTAAAGCAGCCCTGCTGGTGTTGTACAGTTTAACCTTTCTACAGTGAAATGGCAAGTAGGGACATTTGATTGTCTTGCATAGGAATTCAGGGAGCTGACATTTTGTGGCAAAAAGCTCGTCAAAAACGACCACAGGAAAAGATAATGCTGCCATTCTACCTAACCTCAGTCACAAAATAAATCACAGCACATGAAAACCAACTTTATCTTTTACTAGAAAAAAAGTATATACCATATGTCTATGGCGAGGGAAGTATTTTTTAGTGGTTGTCAAAATACAGATATAAAAGCTGATCTGGATAAATTTTAAAATTATGCAAAGAAACATCTGAAACAAAGTTTAAAAAACATAGACTAAAAGAGGGAATTTGAAATTAAGACTAGTATCCAGATCTTGTAAAGATCTGTGAGAAAAAAACAGGAATATGGTCAAAGGTTCACATAGCTGGACGTGGTGGCTCACGCCTGTAATCCCAGCACTTAGGGAGGATGAGCGGGGTGGACTGCCTGAGCTCTGAAGTTCAAGACTAGCCTGGGCAACATGGTGAAACCCCATCTCTTCTAAGAATACTAGAAATTACCCAGGTGTGATGGCATACAGCTGTAATCCCCGCTATTTGGGAGACTGAGGCAGGAGAACCACTTGAATCCGAGAGGTGGAAGTTGCAGTGATCTGAGATCGTGCCACTTCACTCCAGTCTGGTGACAGAGTGAGACTGTGTCTCCAAAAACAACAAAAAAAGTTAACATGATTCAGAATTGGAAACCAGAATAGCCAATGAACATATGACACATGGTATCTTGCCTAGTAATGCAGGAAATACAAATCAGTGAAAAATCATCTCATACTCATCGACTTTGTCTTAAAAACAAAATTTTTAAACACTGACAGTACCTAGTGTCCTTGAGGAAGTGAAGAGATGAGAAGCCTCATACACTGCTGGTGAACTCTGGAGATTAATTTGACCAGACCTAGTAAAGCTGAAAATGTGCCAGGTCGGTGCAGTGGCTCACACCTGTAATCCAGCACTTTGGGAGGCCAAAGCAGGCTAATTGCTTGAGCCGAGGCATTTGAGACCAGCCTGGGCAATATGGCAAAACCTGGTCTCTACAAAAAATACACACAAAACAATTGCAATCCAATTTAAATTAGATGAAGTCAAGGATGTCACTAAAAGAACACATAAGTATGCTAACAGAATGGGGAAATGGTATAATAGAAATATTAATCCAAAAGAGGCAAGAAACAAAAAGGTACATAAAATGCCTTGGTCATGGGGAAACAAAAAATGGTTAAGATGTAGATGTAAATCCAAATATAAAAATAATTACATTAAATGTAATTGGGTTACATATTCCAATTAAAAGACTATGTTTAAAGAAAATCGATATGAGAAAAATAGAAAAGGATTAAAATGGATGAAAAAGATGTGTTATGCAAATACTAACCAAAAGTAACTGATATAGCTACATTAATGTATAACTGTAAGACAAAAAACTTTGGTAGAGATTATGAAGGACATTTCATAATGATAGAAGGGTCAATTTACCACAAAGACCTAACAATTCCAAATTTATGTTCACTTAAGTAAGCTAACATCAAAATAAAGACACACACAAGATATGTTATGCAAATCAACATTCATAGCATAATATTCTACCACTTCTCAGAAACTGGTAAGAGCCAGGTAAGAAATCTATAATGACACATGTCTGTAAAACGCGATTAAACTTGACCTAATAAACCAAAACGCATCCAATAAGGACAGAATACATATTCAAGTAGACATGTAATGTTTCTCAAAATTGACCATATACTGGGTCAAAATGGATGTCTCAAATTCAAATGTATGTTTAATGATAATGTAACATGTTGGAGTCAGTATAACTAGAAAGTTTTTAAATGTTTGGAAATTAAGCAACACATTCCTCAACTCACAAGTTGAAAAAATCAGAATGGAAACTAAAAAATGTTTAAAAATGAATAATAAAAATACAGCATATAGCCTTAAAATGCAGATATCAGAAAACATCTAAAAATCAATTTTCTAAGCAATCGTCTCAAAGTTTAAAAAAAAAAAAATGTCCAGCAAATTAAATCCAAAGAAAGGCTGGGCATGGTAGCTCATGCTGGTAATCCCAGTACTTTGGGAGGCCAGGGCAAGCAGATTGCTTGAGCCTGGGAGTTTAAGATGAGCATGGGCAACATGGTGAAAGACCATTTCTTAAAGTACAAAAAACCCAAAAAGTTATTAGCTGAGCATGGTGGCACGTGCCTGTAGTCCCAGCTCTGCAGTGAAGTGTGATGACCATGCCACTGCACTCCAGCCTGGGCAATAGAGAGTGAGACTCTGTCTTGAAAGAAAAAAAAAAATAGAAAATAAACTTAGGAACAACAACAAATAATAGAAAACTATTCGAGCCTTGAAAGTAACTTTTAAAACACGTTAAGTAAAAAGTGTTTTTGACAGTTTTAATAATACACTGACTTTTCCAAGAATTCCCCTTCATGTAAACTAAGGAAAGTGTGTGTTGTTTTGAACAAAACTTTAAAAGCAGGGCATGACTCTTGGTAAAATTTCATCACCAGCAGCAAACTATTCATGGTATCGCCTCCATGTGTAGTTACTACATTGTTAGTGATTCTATATATTGGTGCAAACAACTGACTGCTCCATTATATTATTTTCATGATGTAGTTGTACCTGAGCATTCCCATTTTGAAAAATTTATTATAAATCACTTTTTCTACTGTAATAGGGAATTATAGTCTATATCATACTGGATATAAAGTTACATTCAGATATATTAGGAATTTCATTTCATGATGATAGAGGGGAAATTTCAAAATACTTTTGAGAAAAAATTATCAGGTTTGACAGTTGAGAATCTCGGGATTTGATGATTGTTAAGGTCCTCCTCAGCCTTAATGGTCTGAGATTTTTTTGTAACCATTACTTCCAACCACAGCTTTGATTTATTTTGAAACTAGTGTGTGGCAGGTACTGTATGGGGAACAGTATCTCATTTAAATCTACTAATCACCCTTATACTAAGTAGTCACTGTTTATATGAGAAAAGAAATTCAGAGACGTTAAATAATGTGTTCAAGTTCACATATCTAGGAAGTATAGAGTTGGACTGACTCCCAAACTTACGTTTGTTTCACTCACGAAAAGGTCATTAACATACATTACTTTACCTAGAAGAGTTAAATACTATTGATCTACAAGAGTGAGGTTAGGCTAATGTAAGAGAGTATGTGCCCACAACAGCAAAAAAGCGGAGGAGATGAAATGTATAAATATAGTAGGCACCTTTTTAAAGTTAGGACCAATTAATCACGTAAGGTAGTTATAAATGGACGACATCTAAAAATATATCAGAATAAGTTTCAAGCCATGCAAAATTCACCAAAACAATTTTTATTTCCAGTGTTTAATTGGGTATGCACACAGGCATGACACAGGTTTGGATTCAGTAAGTCCTCATGCAGAATTATATTCTTCTTGATAAAGAAGCCAGTTCCATCCAGGATCCACTATCTACACACCTATGTTACAACATTTATATCAAATCTGGTATCTGAAGAAAAGATACACATTTAATATGTTCATTTAAGTTACGTATTTTACAGAAAGATTAAAAATTCAAGTCACACAAAACTCAAAAACTGTATTAAAAGTTTGAATATAAAACTCAGATCCACCTGGAATGACTAAAGAATGGAAGTTCTGTATCCACCTGTGTTAAAACTGGTAAATGTAATGAAATTTGTTACCGATAAAATGCATTCATTTCTTCAATGTAAGTTATCTAATTTTAACAATATGGCACCCTAAAAACCAAATGTATTTTTATGATGAGGCACTTTTGTTAGTGATGAAACCTAAAGAACAAATTTGCTGCATACTAATGCCAGCGATTTTCTTCAGTGACGTTGGGTATATGTTATGTAGTAAGTTGCAACAAATACCTTGCTCATTTGTATACAACTATCCGATATATTTTTAAATATATATATATATATATATATATATGTTCTTCTGGCTGTAGTAATGCACTGTAAAGCTATTTCACAGTGCAAAATGATGAAACCAGCCCAAATGAAGGCTGAATAATAACAATTGTGGTACAAGAAAATATTGACAGTTACTGGAACGTGTAACAGTAGCTTTTGACTTGCTAGAGTGGACATAACCCCCAGTTCAAAGACAGGGATGAAACTGTGCTTTATTGCCTGGGGTTTCAGACAGTTTATGAGGTTGGGCATTTGCTGCAGAACTAGCATTTTTGCTTACGTTCTGGACGCTTTCTCCGTTTATTTGGTCAGGTGACTGCGGTGGTATGGAAAGAAGGGGCCTGTTTGTTGAAGCCAAGGTGCTGGAAGAACTACCTGTGTCGGACTGAAAAGACAAAGGTGTGTCAGTCGTGGCTATTTCTCGTGTGCTAGGGTTCTCTGTCTGGGGATCTCCGCTTTCTCCTCTGCTAAGGTCAGAGGTACTGGTGCGTAGGCGTTCCCTGGCCAGCCAGTCTGAGATGGAAAGGTCCTGGGCTGAGCATTTTGGTTTTAACCGGTTCACAGCTGAAAGTTCAGATTCTCTCTCCCCGCTCTGCTCATGCACTTTCCAAAAGTTCAAAATGCTGATTTCAGTAGCATCTCTGTGCCCTCCTAGTGTATGTCTGCGCCGGATGCTTTTCCTTTTAGCAGTCTCGGCATTTGCTTTATGACTCCCTACTCCAAACATGTCATCTGCAGGGGCTCTGGGTCTCAGTTTTAACCGATCTGCTATTTTCGTTTTCCATGTGGGCTCCTGTTTTTCGGATTCACCTCTGGTTGGTGTCAGTAAACTCCCAGTTGACTTTCCTTTTTTCATAACATCAAACACTTTACTTATTGAAGGTGCTTCTTTCTCGTTCTTGGCATCTCCTAGACTTCCAGTATCTGACTTGAATCTAGCCGATTTTTTCCTGGAGAACGTATCACATTCAATGAGTTTATGGGAACTGAAGAGCTGTCTCCGGCTATCTAAACTTGATGTTAAACTTCCCTCGGTGCAACTTACTTCACTTCCTTCAGAATTTCTCCGGCTGCTCTTAGTCACTTCCTGCAGTTTTCCTCGGAAGAGCCTCTCTGAAGTCAAAGCAGTGGGGAAAACGGGAAACTCGCTCTCACTGTCGGTTTCCACAGGCCGCCCTTCGCTGATCAGCTCACTTCTCTCGTCGTCTGCCTCGTCCCCCCTGCTCTCTGCCACGGATTGCACCTCAGGGCTCAGTCGACTGGAGTCCAGGCTAGTCAAGTATGTAGCAGACGATGTGGTGGAATAATCTGAGGTGATGGTGCTGACGTTGGCCAAAAACTCGCTATGTTTAGTTTCTGGACTGGTTGATTTCTTCATGGAAAATCTTGCCAGGGAGGCCTGGGAAGACGTGCTGAGCAAAGTACCAGAGTCAGAGCCCGTCTCTTCAAGGTGGGAGGACTTCTGTGCCAGAAGTGATCTGGGGCTCTCTTTCAGGATGGCAAAGCGACAGCTGAGAGTTGGTGACTTGTTATGTTTTGAGTTGTGTGGTGTTGAGGGTTCCTCGGAAGGCGTGCTCTCTTTTCCGAGCGGTACCTTGTCATCTTTTGTGGTGCCAGGGTTTTTCCTAGTGCCTGTTTCTTTGGCAGTGATGATCCTCTGTTTTCTGCCCAGTGTCTCACTTTCTTTTTTGGACTCTTCTTTAGTATCATTGTGACACTGTTCCACATTTTCCTTCTTAAAAAATACATTGTCCAGTTCGTCTTCTGAGCTGCTAGGCTGTGCTTTTTCTTTTGGCTTCTTCCTCTTGCGACTAGCAGCTGCAAAGATGGAGGACACAAGCAGTTCCCTGCTATACTGATCCTTTCCAGATCCCCAAGAACCCTGGGAAGCAACAGAGAAGAGAGACTCTGAGCATAAGAATGCAGCTGAGTTCATTTTCTGACAAGCTTGTCTCCGAAACATTTCTTACCAAATTACAGCTACTAAAGCTCTGAAAGCATCAACCATGCAATTACTTTTTTATTTTTAACCTTGTACCAAAGACAAATTTTTATTTAATGAGTCCAGTTTCTTGCCTGGTGGAATTTAGCTGCCAATCCACAGATCACACACATCTGCCTTCCAGGGAAATCAGTGTGTGCTTAGTGCCAATCCCTATCAATACCCCCCAAACACCTGACCTCCTTCCACCGTGCTCAGGCATTTGTCACTTAGGAACGCTGGGAAGAGACAGGTTAAACAAGATTGTGACATGGTCAAACATCATATTCTGATACAGGTTATTAATTTTATGACTGCCTTCAACAGATACTACAGGATATAGATAGTGTTATCACATAAGTTCGTTGAGATAAGGGAAGTCTGGTGTTCCATTAGTTCAGGCTGGATCTTCAAGGATCTGCCTTAAGTAAATCAGGATGGTAATGTCTTCATTTATCTCAAGGTAACAACAGAATTAGAACATTCAAAAAAAATACGCCAGGTGTGGTGGCTCATGCCTGTAATCCCAGCACTCTGGGAGGTCGAGGTGGGCAGACTGCTTGAGCCCAGAAGTTTGAGACCAGCCTGGGCAACATGGTGAAGCCCTGTCTCTACAAAAAATTAACTCGGTGTGGTGGTGCATGCCTGTGGTCCTGGCTACTTGGAAGGCCAAGGTCAGAGAATCACCTGAGCCTGGGGAAGTAAAGGCTGAAGTGAGCCCTGAGGATACCACTGCACTCCAGCCTGGGTGACAGAGTGAGACTCCCATCTCAGGGAAGTAGGAAGAAAGGAGCAAATAACATACGTACAATTAAATCCTTATCACAGAAACACTTCAGTGTACTGTTATTGGGAAGGTTACCTGTTATATATAATGGGTTATTTACAAAAGAAGTTTTGTTTTGTTTTTTAAGATGTAGTTTCACCATGTTGCCCAGGCTGGTCTAGAACTCTTAGTCTCAAGTTATCCTCCCACCTCAGCCTCCCAAAGAAAGTGCCAGGATTATAGGCATGAGGCACTGCACCTAGATATAATAGGTTCTTGATTGTAACTATTAATTTGTTCCTAAATATCTGCTGGTTTACTACACACTAAGACAAGCAGGTAAGCAGGAGGTATGTGAGTAAGAGAAGCAGACAGTATATTTCTCCATTGCCTAAAAATCTTAGACAAGTTAAAATTGCTCTATTTAAAGTCTTAGTAAAAATTTAGGCTGCCGTTCTATCAAAAAGAATTCACCAAAATAAAATTACAGATTAATAAACTGTATTTTTAAAGACTTTAAATATCCAGCACATTTCTAATGGTTATTTACATTTTCCCACATTCTATTGAAAACTGTAGGGGATAATGTGAATGGGCTCTGAACTGGGAGACCTTGATGTTCATCCTCTCTAGCTTGCTGGGTATGAGCAAGTCATTCACTTTTAAACATCTCAATTCCGTGGTGAGAAGCAGTATATTATACTCTCTTTATGATCATGTATGTGTTGGAGCAAATTACTTTTCTACAGAAAATGTTATAATGGATATCCCAGTGGTATAACTACTTATATTTCAGGCACGGTATAACAGCACTACGGTTAAGATGAAAAGGCTATTGTAGAAACAAGTTAAGAAAAACGCATCTAGAGACAGCAAAAGCAGGGATTTCAAACAGAATTTTTAAATTTCTGATTTAAAATCTTCTCTGCTAGCAATAGACTTTAGGAAACTGTTCTAGATTAAAGAAGTCTACAGAGATTTGACAATGAAATGTAAGGAATGATCCCCAGCTGCATTCTGCATAACACTGCACATTAGATGATAATGTGTTGTACCTACCTTAGTTTCCTGAGAATCATAATTACACTGCAATTATATAGGACAGTGCCCCAGTTCTCTTGCGATACATGCTTTAGTATTTAGGAGTAGGGTTGTCTCTACAAGTAATCTCAAATGATTCAGAAAAAAAAAAGTGTGTGTTTGCGTATATAACACACATACCCACACCAGAATTTACAACTGATTAATCTAGGGTAAAGGGTTTTGGTGCTATTATTTTAGCAGGTTTTCCATTTTCAAGATAAAAAGCTGGCCAAAAAGATGAACATCACAAGTAATAGAGACATGATAAAATATTTTTGTAGAATTATAATTTAATCATATGGAGTCCTATTATAATATTTAAACATAATATGTGATATTCATATCTTGTTACAAAATATAACAAAGTTTTAAATACTGACAATTCTGGTTGCTACTGGCTCAACAAAGCAAAATTTAGATACACTGATTTGACAAAAAACTTTCTAAGAACTATAAACTTCCCACAAAAAGTTGTGTAACTGAGGAAACAGATTGTGTAAAAATATTCTAAAAAAATTAGTGATTTTGCTGAAAAGGCAAGACTATACTGTCTATAAAAATGCATAATACTTCTGAAATATTTACAGATGGTATGTTTGGGATTTGTGTAAAGATGGTCTTTGAGGGAGGGAAGCAGGTGGCTTGCAGAGGAAACAGAATTGGCTGAGTGCTGCTAATTATTGGAGAAGGAGAAGAGAAGGAGCAGGGAAGACTCTTTTTCTATTAATCACTTCTGTCTATGTTAGGACCCAATTTTCACATTAAAGAATGGCCTAGTTCTTTGTATTATGCTAACCTGCACAATGAGAAGAATAAGAACAAGAACTTCTGAGTTCGTATTTCCACTCAAAATCCAGTATTTTTCTATCATATATTGCTTCAGGAATTAATTTTTTGAGACACTGGAACGCATCTGTATATCAACGATAACAATCAGCCAAAAAACCATTCCCCCCTAAAATAGCTCAAATTGTATGAAACAGTGTACCTTAGATTTTGTTGAGTCACTAGTAGCTGAATCTGTGAAAAATTAAAAAAAAACATGGTCAGTATTAGTCAATCTTTAACTGCTTTCCACAAACAATGCAAAACTTATGGAAAGACAGGCACATAACAAAATGTGAAAGCAAAACTCAAAACACTAGAACACAGTGGATAGTCAGAGCTCACAAAGATGCAAGCTGCACCACAGAAAGCCACCGCCATGAAAGGATGCTGTGAATTGTAGGCAGAACCAGCTCAATGATAGAAATGGCAAAGGAGCCCTGTACTAAACAAAAACAGAAATACTCGTGTTTATTAGATTCTCTAAATAGTAAATCTAGCAATAAAGAAGCTTCAGGACAGTGTAAGAATATCTTTTTTTATGTACCACATCCTGTATCTGAAACTGATACACAATGTAGGACTTTTAAGAGTGTTGACCGCCCTAGCTACAATAGAGACACTCATACTGGTGTGTTTACGTTGATTTTTGTCAGACTTAAATTTTCTAAGCAGCATACTGTATGGGTATGGATGCAAAAGAGACATTAGGATAATCCTGCTTCCAGGTCACTTTGGTTTTATATTAAATAATGTTTATCTTTGTGCTTCAGACCCCAGTTCCATAGCAGTGCAGTCAGGGATCCTTTTGACTAGTTTGGTTAAATTGCTACCAGTTTTGCAATTGTCTATTACAAATGCTATTATGGAAATGGAAAAATGGAGACCATAATTTTACTGTCTGGCAAAAACTCAGATTATACAATTATAAAGAGGGTAGGAAGGGGCTAGCAAGATTCAGGATAATACCAATTTTGACGTTTCATCTTTCAACTTTAGGGAAATTGATTTTTAGAATTAATGAGCTGAGCCCCATGCCACGCCCCTTTTAACACATGGCTAAATGCTTTATGACTTTAAGAACTGGTAGACCATACCATGCTATTTCTCCTCAGGGTCTGCTTCAGAAATAACAAGAAACAGCAGAAAAACTTTTAAGAAAGTAGTATTGATCTGTTTACAATAATCTTAAGAGAAACTTTACACCACAGATCAACTATGTTTGCATTTACAAGAATCGGGGGTTTCTGCAGACAAGGCAGCTACAGTGTGGACAACAATCCTCCTTCTTCCTACAGTTCCAGCTGTCCATCAGGGACATCACAGAATCCACTAGTGACATTACCGTGTGATAGACTCCTCCCACTTCGCCTGTTCAACATCAGTATAGATTTGCCTGTGTCAGTAAGAGCTGAAAAAACCCTTTAGGACTAAAACAAGAACTAGAGACAAAGGGAGAACATTGTGTAAAACAACATGCTAGATTAGTGCAACAGTTTGGCAGGAGAAAGTTTTCATCAAAAGAGCCTAGAAGAGCCAATACTTAACCAAGCATTAGGGTGGCAATAGGAAACAGAAGAATATAAATGTCAAATAGGTTGGCTTTTACTGTGACAAATATTACACTGTATTTATGAAAATGTTGCCCATTACCAGTTCAACAGATTTAACTTGCAGCTTGTAAACAGAACTCCTGGCTCAAGAGCTACATATACAGCCTAGATCATACTTTCTGCCATCACAGCAACCACATATTCAGTAGCATATATCTGTTTTACCTTGTGATGACTATTACATGGAAACTGTGAATTTAAAAAAAAAAAGAACAAAACAGTGGTTTGCATGCTCATTTCCCTCATATTTCCATTCTGACAAGCATTACAACCGCATGCATTGCCAATGGCATTAGAGTCACTGGAAGATAATTAAGATCAATAGGAAAAGGAAGATTAAGGTTTGTTATTAGTAGAAAGGAAGAGAAAAAGAAAAAAATCATAAGTAACAATTCACTATGATTGATTTGCTCTTTCATATTGTAAGAATGTAGTTTTCAGCCTAGAGGTCAAGACTGCCCAGGCAAGAGTTACCTGATACATCTCCTGGGGAGACTCCCGTCCTTCCAATGTTGGTGAGTAAATGATCTATGTTTGGCACTGGCTGGGAGTCTACCGTGCTTTCCTCCTGCACTGTTGTCTATGGTTAATAAACAAAGATCTCTTCATCATCTCTTCAAAGACACTTTCTTTAAAATTTAAACAATATTTAGTAAAAGACACATTACTGAGTAAAGCACCTATGCTTAATGTTTTTACATTGTTTACGCATAATTAACAGCAAAATAAGCACCATACTTGTATATGCATTAGATCAGAAACTGAGCTAGAGACCTGCTTCCGGGGTGCAAAGCGGACAATGGCATACAAAGCAGGAAGTTGACATTGTTGGTGCGCCAGGATCTAGAGTCCCAAAGGAAACTGAGTACAAATGCGGACAGACAATACTTACAAGAGGCTCTTCGGCACCTTCTTCTGTGAAAAACCAGTCATGCTAAAATTTAAAAAGGGTAAGAAGAGAAATTAAACAAGACTTTAAATATATCTAGAGCTTGGAGGATGGCATAGAAAAAGGGTAGTTTTCTTAGGGAAAAATATTAGAACCAACTTCTATTTGACCAGTGGCTGCCCTTAAAAATGAGTTGTCTTACAGAGATGAAGCATGAACTTACATGCTGGATGAGCGTTTCTACAATCTTGTACTGGTCAGGCATGTGGGTGACCATGTGGGTCATGTTGTCTTCTGATGTTCGAACAAGGGTGGGACCAAACACTATTGCTAAGTTTCTTGGTTCCATCTGAAAGAAAGAATGATATTGGGATATATCAGAATTTTTCTTAAGGAAGTAGGCTGAAATTCCCATTGTAGGATTTTTGATAAAAAAGAATAAACAGAAAACTGGCTTTGATGTAGATTCAAAAAATGCTTTCTAGCAAGGTTTTTTAAAATTTTTTAAATTTTTTGAGACAGGGTCTCACACTGGCACCCAGGCTGGAGTGCAGTGGCACAATCGCAGCTTACGCACTCTCGACCTCTTGGGCTCAAGCAATCCTCTTGCCTCAGCCTCCTGAGTAGCTGGGACTACAGGTGTGCACCATCATGCCTGGCTAAGTTTTTAAAAATGTTTTTGTAAAGACGGGATCTTACTATGTTGCCAAGGCTGGTCTTGAAATCCTGGCCTCAAGCAGTTCTCCAGCCTCAGCTTCCCAAAGTGCTGGGATCCCAAGTGTGAGCCACCATAAGTGGGTGGCCTAGTAAAATTTTCAAAGCAAATGTGTACAAAACTTTTTTTTCTTGCATTAATAATAATATGCGATGCAAAATTAGCATTCATTTTTTCCCAAGGAGTCTTTGACTGAAAACAACTGATTTGGTTCAAAACAAGTATTACCAAAGCTAGAATAACTGATAAAAATGTTAAAGTCAAAGGAAAAAAACTTGCAAAAGATTACAGGCACACCTGTAATCCCAGCACGTCGGGGGGATGAGTCAGGTAAATTGAGCCTAGGAGTTCAAGACCAGCCTGGCCAACATAGTGAGACCTCAGTCTACTGAAAATTTAAAAAGTTGGCCAGGCATGATGGGGTATGCATACAGTCCCAGCTACTCAGGAGGCTGAGGTGGGAGGATTCCTTGAATCCAACAGGTTGAGAGTGCAGCCTGGGTGACAGAGTGAAACCCTGTCTTAAAAAAAAAGAGAGAGAGAAACTGTCTTCCCTTGAGAAATAAAAAGTAAAAGAAGTGCTTCAAGATACATCAAAGGTTCCAGATTTTCCCTCTAGTACATCAAAATCACTAATGTGTCAAAACCCAATGTTTGGAAGTATTATTTTTGACCAATTTTTACTTAAAACCAATCTTGTGAAACTGTTTGGTTAGGTTTGCTTTGATCTGAATGTCTCACTATTGTATACTTCTGTTTATACATTAATTTCCATATTCTGTGTTCCTTTATAAAATTATCAAAGGGATGGATCTTTTGTTTTCCTTCATTAAATCTTATAGTGTCTTTAAATAACTGTAATCAACCCTATTAAGATATTAAAATAACTTTAAATAACTGTAATCAACCCTAGTAACATACCAGGGGGTAAAAATACATCACCGAACTCAAAAAGCCAAACTGGATAAAAAGAGGAAGCAATTGCTGCACACCTACGTGTTAACTGGCATAGCACATACATAATGACGCCACTGCAGAGGAATAAGGAGAAATTGTGTTGAAGTCAGAATTTTCTAGAAGTTGGCTTGGTAAAAAGAAACGATGTGTGGCAAAGGTATACTTAAAACTGGGCACACAGAAATGTTCTGGTCTCCCTCTAGAATATGTACTCATCTTACTCTTAAATCTCTGCTGGTGTTGGTGGCTCAGAAAACATAAGTCTACCATCTCAAAGGCCTTATGTAAAATTTCTACTACATTCTTGTCTATGAATATGTTTTTAGACTAATGATAACATGCATTAATATTTATATGTACGTATGTTATGTGAGTATACAGTTGTAGCTGGTTCCTATATAAAACTGGTAAATAGTCTACAGTTTATTCATAAATTATTTAAATTCTATTTTTATTGAAAGATGTTCCATAAAATACTTAAAAACGAACTAGACTATCAAACACTCTTTTCTCAGTAACTCTTACTAACATTCATCATAACTGAGGAACGACTGATGTAATAGACTTTAGGAAAAACTGAAATTAGAGACTAAAACTGAAATTAGAGACTGTTAGCTAAAATTATACTGAACTCTGGCTCCTACTGTATGAACTTCTGGAAACAGTCTAGGCTATCATTTCTTTTCTCTTTTTTTTTTTTTTTTTCTAACTATTTTGTACCCCTATCACTAGGAAGAATATTGAGCATCTAAAGGAAGTTCTGTAACCTTGCTATAAACTTCCTGATTTGCAGGTAACAGAGGTTGACACTGTTCTCATAATCCACCCTTACTAAAACTGTGAACAACTGTCTTCCAGAACGTGCACAGCCACTAAACTGATCTGAATGAATCTTTCTCTACTTTAAGGAAAAATCACTCAGAAAAGAATGTCAGCGGTATTCCTGAGCTTGTGGTGTTCCAATTTTCTTCTCTAGAAATTAAAATGACTGTTTCAGTACTTTAGGCAGTAATGGTCTTGAGTTAGAAAGTCATCATTTTACAATCCCTGATGACGTAAAAGATTTAGGCAACAATCATCAAAAAACTAAGACTATAACCTATCAACCAAATACCATGTGTAGACCTTGTGTGGATACTGACTTAAGCAAATAACCCTATAGAGACACTTTTACAATCCAGAAAAACTGAATGGGGCAGGTGCGGTAGCTCATGCCTATAATCCCAGGACTGTGGGAGGCAGGTGGATTGCTTGAGCCCAGAAGTTTGAGATCAGTCTGGCCAATTTCCTGTCTCTAATAGAAAAACTGAATGTGAACTGAATATTAGACAATATAAAGAATATATTTTTATTCTGTATGATAAAGATAATGTGGTGTTAAAAGGGAAGAAAATGACTTATTTTCCCTTTTGACTGTTGTAGCATATGCATGTTACCTCTTCAAAATACTAAGGTAAGCTAAAAAATCAGAAGTAAAATTTCTGTCTTTTTCATTTTTCTTACTGGATAACCATAAAAGAAATGTTTTAAAATTTGGGGATCTTTTGCTTTTAAGAGCAATCTTAAGAAGGACTTACCCAGTTTGATGCTCAATTATAAACCTTTTGTTATCTAGCATGAAGTAAATCTTGTAAACTAAAGCCACTAAAAGTACATTTTTTCAATATGTGTTTTACATACCTTATTTTTTTCTGAATTTTCTGCCACTGTCTTCAGATGAGCTGAAAGGAACTTAAGTGTTTCGTAATGATGTTCGGGCAAATCGTGAATCTGAAACATATTATTTTCACGATGGATTTAGAGGCTGAATTTTAGTTGTACCCCCAAAATATAAAATAATACCTACTAGTCTTTTTAATGTTTTCAGACGATCTAGAGGATCTTCTTTACGATTGGCTTCAATAAAATCAGCATATTTATCTGACAACAAGAATGATATAACAAATTTATCTTAAATTGCTTAGGTGAATTGTTTCCCTTTAAGGCTCAATTTTAAACCACAACATGGGAAAAATTTCTAAATAGTCTTTGAGATGTAAATCTCTAAAATGGAAGTTCCCTGCCGGAACCATCCTATATTTACACAGCCTGTCCATTCCTCCCTAACCCTCCAACAATATCTGGTAAAGCATCTTACATGGCATTTAAATATTTGGCTTGACTGAAAAAACATTTTTCTACTTATTGTCTCTTATGTGGAAGACTTTTGACTGGAAACAATAATATTAATTTGGCTGCAAACATGTCTGAACAAGGTAATACATATTTCACTGAACCCAAACAACTTTTATGTTTTTAATATATGAGGGAGAACTAAACAAAACCTCCTGTTTCCTTTGACCACGACATTTTTTCCTGGTTCAATTTAATATTCTAAGATTTTCTAATAATTGTAAGTTGAATCATTTCATCTGGTATCTTTCACGGGATTTAACTCACCATTTGTGAAGAGAGGCTCAGGGAGTTTTCTGAAGAAGGATTTTAGTAAACTGCTTATCACATTCAAATCTCGCCATTTCTAGGTGTACAAAATAGAAATACAGTATTTTTGTAGTCAGTACCACCAAAGGGAAAAAAATCTGTTATTCAAATAAAAATAAGCAAACTTACATCATCTTGTATATCAATATCAGCCATTCCCTTGTTGAGTTCTTCTTGCATACTTGATATGGCTGCATTATTTCCAGGAACTCTATAAATACCTGTATATTCAAGACCTCTTTCTTCAACTAATTTGCAACATATGTCAACTATTAGTGGAATATACTGCAAAACAAGAAATAAACATTTTATTTAATGCAGCACAAATGTTTAGTAGTTGTATATCACAGCTAAAATGCTCCTTTCATCCAAAAGGAAACACATAAATTGCTGTTATGCAATATACAGAATACAGACATTGCAGATCTGGTAATAGATAAAACCTGTAAGAGATATCTGAGACAGTAGGAAGAGAATGAATAGACTGAGATAGAAAGAGGAGGACCCCCAGAGAGAGAACACTCTAAGAAGAAGTAAGACCAGGTAAGGAGAATGTGGAAACCGTTCAGCTGAATAAAGACACAGTCAAGAAAAGAGGAGGAAGGAGTAACATCAATCAATTCATAATATGAATCCTAGCACGGATGTTTTAAATATATGCAGACACATTTACATTTATTATACTTTCTTAATCAGGTCCTTGTTCTAAGATGCTAAAAGCAGGAACACAATTTGAAGATGAATTCTTACCGATCATTTCAGACACATTCCTAATGGCTGAATAATTATTCAATTTCAGAGTCAATACATTAGAAAAAAAGTATTACAGATGAGATTGCAACACACACTTACAGGCCAGAAACACTTAGAGAAACTAAGGTCTGTTATAAAGAGGAAAAAAATAGATTGACAGTCTCTGTTGTCTGAAAGACTATACTCAGATTCCACTGTAATCACAACCAAAGTAATGACTTTAGGAAATCCGGTGGGTTGGTGTCTCCTACCCGATTCGTATGAGCTGGTGGGCAGTCATCTAGTCGGACACCGAACGTTCCTGTAGCAGTTGGCTTTTTCTCAAATGTCTTTCTCATGATACTTGGAATGCCTTTTCTCCATGTACCTTTGTCTTTTGGGGGACTGGTATCATCTTCCGATTGGCATTCAAGATAAAACATATGAAATGAAAACAAATGTTTAAATCAGGACTTTAAAAACACTCTATCAATGTTTAGATAATTCCAAGTCCTGTAATATAAATAATATATCCTAACTTCTTCATTCTTTTATAATGTGTGCTACAATTTTCTTTAAAACAGCAAAAATAAAAATAAAAATCAGTGTGTCATCTTTATAGTGAGACTTCAACAAACGGAAAAATTATTTCAAAATGACAGGACCTGAATCCTCCAAGTCATTTAAATTTGTAATGTCTCTGATTTAAGTACTGTTTGTATTTTCTTTCATTTTCTCTTTACAATGAAACTGGTATCTTGGGCCTCACAAAGGGAAAGGCCCAGTGAGCCCAGACCACGCCTACCATAACCGTTGAGCTAGTTAACAAGGGGCCTGGGTGAGTAGAAATGATACAGAAAACTTAAATGTACCTCTACTATGTCAATTTTTAATCATCCTATTTGTTAGAAAGCTAACATCAATACCTTTGCTAAGAAGTTTCCTTTCTGACTCTTCCTTCGGAGAGTGTGGGCTCTGAGTCTTTGGCTCCGATTTTGCACCAAGCAAAGTTTGCCTGATGCTGAGACTCTGGCGAGGTGTTTTTGGCAACTGTTCTGCTTTGCTGTTGAAGGAAATGACATTTCTTAACAATTACAGTAATTCCCCTCTATCTGCGGTTTCAGCTACCCGTGGTCAACCATGGTCTGAAAATATTAACTGGAAAATTCTTGGAATAAACTATTCAAAATCTTTGAATTTCATGCAGTCCCGCCCAGAATGAGAATCATGCTTTCGTCCAGAGTATCCACACTGGATACACTATTCGCCCATCATTATAAGGGAAAAAAATGTAAGTGTATATAGCATTTGGTACTACGCTTTCAAGCATTTACTGGGGGTCTTGGAATGTATCCTTGCAAATAAGGGGGGATGACTATACTGATTTAATATCCAAATAAACTGTAGGTAAGGTGGGATTCTCACCTCATCAGACTGTTATATTCTTTTATTCTTCGACTAATTAGATCCCTGTTAGTGACTCCAGTGTCCTATAGAATACATAAAGTAAAATTAGAAAATCAATTCTAAACATAAATAAGTGATCCCTACATTTTGAGGCTTTCTATTGTACTGCTTTGCTTATTTAACACAAACATCACTATCATCTGTTCTCAGTGGAGCTGTTTCAAAGCTGCTGTTCAACCTCACCATGTGACAAATGTTCCAAGTGCCTCCCAACATTGCCAAAGGTTTTGTTTCTTTTCCGTATCCATGCAATACCTAGGATAGTACCAGCAAGTAACAAGTGTTCTATACTTTTTGAATTGATCTGTTCATTTAAAATCAATGACTAGGAAGCAGCCAGTTTTTCTCTAATAATAGAAACAATGATCAGCATTTTTAAAATGTACATGTAATTGATTTTTTAAAAAAATAATATAGGAGGATAAAAGCTGGAAAGAGATTGCCAGAATTTGTTAGTGACTACTTTGTAAAGACAGTGAAACCAAGTATCAGCTAGTATCACAAGTGGCAGATTATCAGAAAAGAAAAGCTCAAAAATTTGCTTGTTTTTTTTTTAACCTCTGCGAGTTAGCTTGTATAAAATGCTATATGGTAAACCCAGAGTTAACCATAACGTGATGCCTTTTTTCTATTCATTCCAATTATACACTGATACTGACTTGGGTTCTCAATTTTTTTAACTTGCCTCATTTTGATTATAGTGAATGATAATAGTTTACAAAGAATACTCTCTTTAAATACAGAAGTAAAGCAATCTTGAATTTAAATAGATCTTGAAGTTAAATAGACTAATAACTTACCAGTTGAGAGACTGTACAATTAAGATCTAGAATAAGATTGTCTGGATTTAAATGTGACACTAAAGTCACTATGCGACCTTAGGGAAATTACCTAGTCTCTCCTTGCCACAGTTTCCTTGTTTGTAGAATGGTGGTGGTGATAACAGGACACATTTATATGGTTGCTGAGATTAATGCATGTGAAATGTTTAAAATAGTATCTGCCATATGCTTATATGCTCAGTGAATTATTGTTTTCTCATCTATAAAACTGGGAAAAATACTGTGTACCTGTGTCTTAAGATTAGATGGTGATAATAGCCCACATTAAGTGAATGTTTATTACCTGGCAGGCATTCTTCATATGCATTATCTCATTCAATCCTAAAGACTGCCGTGTATGTGTCACAGAACAAGTCATGTGAAGGAGTTTTAACAGTGACAGTCTACTGCCGGACAGAATGCCTGACACATAGTAGATGCCTGTTACACTGATCTCCTCTGAACTATTATTTAAGCTGTAATCTACATCTAAGTTCCTATTCTCCCTGTTTATTTTGCAAAAATTCAGGTCTGATGCTCTCTTTATAAAGGGTAGTTGTACAACATAGGTTGCACTGATAAAGATCTGGTGTTAACCACAAATAAGGCAGACTGTAAACTGCCAGGGGAAAAAAGCACACTTTTCCTATGGTGTACATTTTAATACTTTGAATTGGATATAATGGAAATGACCAAATTAGAACATAATTTACGTAAGTTTACATTTAATGTAGGCATTCCAGGGTACTATAAGAGAACTTTGTGCCCCTTTTTTGGTTATAATAATGTACATGAAAAGTGAGAACACAGTGAAGAAAAACAAACTGTTAATAATAAGAAAATACTCGAGCAAATGCTGACTTAATCATTGCTAGATTTGCTTGATACAGTTTATAGTTATATATACTTTAAAAAGTATCTTTACTATGGAAATTCCTACTGTAAAAATATCTGATCATAAGTGGGAAACTCTCAAATCCCTAAACACTGTTCTGCATAAAAAAGCAAAGCTGATTTATAACATGATTTTTGAAAATGCAAGTTTTCTTAGAAACTAATTATTGTATGACAGTAGGCTATATCATATTCTTGACTGTATAATTCCATTAACAAAAATCACCAGTATCACTTTGCATTTATATAGTTATTTATACTGATAAGCATTTTTACTATAACTTAAGCCCTACGACAATCCTGTCTTTGAAAAACAGAAATGGATCTGGAATAACTTGGTCACAAATGACCAGGACTAGGAACGTAGGTATCCTGGGTGTAGTTCATTGCTTCTGAGAAGGTATGCAGAACACATGAATAACCTATTTTTCTAACTCAGTGATGGTAATTTTCCAATATGAGAAAACAATATAAAATAGGTACGTTTAAGTTTTCCTTTTCATGAACTGTTATAAATGAAAATCGCATATACTAATTTTTTATAAAAATGATGTATCACATTCCTTCACTCTATTTAAGAAAGTGCTGTGAAAGGGTCAGATTTCTCCAGCATTACTTTGAACACCCACCTCTTCGTTTAGGTTGCTGCTCTCCTGGATCGTCTTGATCCAAGATAACATATCATCTCGGTCTTCAGCCTGAAACAGGCATTCACAGTCGGATGTGGTGAGTCGAAACACATTTTTCCTCTTCGTCTCACTGTAAGAGATGTCTATCAAGCAAGCATTAACACTGATGGGCTGCTCTTCCTCAGATGGAGTTGTCTGCTCTCTTTTATCTTTATACAAGTACAGTGAATGACCCCGAAGGACAACGTACATCTGCTTCCATGGCCGAATACTTCCACCAACTCGCTAGAAAACATGCAACAGTTCATGAATAGTCAATATTTGCCTAAATCTTTGTGACAGGGCAAGCACATTAAGGAACACCCTTCCTCTGCACTCACATATACCTAGGGTAGCAGGTGGCTGATTTACATGACTACATATTTGTGAGGAGAGGAAGGATAAAAATTGTGGAGTGTAAACAGTTAGGCAATGTATTCATATTGAAGTCAAGGACAGTAAAATTCCAACTTTAGTTTGGAAGGCAAAATAAACAAAGCAAAGAAAATAAATGTACCAAAATATATTAAAACAGTAAGGGAACAGAAAATTTAAAATCAGTCCAAAAGACCTTTTGAGTGAAAGACTTAAGTCTGAGAGCACACAAATGACTGACACTGCAGAAGTTCTCAAACAACTGTATAAATCACAAATTAACAGAGTTCATCAACTTTTTATGGTTAAGCAAAAATATCCACATCCAAAGTGAGTTTTCTTAAAAATTTTAAACTCTTTTGACAGCATTAAAATGTTCTTACATGCTAGCTTTTCAAATATTATAGAACATTTTTATGGCAAGGTTTTTTTCTATTGAAATCTACTTGATGCATATATTATTTTTGTATTTAACTCAATATTTTAAAAACGAAACAAAGTTATATAGGCAATTTAAAATAAAAAACTGAAGAGAGACATAAAAATTTGAAACTCAATTGCCACTTCCTGAAGGACTACTCTGGGATAGCCCATGGCTAATAAATAAGAAAAGCAGAGTTCCTTCTTAAATACTTTTCTTTTTTAAATTGCCAGAACATAAGACAATATATTCTACATGTAGCTGATACACAGGACTAAAAGTATTAAAGCAATAATTAAAATTTTTTCAAGGAATACTTTTTTATGTAGAAAAATATAAATGATTTTTTTACTCTTTAATGTGGATATGGTGCCATTTTATATATATATATATAGGCTTCATGGTTTGTCAGGGCCTGCATTTCTGACATTCAGGGTGGCTTAGAAAACACCCTACCTTGCCCTTATCGGTGACAAGGGGTCGGAAATGGAGCCACCCTTCCTTGGCAGCATCACTGAAGACCTCTGAGGAAGAATCTTTTCTGGACCCAGAGTCTTCTGATGACTTTTGGCTGTCTGGGATCTACAAAAAAGACCAAGAAACAATACAATATCAGCATTTTCCTTTATAAATATTTACACATTGAAACTGCTTGGTGGAAAACTAATGTTTCAAGTAAAGGACTATTTTTGAAAAATCATAACTATATATTTTTAAAAATTTTGTCTCATTTAAAAAATGTGAAGTTTCAGACTATCATTTTTTTAATCTGAATGAATTTTTTAAACCATTAGAAATAACAAATGGTGTAATTTTCCTGTTCTCATGAGTTTACATTGTAGTGAAAAATGAGAAAATGGTTGGTGATTTTGTCATCTGAAGAATGAAAACGGCAAGATGCAATAACGAATGGCTGAGAAGCAGCTATAAACTGGTGATGCCGTGGCACGGCTTCTCTGAAGAAATATTTTGTTGAAATCTGGAGGAAAAACGAGCCAGCCATGAAAGGTCAGGGAGAAGAGAAGTTCAGGAGAATGTTTAGTTAATGACTGTATATCATTATCACTTTCACTGTTCACTGATTAATGTGAGCAACAAACAGCTAATTCTAGACCATTAAGGGTCTTTTAGGCCATGACAGGAAGCATGAAAGAAGCATTAAGTGATGAATCGGGGGAGAAACTGGTACCCCAGTTCAAAGCTCACTCTCGGTACTCTGTCAAGAGTGGATTCTAAAGGGACAAGCATGAAAAGAGCTGCGACTACAGGAATCCAGGTGAGAGATGCTGGCAGCTGGATTAAAGCAGCATAGGTAAAGACAGGAAGATTCAGGGTAGTCTGGAATTGATATGAGAGAGAGTGAGAAAGAAGAAACAAGGCTAGTTCTGAGATACTTGGCTTCATCAAGAAGGTGAATGGAAGTGAACTTACTGAGATGGGGAAAACTAAGTGATAATGAGGTCTGGGGGTAACTGGGGTCTAACTGCCACGTAAACCTTGAGTTGCTGATTAAACATCCAAATAATAGCAGCAGCTAACATGAGCTATAGTCCAGGAAGGAGGTCAAGGATAGCCATGTAAACTTTGGGAGACCTCTGCATAAGATCACTGAGGAAATGGGGTAGATAAAGAAGGGTCAAAATAAGCTCTGGGCCTTCCAACATTTAGATACTAGGCAGAGCAGAAGAGCCTGCAAAGGGGATGGAGAAGCAGTCTTCAAGTCAGAAGGAAGAACAGGAAAGTGTGGCAAGATGGAAGCCAGCAGAATAAAGTGTTTCAGGAAAGGAGCCAGAAATTGTGTTGAATATCACCAAGGGTTCGAGTAAGTAAAAAACCAAAGTTAACCGTTAGTTTCAGAACCTCAATGGCAGTGCTGTTCTGATGTGTGTTGGCTGAAAAGCAGAAACTGTAGTTTTTTCAAGGAGTTCTGCTGTGAAAAGGAGTAGTAAATAAAGGGGGATGTGGATTCCAGGGAGGTTTCTATTTAATGTAGGAAATAGAACATGGCTGCATACAACACTGACGAGTCACTGGAAAAATGGTGACTGTGCAGAAGTGCACTGAGAAAGTGAGAGGCAAGAGAATCCAAAGGAAGGTGGAAAGTGTAGGTAGAAAGGCAAGAGGCTGGTTGGGCATGGTGGCTCACGCCTCTAATCCCAGCACTTTGGGAGGCCGAGGTAGGCGGATCACCTGAGGTCAGGAGTTCAAGACCAACTTGGCCAAAATGGCAAAACCTCATCTCTACTAAAAACACAAAACTTAGCCAGGCATGGTGGGTCCCTGTAAACCCAGCTACTTGGGAAGCTGAGGCATGAGAATTGCTTGAACCTGGAAGGTGGAGGTTGAAAAAGCAGGAAACTGATATTTTTGGAGATAGTAAATAAGGAAATTCCTATCTAATAGTTTCTATGTTTTCAATGAGGTAGAAGGGAAGGGGAGAAGAGAGAGGACAGGGGTGGGCTGGGGTAAGGGATGTAGGGGGGAAGGCACGAAATAATTTCCAGGATAGAAAAACATACAACAGACTACAAGAAGGACTGTCGGCAGTTACATTTCTGGCCTTTAACTGATTAAAGTCAGAAAAATCAGCACAAGGTGTATTGAGTATTACATACTTGAATAATATGTTTAGAAATTAGAACATGTTATATGTAATACTTTCCAAATGCACTCAATACTTACAGAATAAAAGTTTATAATTATGAAATGTCTACTGGATAAAAGTACTTCTCTATGAAGAGATAAACTAAGGTAAGTAGAAACGCTCTAATACCAACCTTGATTCCCTTCAGACTAGATACATGTTTAAAGGACCTGTTGGGGAAAAAATAAACATTTTCAATAAGTGCAAAAAAAAATCTTAAAGATGTAAGAATAATTTGAATATTACCATTCATCTTTCCATAATAATCTGACATTTCATTACTATGTTAAATGTCCACTATTCAATGGAAGTGAAAGAAAAAGCTAATTATATAAATTCTTAAACTTTCCACTCAATATTTAAAGCTTTCTTAATTGATCTGGTAATTAAAATTGTTTCTGCTTTAAGTGTGGGATTTTCTTACACTGAGTTTTATATTATTAGTTAACCATGGCTGCAATGCTATATTAAGGATTTCCATGATGTTAATTATGATCAGTAAGCAGTTGCCATCAGCAGCCAGCTTCAGGGAGACACCCGCTATCATCTTCACTCATCCTGCTGGTGGATACCCTGAACTGGAAATGTGGCAGGAAGGGCGTAGTCAGGGACAGTCCTAGCCCCTCACTCTTGTGCTCAACCCGCATTCTGATTGCTTTCAAAAAGGAAGACAACTGTTGCCACAGAAAGGCTTAGTGCTTCAAGAGACAGGTTCATGTTAATTAGTCAAAAATAATTTAACTTTTATTAAGGGACAATACATTTTTTGAAACTCAAAATTCATTTAAGAAACTTAGAAGATATTACTAAAGATGTCACTGTTCTCTTAGAAACCACCTCCGCAACAACAATGTAATCAAACAGATATGCAAACTCAATCTTGAACCGTATCGCAAGGCTCTATAACTCTGAACTATGCTATACAAAGAAGGGTGGCTAATGGCAGTGAAGTAAACAATGGATACTGGAAGAAAGAAGAGGACACCATTACTTGCAGATGTGAAAAGTGCAGTACGCTAATTTCTCAGAGATTGAAACCAACCATCCTTGTTTGGAAGAATGGAAAATAGCATGCTGAAGCTGGTGACAGGAGCCTCGTTTATTACCATGGAGTATCAGAGGAGAATGAGGAAACATACTCCTGCCATCTTTGCAGGAAACAGTGTGTAGTTGGTATAGGCAGTTTTTGATATAGTGAGGAAGAAGTAAAGGCCAAAACAGCTCACAAATCAACCCTGTACCTTTAGGAAAATTCCTGCTAGCTTCACACAAACCTCCCTCAAGTAGCTGCTCCAGAAAGAACTAAATTTATTGGAATATAAATAAAAACCAAATGGAACCCTTAGAATATTGTATGCAAAGATAACCAAAAAGACAAACCGTTCTCTGACACAAAGTTCAATATCATAAAGATGTCAATTTATAAATTAATCATTGTGTCAATGAAAATGTACATAAGAATTTAAGAACTAGAAAGTCTGATTTTAAGGTTCAAAATAAAAATAGCCAGAAGAATTCTGAAAACTAAATTAATGATGAACAATTAAAACTAAATTAATGAAAGACAATATAAAACTACCACAATAGAACCTGGTGTACATTAATATACAGATAAATCAACTGAACAGAATAGAGCCCCAAAATAAAATTAGATATGTATGACTTAGTATATAATAAAGATGATGTATCAGCGGCAAAGGATGACATTCACAGGTGCTTTTGGGACAACAAGAGATATCAGAATATAAAGTTGTCTCTCTAGCTCACTAATTAGAATAAATCAATTCCAGTTAAAGTTGTAAGTATATGAAAAATAAAATGTGTTTACTTCTCTAATTTTGTTATAATTGTGGAGAAGTGACAGAATTTTTCGATACGACTCAACATTCAAAGGCCACAAAAATATTTCCTAAATATAGCCACAGAAAAAATTTAAATATTTTTGCATGGTTTAAAAAAATGAAAAATACTGAATTAGGGAAGACTTGCAATACATCACAGAAAAATGTTAGTTTCCTTTATATAAAAAGGATGCAGAACTCAGAAGAATCCATAGGAAATGGCCGAAAAATATAAAAAACCAGTTCACAGAAAATAGATCTTAAATATACAACACGGTGTTCAACTGAAAAGAAAGTGTCAAATTAAAAATGCAATATGCCATTATAATATTTAAAAAAATATATAATAGTATTGTTGGTGGGAATGTGAGTTGGTATAATTTTTACGGAGAGCAGTAATAGATATTAAAATTTAAAATATGGCTGGGCATGGTGGCTCATGCCTATAATCCCAGCACTTTGGGAGGCTGAGGCGCTAGATCACCTGAGTCAGAAGTTCAAGACCAGCCTGACCAACACGGTGAAACCCTGTCTATACTAAAAATACAAAATTATCCAGGCCTGGTGGCGCATGTCTGTAATCCCAGCTACTTGGGAGGCTGAGGTTGCAGTGAGCCAAGATCGCACCACTGCACTCCGGCCTGGGTAACAAGAGCAAAACTCTGTCTCGAGAAATAATAAATTTTAAAAATAAATAAAAATACACATGCCCCTTGATGTAGGAAGCCTGTTTTATATTTATTCGCACATGTGCTAACTGAACTAGGTATAAACATAGTCAATGAAGTATTGTTTGTGATAGCATCAGATTCTATCAATATAAATGTCTATTAATATAGAATATTGGTTAAGGATATGACGGTAATAAGCCATTCAATGGAAAATTTAAGGAAAATTTAAACATCATGAAACAGCATGAGGCAGGATTATATACATTTAAGGATCTCTGATCAGTGTCATTTGTAAAATAACTAGAATACATACATATGCATATTTAAGTTGTGTATACATAATTATGTATAGAATAGCTCTAGAATTACACAAAAGAAAACAGTAATTTTATGTCTTAGTACTGAATGGCTGCAGGTCTTAAGGTAAGAATATTTAACATATTTTTCTACCATGTTTGTATGTTACTGATTTTTAAAATTCAATTTAACGTTACCATGTAACAACTTTATTTTTTAATTTGCATTTCTAATGTCAAAGTTAGAAAACATAAGACATTAAATTCAGTACTTAAATGTCAAGGTCATGCTAAACACCCACCCACAACAGGTATTTAAAATAATACACCCAAGACTTACAATTTTGCATCTTCTCTGTAATCATCCAGACCCTCATCATATGATTTTGATCTTTCTGTCTTTGAGGTGGGTTGAGCATCCAGGCTAGGCGGGCTAACAGACTCTGAAATTAAATAAAATCCAGTATTTAGACATGTACAAGTGGTTCCCAAATTCTTTCAATGGTGGAAAGATCAGTTTATCATACTATTCTAAGTGGAAACAGTATGAGATACGGTTTACAAAACCACCCTTTAGACATACCGTGGTCATGTGAGAGTTGACGGCGAATTAAGGGAGCTGAAGTTGTGAGGCTGGGAGGAACTGTTGCTATGGAGGGGACTTGAGAGGTAGAGGCTGATATAACAGCAGAAGCAGGGATATGTGCAATATCATGATCAATGCTAGGGCTAGTTGGTTCATCTGTAAGAAAAAAAGAAAATCAGAATATTCAATGACCTAATTGTTATTAATAATAGAACTCATAGTCAATAATCATTAAGAGGGTCTGATAAAAATTTTAACACTTCACCACCAAAGCATCACTAAATGACCTATTCAGACTGTTAAAAATCCATTTACAGTTATTACTCTAGTAATTCTAAATAATTCTGAGAGTATGGTATAAAAAATTAAGCTGCTTTACCAACCAATTAATGCCTTCACTAACTGATAGCCAAGGTACTAACATTTATAGGTACTTCAAACCTAAACCTATCAAACCAGAGCAATAACATACCACCCTGAAAGAATTACTTTTCAAATTTTAAATGTATCACAGATTATCACTTCAGGAAACTAAGCAAGGTGACTGGTTAAGGCTCAGTTTTCAAACCATTAATTCCTAAAACTGTATCTCCCCTTCCCCCCCACACAAGTGTATCTCATTTTTTGTAGAAAGACAAAGTCCAGTCTATAGCTTCCAAAATAAGTTTCTAGGGCTATTTGTACAAAATTCTTACTCTTATAAAAACATTAGTGATTTAAATTCCAATACTTGAGGCCAAGAAATGTAATTCGATCGGATGCCAGAACTATAATCCTTAAAATTAAATGCCCCCAGAATAAAACCCATTAAAGAATATACTACAATGACAAACCAGGATTTTAATTCCTTGATTTAAAAGGTCCGGCTATTTTAATTTTGACTGTCTAAGAATGCTGTACCATATCAGTTATCAGGATTTTAATCAAGAGGACTGATAATATTACAAAAATATAACATTTCCATTTTATGGCCAAAAGCAGTAAATTCTAACTATCTTGAGCTCATTTTCTGTTCTTACAACTTTCTCTTTACATTTTAGCAAGAGAAGACATTTTGAAGTATATGACAGCTTACTATCATGTAAAAATGCAGTAATTCTTTTTCCAAAAGCAAGATAACTGAAGTTTTAAAAATTCAATGAGGATAAAAACTTACTTCCACTAAAACTCATGTTTAAAACTGATGTTGATATTTAAATTAGCACATGTTTAACAAAGTTTGTTCAAATGATACATGATATAAAGGAGGCTGATCTTACAGAATCTGCTGATCCATAGTTCTGTTCCAGATCAATGAATACTGAGGTGAACGGGAAAATACTGTATTCTTCAGAAAGTATCTGGCTCATGCAATACTAATAAATCTTTAATTATAATGGTATAAATCTTTGAGGAGAATCATTTTATGCCTTGCAAAAGTAACTGAAAACATTTTAATATGTAAAATACCAGAGAGTGAAATCCAAATTGTGCAAAGATTAAGCATTATCGCAAAGCATTAAATACAATTTTCAAATTTTGTATCCTTGGATTTCCTGGTGGTATTCATTCAATCTCTTCCGACTTACTGTATTTTGGAGAAAATTTCTGAAACACACTAGATTAAAATAATCAGTTTCAGATATGTCTGTAAAAACAGGTGGAAGGATAGATACTCACCTGTTCTAAAGTCAGCTGAATAGAGAAGGCATGGAAGAAGAGACTAACATTGGGCTTACTCATTTCAGTACTGTTTGAATTCTCAATACTAAATGTCTTTTACTGGTATGTTAAAGGGAGAAAAGGAAAAGCTAAACATACATTTAAAGTAAATATAATTATATCACCTCATATTTAGAGACTATACTAATCCAATTCTTTATTCCCTTTGAAAACAAAAACTTTTCTACTGGTTTAAAATTACTGTGTTTTGTTAGGAATAATTCAAATTCAAAAACTCTAATTTTCACATACACTTCAATTATTACCAATGTGCAGATTATGTAAAAACAATAATTCCAGCTTATTTTCCAATGTAGAAAATAAACGTTAGCTGACCAAAGGAAAAACCAAAATTTTTTATCTCATATGCAATATTCAAAATTCAAAATTTTGAATATGCAAAATTCAAAAGCATCATGCTGTCACACTTTCAAATGACTTCTAAATTTTTGAATAAAATATATTCTATCAGATGAAAATAACCAATCATCTTTATCCTAGGCATATAATATTAAGACATTAAATAATGCATTCAAAACATATTTATGAACTATTGGGGCAACAGACTTGTTATTATCAAGTGGCATAAACATTCATGTTAAATAAAATTACATAATCAAAGAACTGACTTTAGAAATAAGGTCTTAGCCAGGCACAGTGGCTCACACCTGTGATTTCAGCATTTTGGGAGACCGAGACCAGCAAATCACCTAAGGTCAGGAGTTCAAGACCACCCTGGCCAACATGGCGAAACCCTGTCTCTACTAAAAATACAAAAATTAGCTGGGCGTGGTGGCATGCACCAATAGTCCCAGCTACTAATGAGGCAGGAGAATCACTTGAACCCAGGAGGCGGAGTTGCAGTGAGCCGAGATAGTGCCACTGCACTCCAGCCTGGACGACAGAGCAAGACTCTGTCTCAAAAAAAAAAAAAAGAAGGTCTAATTTACATTTTTCACTAAAAGACCCATAGTGCCATAGCTCTTTATAATAAAAAGAATGAATCAGGGACACCAAAGTTGCTACACATCAAAATTCAATGTGGTTATTGTTTTGTAAAAAAATTCAGGCCTATATGTCCAAAAATTTTGCTTTGGAAAACAATGTTTTCCAAAAGTAAATAACTAATCCTTGCAGATAATATCTACTCAATTATTCAATCTGGATTTTTTCCAAATGGAGAATATTCCGAATTATGTTTCTATTGATTATTCATATCTGAATAGGAAGCTTTCACTATGTTTATTGCTCATCAATATTTTAGAAAAACACCTTAAAGATTTCAAAATCAAGAAAAATATGGACATGTACAAAAATTAAGCAGCTATATTGCAAAACTTCACACATAACTGTTACATAATTACTTTTCAGATATCAGAGCAGGAAAGAAGGGAAGCCTTCATATATGAAGAGCTCTTGTAAGTAAGGACCACTAAAATCACAGCGGAAAGAGAACAAAACACATGACAAGACAACTCACGGAAGAAATACAAAAGCCTAACGAAAATGTCAAAAAAAAAACTTCTGACAACCTATTACTGAAATGATCAAATAAAAGTAAGATGAAACAGTGATTTATAACTGTTTTTCATCTCGTAAACTGACAAGCATTTTCGCTTTAGGATGTTCTCATCCTATTTGTTCCTCTTCGTGTTCTGCAACATAACTACAGAGAGTGTGTCTATGCCTGTCTATCCCAGAGGTTCAATGGGACTCACTGGAGTGGCTGACCCTCCTGTGGGCGGGCATTATCTAGGCCTGACCAACCAACCATCCCTCTCAATCCACAGAGACTGGCCAACAGGTGAGAAGCATGCAGTCAGGGCCTCTTGTATTAATAGTATCTCCAGGATTCAATACGTTGACAGTGAGAAAACTATGGACTTTCTCTTCTTTTCCTTGGAGAACAAAAACTGTAGCAATCAGTTAACTGTTGAATTGCTACCAACAACTTTGGTAAAAGGTTTCTCCACCTTTTCTACCACGTGAAGAACATGTATCTGAGAATGAAGAAAGCAAAACAAAGACTCACAGGCTACGCACAGTGGCTCATGCCTGTAATCCCAGCACTTTGGGAGGCCAAGGTGGGGGGATCAGTTGAGATCAAGAGTTTGAGACTGGCCTGGCCAACATAGTGAAACTCTGTCTCTACTAAAAATGCAAAAATTAGCCAGGCATGGTGGTGCATGCTTATAATCCCAGCTATTCCGGAGGCTGAGGCAGGAGAATTGCTTGAACCTGGGGGACGGAGGTTGCACTGAACCGAGGTTGTGCCACTGCACTTCAGCCTGGGCTACACAGTGAGATGCCATGTTGAAAAGAAAAACAAAAAACAACACAAAAAAACCTTACTCGATGTCATCACTTGGGTATTTGCATCCAGCCATGCATGGAACCAGGTCTACCCCAGAAGTTCTTCCCTGTAAGCTAACATTACTTCATGGCATGAGCTAATTTGAAATAACTGTCCCATCCCTGTAACCAAGAGAACTGTGATGAACACAAATGTGGAGGACAAGCACTTCTAGCACCCTGACAAATGTGGATCTCTTCTCATAACACCCAACGTCCATTGCTACAGGTTAGGGGACAGAGCAAAAAAAAGTCCCTTCTAAGATGAGCTGAGTAATGAGGAACCTCATAAACAGTCATCATCAGTTGCTTTCTACAAAACATCTTCTCTAGATTATGTATAAGATTCCATCTACAACAGGAGTCTACTATTTGCTGAGCTTGGCCTTAGGGGTATCAATATGAATATCGATATGAATCTTTGGTTGAGATTTCCCACAATGTTGACAGCTGGAATATATCCTATTTATTAAAAAAAATAATAATAATAAGTTGTGTGGAACTTTAAAAAAAAAAAAAAGATATTAGTGTCACCTACCCAATTAGGTATTTTCTTTTCTTGAGAAACATTTTTAAAGCTATCAATAGATTTAAAATTGATAGCTTTAGCCCAGGTGCAGTGGCTGGCACTATAATCCCAGCACTTTGGGAGGCTGAGGCGGGCAAATCACAAGGTCAGGAGTTCGGGACCAGCCTGGCCAACATAGTGAAACCACATTTCTACTACAAATTACAAAGATTAGGCCAGGCACAGTGGCTCATGCTTGTAATGCCAGCACTGTGGGAGGCCGAGGCAGACAGATCACCTGAGGTCGGGAGTTCAAGACCAGCCTGACCAACTTGGAGAAACCCCGTCTTTACTAAAAATAAAAAATTCTCCGGGCGTGGTGGCGCATGCCAGTAATCCCAGCTATTTTGGAGGCTGAGACAGGAGAATTGCTTGAAACCAGGAGGCAGAGATTGTGGTGGGCCAAGATCACACCATTGTACTCCCGCCCTGGCCGCCTCCGTTTCAAAAAAAAAAAAAACTGACAGCTTTAAAAATGTTAGTCCTCAGTAGCTTTAAAAATGTCTCCCTAAAAAAAGAAAAACTCAACGAATACTCAGAGAGAAGCATATTATATTGTAAAATAATGGAGAACTCTTTTCATAAACCTGTGAGCCACCAGGGGAAATAGAAGTATGGGCCTTGGTTGATGGCAAAAAAAAAAACGAAATAAAAAAGCCCCTGCATCGCATGCCTCCAGGGGGCGCCCTTTCACAGGCATTCCATATAAATGGTGCCCTCCAAAGCTGTATTCTAAGATGAAGCTGCATCAGGCAAACATAGAAACCCTGTCTCTGTCACTAACTGTGTGATTTTAGAGAAGTTATTTAACCTCTGTATACCTTAAATTTCTCACTTATAAAATGAAGATAATACTAAAGACATGTCATCACCTGTTAGCAGATGATGTTTTAGGGCTGCATAGTAATTATGATGAGAACTATCTTGTTATTTTGCTATACATTTAACCAGCATTTCAAAATTGTCTTTCAGCCATTATCTCAACAAATACTTATTACTGAGTGCATTCTTTAAGCCAGGCAGTGTTCGAGACACTAGGGACACAAAAGTGAACTAAATATTTAAAATCTCTGCTCTCAAGTAGTTTTAGTTCTACTGAGAAACATGTAACAACAAAAAGAAAATGTCAAGTAGAAACAGTAATATGAAGATAAATAAAAAAGCTTAAGGGGAAGAGAATGTCACCTTCTGTGTGTGGAATACTTGTTTTAGATAGGTGAGTCACAAAGGCGGCTTGGATAAGATCTCTGAGCAGAGACCCAAATGTCATGAGGAAGAAAGAGGCTTGTGACTATCTACGGAATCCGGAGTTAGAAACCAGCAGCACGTGTCCCTTGTAGCAAGGCACGCCTGCCATGTTCCAGGGCAGCAAGGAGTCTGGGGAAACAGATGGAGTGCACGTGGAAGATCGTCATAGGATATGTCGAAGTAGGACCTCTCTGACCCCATCAGAGAGCGAGCTATAAGGCAGGCCCTGGAGGGCCTTTCAGACCATGGGAGAATTTTGCAGGCTATTTTGGGTAAGATGGGAAAAAAACAGAGGGTTCTGCACAGAGAAGTGGTGTGATCTAACTGACATTTTTAAAACATCACACTGGCTGCTGTATGGAGAACAGATCTGGGGTGGGAGGGAGCAGACAGAATACTCAACGGGGCAGGTGCCAGTGACTGTGGCACACGCTTATAATTTAAGTAACTTCTCCAAATCCATTCCAGGATTTATACTATGGCAAATGAACTTGACAACGAAGAGGTCTTTTCTCTCGGTACACATTAAATTTACAAAGAAATATGCTTTAGAAAGTAAAAGACACCGTTTAAATGAAAGGTTGATAACTAATTATCAAAACTGTTCCACTTGGTTTTTGATTCGCATGAATCAACAATTAGGTACAATTTGCTTTGTCAATTTCCTTAATCTCAAGATTTTGTTTCATCAAAATAAAAATCTGAAATGGGTACTAGGTACATAGGGCTGTGTGTGTGTGTGTGTGTGTGTGTGTGTGTGTGTGTTTGCTTTGTTTTGTTTTTTTTAAGAAAAATTGGTACTAGAAATAATTTTTTTTTTTTTTGAGATGGAGTTTCACTCTTGTTGCCCAGGCTGGAGTGCAATGGCACAATCTCGGACACAACAACTTCTGCCTCCCAAATTCAAGCAATTCTCCTTCCTCAGCCTCCTGAGTAGCTGGGATTACAGGCATGCACCACCATGCCCAGCTAATTCTGCATTTTTAGTAGAGACAGGGTTTCTCCATGTGGGTTAGGCTGGTCTTGAACTCCTGACCTCAGGTAATCCGCCTGCCTCAGCCTCCCAAAAGAAATAGCTTTTAAGGAGGGTAAAAAGCTCTGGTTGAAACACAGCTTATGAGATTCACTAAAAACATTTTAAAATCACAGTGGAAGATTTCTGTGCCTACTGAACTAGAAATAATACTTTTTTGGAAAGATTTCTTATACATTTGACTTATTAGCCAATGACTCTAAATGAGCTCACCTATAAATGGGATGGAAGCCAAGGAATCGCCAGGTGGACTGGTACTCGAGGCTTTTCTTTCCTCCATTCTTTTAATGTGGACCTCTCGACGTGCATCATTGGGCAGCCAGCAGGTAGTGTCTGACCCGGTCTCCTGGTCATTTACTGCCAAGATGTAAGACTGATGCCTTAAAGGCTGCGGTGTCTGGCGTCCAGATGGAGGTTTTTCCCTTAGGATGACAGCTTCTTTATTATCTAAAGTATCTGATTGCTCAATTTCAGCCTCTTGTAAACTTAAATCTTGATTCCTTTGACTGAAAGGTAGTTCTAAATCTGAAGTACCAGCGTTTTCACTTGACTGAAGGGCAGGCTTCGCAGAGGCTCCGGATAAAGAGGGGGATTTCCCAGTCTCCACTTGCTGATCGGGGGTGCTGTCAGTCCTTACCCATGTCTGCTGATTCAGCAGACTGTTCTGATGCAAGTGATTTACTGGTCTTTGGTCTTTGATAGAAACAAATGATTTCTGGCTAAATGATGGTTTTGTGACATGCGTCGAAGGAGCTTTCTGAGAATTACTTCGGACTTTCACAAGAGGTGACCTGTCTTGTGAAATACCCCGAGGCAGTGACATTCCACAAGTAGTCTGAAAATTTCTGTTTGACTGTAGTGTTTTTAGATCTGGTGGAACTTTTTTAAACTGCGACACAGATCCCACTCCTCTACCACTCATATGCCTGTTATCAGAATTAACAACACTTGGAGCCACAGTAAAATTGGAACCTCGAAAAGATTTGTGAATTTCTTGCTGCCTAGGTCTTTCATAAATACCTCGTCTATCATCCTGTTCAGTAAACCCACTCCACTTGTAAGTCTGTTTTCGCTCTCCATTTGAATCAGGTATTGGAGTTCCAGAATTGACATTTTCTAAGGTTTCATCTTGTCCCTCAATATAATCCCATGAACGAGTTCTATGATTACTAAAACTAACAGATGGAGACGTCAGTGCTCCTTGAGATGCACTTCTTGGACAATACTTCATTAGCACAGAATCTTCCAGTCTTTCTTGGGACACACTGCGTTGCCGTATCTGGACAGACTGGGGCACTCTATCATGAGAGGTGCTTCGACGTCGTCCCTGCAAAGTAGTGCGGTTGGGGACAACCTGGTTATAATCTGCCGTGCTTTGAGATGCTGCTCTTAAACTATCTAATCTTTCTTGTATTGTCCGACAACCTATGTGCAATCGTCTGTTATCAATATACTCTTTGTAAGTTTTATAGTTTTTCCAGTCTATGTGCTGATGGGAATTTGGTGAATAGTGATTAACAGCTACAGAGGGAGACTCCACAGCTTGAGATCTGCTGCTTGAGATTCCATCAGAATGTCCACTGTAATTTCCAGATTTAAGTAAAATTCCAGAAGATTCCAATGATCTGGAGCCTGCAGTCTGATGAATTAGATGAGCAGTGGGAATTGATAATGGTGGCGATGTGGTTCTTGACAATGTTTTTAAAGAGGTCTGCTCAGTCACGCCATACCTCACTTCTTCAGTTCTATGTGAAGGACCTGTATGGTTGTTTCTATTGGATAACAAGTCTACAACCTTCTCAGAAGGCACAATGACAGTCCTTACACTTTCATTGCAAACACACACTGCTGTGTTTGATTTTGCAACATCTGTTGGTGATGGAGGCACTTGTATTTCCATTTTATAGGCCCTGCCAGGTTGTGTCAGTACCGGTGTACTGGTTTGCTGTTTGCTCAATGATGAGTCAGGAGGAGATATTTCAACTGGCTGTGCCATGGCTGATGGGGCAGATGGCAGCCAGGGATAGCAGATTGGTGGAGGTTCAGGTATATTGCGGGCATTGCCGCTATAAGCTTCGTTGCCTTTCAGGTAGGCATCTTGAGAATATGCCTGTATAGAAATGAGAGAACGGTGTCACTGGAAATTCATACAAAGAATAATTTCCATTTTTGCAGTTCACTATTTTATCTGACTATGCCCGACCTCGTTCCTGAGTGACATTCACTATAGCATGCATGCAAACACAACATAAGGTTACTCTACAAATCTAGAAACTGCTAGTCTCTCAGAAATCAAATAAATTGTAGAATTTGCAACACATACAAATTACAATCACCTCTTTGCTCAAAACATGTGACATTCATCGAATTTCCACCCAGCCAATTACAGGTACCCATATTGCTTCTAAAATTCTCCCCATTCAAGCCTTCTGATTTTTCAGCAGTCGACAGGTTAAATGGCTGCCAAATAAATCCCAGCAAAAGAAGATGCATATATTTTGCCAGAGAAAAGCTGAAAATATTAAAAATCTTTAATGCATTTTAAGTACTACTATCATAAATTAAATCTAATTTATTTGAAGCATCTTGTCAATTAGCCATTACAGAGTTCCTCAGAATAATCCTTTTGACAAATTAAGCCCTTCAGCAGCCATGCTAAGTGTTTTAATATTTAAAGTTAGAGAATATGCAAGTTTAAGAAAGCACATACATTAAAGGCACAACAATATGAAAAGGTAATTCATCTTTCTGTATATAATTTATATTTTTATTTTAAGCTAATAAAAAAGTGTACTGTACAAATTTATTTGGTCTCTTTTACTTATTTAAGGAGACATTTCTCTATTACTAACAGGCAGTCATGCAGCTCACGTTGTTTTTTATCAACTATTTGTAAAATTATTCAGCAATTCTTGAAAGGCTTAAGAATAACAGAAATTAACTACAGAGACTTTACAAAACAGAGCTCATGAGTGCAACACAGGGACTATGTGCGGTATCTGAGACAGGTGTGGGAACACATCTTCCCTAATCAAAACAAGCTTAACTCAAGACTATCATCATATCCTGTCTTTGCATTCGACAGCTTGCAAAGCTCAAATGCAGCCACAAACGTTAACAGCAAAGTAGTAGGGAAAGGAGGATGGTGAGATACTTAAAAATACTGATGCAGATAAATATTATGCTGTAACATCAGTTATGCAAAGGATAAAAAAGAAAACCAAACGAAAATTTAAAAAGATGGAAAACCATCTATCACAAACACATTCTGCAAATTAGTAAGATTCACACTATAGAGGGATTTCTCTAAGCAAACTCAACAGTTTTAATAGATTGGCTTATTACAAATCTCTACAAAACATGATTTAAAAAGCAAGGAAATGGCTACTGTGCATTTCTTACCAGTGCTGTGACATCCTTTGTAAATTGTAGCTAGCAGAAAATAGGAAAACATAGAAGCTGCTTACTGATATAAAGACAAAATCATGTTGTCATATTGATGCTGGAAACGGCAAGCTAAAAATACATCTATACTTGTTTCTCTGGAAGGTACCAAGAGAGGTAAAGGGCAGTGAAGCATAAAGAATAACTCCAGTATTCTTCTGAACATCATTTTCTCAGGCTTTTATCTGGTTCTTGGTTGATGTGTCTACCATTCTTGAAAGCAAAATACATCTGGTGACATGCATTCCTAACAGATATTTTCTTCAATATGCACTGCTATCTGATAACATGCTACAAAGCTTCCCTCCACAAGAGCAACAGTGATGCCTCTCATTTCCCCTGAGCTTCTTCCATCTCTGCTTCCAGATGACGAAACGAATGCTCTATTATGCATTTAAAATAGTACAACCTCCTCCTTCCCCAGTAAATCAGAACATAACCACAAGCTGTCAGCTGACTGCAGCTGCCTTTACACTAAGATTCAGGGCGGGGGGGGGAAATGACTTTTATTAAGTTTCACTCAAAAATTAAGATCTTTCAACACTGTACCTTTTGTACTATTTTATTAGTTTGCAAAAATAACTACTGAATAAATATAAAAATATTACTTCCAGAGTAATGCTTAACCTATAATAAATATTATAGAACACAAACTAGAATGCAGAGAAACAAGCTAGACATATTAAGGAAAACATGTCTACATAATATTTTTATGGCAGGAATCCAGTTAATCCAAATATGCATTTTGAGTATGTACATTGACACACCAAGCCTATCTTTTCCATGCTGATTATAATCCATATGAATACTTTTTTGCAATAGGAAAACTGTGTCTAAATGAAAGAATAGTGAACTGTCTGGTACAGCATTTCCCACAGTGTCCTTGTGTACTTTTATTATATACCATCTGAAGAGGAGGATGGGGGAGAGGAAGTCCCCACGGTCGATGATGTAGGATCACTTGGCAAACTTCCTGACTTCTCAAAATCACTACTACATTAATGTACTTTGTGAAATTCAAAGGGAAAGTATAAACTTATTCACCATAGAGGTCATTTTTTCCAGAGGTCTTAACATAATTAGAATATCTACTTGGGAACTGCTATTCTAGAACTAATATTTTAAAGATAACTCCTTTATTCAAATTTGGGAAAGAATATCATCTTTTAGTTATAGAAGTCTATGACTAGAACTATCAAAACCTGAGAAAAATATTTTATATACTTCAGACATTTCTCATATTCCTGTAAATGCTAAGTAGTCTACGTTACAGTCACGGGTCCCCACTTCTGGGTTATCACAAGGGTCCTTAAATCCATACATATGCATGCATTAACAGTGAACTGACTCAATGGAACATCTCACACATGCAGTACTATTATCTAATCTAAGCAGACATGGTTGAGATAATAAAATATGAATTCATTCAAGAACATTTTTGACAAAATGTGCATTGTGAAACTTAAAAGTACAAACTTATTTGCTAGGGAACCCATTTTTTTTTTCCCCCAGAGGTGTTAACATAATTAGAAGATCTGCCTGGGAAGTGCTGTTCTAGAACTTTTTTTCTTTTTTTTTTTTTTGAGACGAAGTCTCGCTTTGTTGCCCAGGCTGGAGTGCAGTGGTGCAACCTTGGCTCACCGAAACCTGCACCTCCTGGGTTCAACTGATTCTCCTGCCTCAGCCTCCTGAGTAGCTGGGATTACAGGCATGTGCCACCATGCCCAGCTAACTTTTAGTGGAGATAGCTCCACTAGGTTGGCCACGCTGGTCTCGAGCTTCCGGCCTCAAGTGATCCACCTGCTTTGGACTCCCAAAGTGTTGGGATTACAGGCGTGAGCCACTGAGCTCAGCTAGAACTAATATTTTAAAGATATCTTCTTTATTCAAATTTGAGGAGGAATATTTTTGAAATCAATGTCATAAGAATTACATGTTCAGTATTAACAATTTTGAATTTTAGTTATGTTTTAAGCCCAAATGGATACTTTACAACCTATGAATGTGTTTTGATGGAATTAGACAACATTTACGTACATTTTTCCCAATCAACTAGCTCTTGTGAATTCAACAGAGTATGACAAAATATTTTTAGCTGTTTTCTCCATTCAGCCCTTTTGTACATCACTTCACATTCCTTCTTGAGCTTTCTTTACCCTTGTACTTAAGTATTACACCTTACAGGAGTTTAATAACTTGTATTTTAAAACTGAAGCCTTCCCTAGTGAAAACAGAATAGTAGCAACCCTGCTTTGCCTATTGGATACAAAAAGCTCTCAAAAAGGAAGGAGGAAAAGAAAGAAAATAAGAAAGAAGATCCAAAGAATTCTTCCTTTGGAATTAGAACTCTAAAGGGCATATTAAATACAACTTAATATCAACAGCCTGGATCTTGATTATATGTACAGTGCCCAATAGTAACTAAATAATCCTAAAATAATCTTCTAGTTCATTTTTTATATAGTCACATCAAAATCATTATGACCATACCTATGATACTGTCTATTAAATGGTAAGCAAAACGAGAAAAAAAAAAACCTGAAGAATAATGTGGTAACATTAAAATTCTTGCCTTTCAATTCATCTTTAACAGGTTAATTTATTAATTTAATGCCATTACCTATGATAAAAGCAAGAATAACCATGTTTGCTGGTAAATGCCAACCATGCCACCATCAGGAATGGGAGAAAGAGATGGTGTAGACGGAGGACTTTCTTTTTATTATGGCTTTCTGCATTATTTCAAATTTTTTCAACCAGCACATACTATTCTTGTAATTATTTAAAAATACATTTAAAAAATAAAGTAACTGCTGCTAACCTGCAAAATGTGAAAGTACCCTCAAGAATTCACACTCTTGCTTCCCTTACTCTAGGCAGGACCACTTACATGTACACTTGACAAATGGCTACTTAATCTTAAATGGGATATTATACTGATTACAGAACATATCAAATGCTTATTTTAAAAGTAATTCTAATAACCCTCAAGAAAAACTTAGTTTAAATTACATTTTTCAAGTTATATCACATATCCATAGGGCAACAAAAAGAACACTGGACTCAGAATCCAGAGCTTCAGGCTAGAATAACAGCTACATCAACTGGCAGGGTGACTTATGGTAAGCCACCTAAACAATTCATCTCTACTCAATGGCAGTATAGGGCTGTGGTACCATCTCAGACCCGCCTGAGTTCAAATCCTTATATCATCTGCTTTCTTCCTTTTTATACCACACAAGTTATTTAACTTTGAACAGCACAAAGTAGGCTTAAAATGTCCTAGTCAAACATTAGACATACCCAAGAATCTCCAGAGTTATAAAAGCCAACTTAAAATTTAATTTTTGAGTCAATGGAGCCAAATGCTTAACAAAATATCTTGGGTGAGGAACCAAGAAGAATGCCCTGATCTAGTTCTCCTATCACTATTTCACTCAGGGAAGTATTCTCTCTGGTCAGTGCTGTGGTCTGAATGTTTGTGTGTTCCCCTCCCCTAATTCATATGTTGAAACTTAATCATCAACGTGAATGAGTTAAGAGATGGGGCCTCTGGGAGATGATCAGGTCATGAGGGTGGACCTCATGCATAAAATTAGTGTCCTTATAAAAGAGGCCACAGAGAGCTGTGTCAGCCCTTCAACCAAGTGAAGACACAGTGAAAGGTACTATCTATGAGAAAATGGGCCCTCACTAGACACCAAATACACCTGAACTTGAGGTTGGACTTCCCAGCCTCCAGAATGTGAAAAATAAATTTCTCTGTTTATAAGCCATCCAGTCTAAGGTATTTTGTTACAGCAGCCCAAATAGACCAAGAGAGTCAGCATCATTGTTTAGGTGACTGCATGGGTGTGGCTATTTCATTCATGCACAGATAATGTTTAATAGAGAAACAAAATCATTTTGGTTTTTGAAAATGAAAAACTTTTTATTATGCAATAAATATGAACCTAAGATACCACAGTCTAAAATATTACAACAAAATACTGTCAAAATGATTAAGATGAATGTAATACTATTCTTATTGTTAAACTAGAAAATATATGCTTGTTTAAAAAATGAGGTTGCCAAGCACAAGATTACTATTACTAGCACTAGTTTAAAAACATAAATGAATTATTCTTAATTTTAACTTCATGGTTTTCAACATTCTATCATTGTTATCCATGAATTATGAAATCTATCATTATACACCTGTCTTTACATCAGTCAAGTTTTATACCAAATTGTTTTTTTTTTCTTTTTCAAATGGCTCTGGGCATGGATAAACCAAATTAAATTTTCTAGGTCACCTCTCAAAGGTGAGCAGGGCACTTTATAAAATAATTTGGTCTATCACTTCAGGAGAGGAAAAAAAAACCTCCATGCACTACCCAATCCTCTTGCCCAGGTAAACATATACAAACTACAACAGGTGTTTCCATGGGTAAATGATTTTTATGGTGGCTGCAGAAATGTTCATACTACCCATTGCTTTTCTTTACAATATAAATATTCAACCTCATGGGGACAAATACATCCTTAAAAGCCTATCTTTTGAATAGACTTAAGATGTGCATAAATACTTCTGAAGGTGTCTTAAAGAACATTTTAACTCTGGAATATATGTTAGAAACAGAGAATTATATATTCCTTTGATTTCTTAATGAATTAAAACACATTCAAATGTGAATTAAGGATAGGTTTAAAAGTAGAGTTTTATTTTATGATGAAAGGCATATGCTTTTAAATTTCTTAAGATTAAAGTAATTCAAATACCATGTTTTAAAAATAAATTTTATGTTACAGTATACCAGAACTCTTTACTGCTGTGCTTTGAAGATCTGTATGATCACGTTATTTACTGAACTGGTTTTTCTGTCTTTGGGACACTTTATATTTTACTTTAGATCTACTTAAATAAACTATAACAAGACAGACTATTCAAGAACATGAATAACAGAAAAAAAAAACTAATTTTTCTTTAAGTAATCTGTTTTTCCATTAATCATATAATTACAAAATTACTCCTTCCATTTCATGAAGTGACTTGCTGCTCTTCATCAATCACACTGCAGGCTATGATAGTGATTCTGCATTTAACTGCTTCTTTGCCAGCCATTCTGTGAAACAAACACTGTTCTAAGAGTCATCCAATCAGTGCCTTCACCTTGGCAAAGAAAGGGTCTACTGAACATCAGAAAACAGTTCAGTTGATTCTGCCATCAAGTCTTCAGATTGCAAGGAGGAAGCCAGGTAAATCCTTCACTACCATTATACATCATCTTCTGTATAAGAGCACTATAGAAGAATTCCCTATTTATTTCTAGTGATTTTCAGAGCCACTGGTGTCTGTGGTTACATCTGCTACATGATCACTATGCTCAATTATCAAGGTAGGAACTCTACAACCACTTATGCATGCCTAGGAAAATTACTGCAGCTAGCTGTACCTTGCTTCATGAGCCTCCCAACTCCAACTAAACTGTGTTCTTCAGAAGGGCAATCTGTTATCAGTAATAAAACATTCCTAAAGAAAATTGACATGCCTTGAAAACATATGAAATCCCCATGGGTTTCACTTAATTATAGTTTTACATGTCAGTGAATAAGATGACTCATTAGAATCAGCTTTAGTGATTTTATTTTTTTGTAAAAATGTTTACTGATTATTCAGGGCCTTTGTTAAGTCCAAACTACAGCCTTACAAATGAAGAATATTACTACACCATTTTCATTACCACCACAAAGAGTTCATAAGCTCCCTGCTTTTCTTGAATTTAGCTATAAGTAGTAAGAAAAAAACCCAATTATTCACCAAAAAGAATTAAAAAAAAATACTTCAGTGGCCACTGCCATTTCCTGGATCTGTTAGTTGTCAGTGTGTTAAAAAGTTTTTCTATTTTATTCTACTGAACTGCAAAATCAGCTGAAAGAAAGTATTATTCTCTTGAATGAAATTTATATTTTTATCATCTCACTTTCGGCAATACTTAAGCGTAATAAAGGAGTTAAGCATTCCATTCCATTTATTTCTTTATAAAAATCTGAAAAATATTTTAGACTAAATGCTAAACTGTTCAAGTTTCATTTCAAGGTTTTAACATATTTTCCCCCTTAAGTTGTGGACTCCATTCATTGTGAACATTTTAGGAATGAATTGATACAATACTGCTTTGTGTAATATTTATTGGAAAATTAGAAAAAGGCAATCACAAAATTCGTCCTCGTATTTAAAAAAATTTTGTTTTTCTGTTTGTATTGAGAAAAAAAAAAAAAAAAAGATTCTAATGTCCTAGTGTTGCTATCTAGGCAGAGATCAGAGTTGCACTCCACCTTTGGTCTAGTTAGAAAGCAACACTAGGACAAACTCCAGGAATCTCATTCTAAATGACAACATTAAGAGTTCACTGTGGAATCAACAAAACATTTCCATGTCACTTAATTGCAAAAATTTGACAACAGTATTTTTGGTCTAGTTTTTGTATAATGCAGAGAATTTTAGATTCTGTAAAAGGAACCAGAGGGTTTTTAAATCCTAGAATCTTTTTTCTCTATTCAATCTTTAATACTTCCATCTCAAAAATATTTTCCTAGCATTCATGACTGTAAAACAACTCATATTTGAATAAATACAACTTACCACTTGGAGAATGTCTTCATCTTTTGGCATAACACTAAGTTCCAATGTTGTGTCACTGAAATTGAATATATATGCTATTTTAGGGGAGGCAGAAGTGTATTAAAAAGAGTTAAAGGAAAAACAGTTAACTTCGAAGTATTTTTAAATTGTTTAAAAGTTTATTTTTGGTATTCTTATATCTTTAGTTTTAAAACCAAATGATTAGAATGAAAACAAGTCACCTTTGTATACACAAGTTAACTATGCAGGACCCCTGCCATGTTTGTGCTATTCATAATCAGTAAAGTCTTCTTCATAACATTTCTAATTTAGAAATATAAAGTATGTTGCTTATATTAAATAGTCCTAGGACAAAACTCTTAATATCAGGATACAATTATTTATTGTTTTATTCAAGTCACAAAACAAATTATAGATTGTCATATATTCCGTCCATTAAGTTAAAAATTCATTAACATCAAACAAAGAACCCTCATATATATATATATATATATTTATATATATTTGGAAGTGTGTGTGTGTATATATATACATATATATATGGGGGTGGAGAGAGAGAGAGAGAGAGGGAGAGGGAGAGGGAGAGAGAGAGACAGAGAGAGACAGAGACAGACAGAGACAGTCTCACTCTGTCACCCAGGCTGCAGTGCAGCAGTGCAATCTCGGCTCACAGCAACCTTTGCCTACTGGGTTCAAGCAATTCTCATGCCTCAGCTTCCCGAGGAGTGGGACTAAAGGCATGCACCACCACACCCAATGAATTTTTGTATTTTTTTTTAAGGCAGAGTTTCACTCTTGTTGCCCAGGCTGGACTGCAATGGCGTAATCTCAGCTCACCGCAAACTGCTTCCTGGGTTCAAGCAATTTTCCTGCCTCAGCCTCCCAAGTAGCTGGGATTAGAGGCATATGCCAACACACCTGGCTAATTTTTTATTTTTAGAAATGGGGTTTCTCCATGTTGGTCAGGCTGGTCTGGAACTCCCGACCTTAGATGATGCGCACATCTCAGCCTCCCAAAGTGCTGGGATTACAGGCATGAGCCACCACGCCTGGCCAAATTTTTGTATTTTTAGTAGAGATGGGGGCTCACCACATAGGCCAGGCTGGTCTCAAACTCCTGACCTCAAGTGATCTGCCCACCTCGACCTCCCAAAGTGCTCGGATTACAGGCATAAGCCACTGCACCCTGCCAAGAGTAATATTAAACATCTTAATTTTGCAAAGTGTAGTGGCTCTATCAAGCCTCATTTGATTGACCTCCTGGGCTCAGGTGATCCTCCCGCCTCAGCCTGCTAAGTAGCAGGGACAGCAGGCACACACCACTATGCCCAGTTTATTTTTTGCAGAGACAGGGTTTCACCATGTTGCCCAGGCTGGTATCAAACTCTTGGGCTAAAGTGATCTGCCCACCTCAGCCTCCCAAGTGCTGGGATTACAGGCATTAGCCACTGCACCCAGCCTGCAAGGACATATGTTTACATTAATACACTGCAGAATCTCAAGGGCTTTGTGCTTCATTACCTATCTACTACCAGCTGCAGACAGAAGAAACACAATTTTTTTTTAACGGAAATAAGATCATGCATAAATATTTCTCTAATATTCAAATTGATTTTAGTGGTTGAAGTGTCATTACTCTGAAAGATGAACTGTACCAGTAATAGAGGAACGTAGGTTTTGAAGACAATAATGATTAAGTTGGTTTTTAAAGCAGAGATATTAATACAATAAAAATCTTTTAAGTTATGGGCTGACAAAACACATCGTGTATTTAAAACACATTGTTGTGTTTATGATGATCTAAATTATTTTGAGCAAAAAAAAATTTGGTAGATCTCCTGTTATCCCTTGGAGAGGCTTTACATTCATTATCAACATAAGAGGCAATATTCAAGAGTTGTTTTCTGTTAGAATCCCATTAAATATTAAAACATTAAAGAAAGCATTCTGAGATCAATTAATCACAATCATGTCATTTAATTGTAAAAAATGACAATGTATTAGGGCATTACTGTAAATAATTTAGATTACAGAATGAGCTGATCTAGATATGATTAGGAGAGCTTGATAAAAAAACTTCAGAAAATGAAGAACTGCAATTGAATTACAAACAGGTAAGTGTGGCTAACAGAAACCATTAGATCATTCAAAGTTCCTGCATTTGAATCTGAGAAGAACCTCTTACAACAGAGTGATGATCTGATTGGGCTCAGATCCATGGCCTAGCCTTGACAGAAATTCAATATAGTAATAACCTCTTTGGTTTCTAACTTCTTTATTTGTAATTTGGAAAAGTTTTCTAGTTATGTGGGTGAAAGAGAGTAGGACTAAATGATCTTGGAGGTCTCATGGATAGTCACTCTATAAATACGTATCTAACTTTAGAGATCAAAATCCTACCATTCTGCAAAACGCAGGCAGACAAATGGATTAAAAGGGGACGTCTTCTTGTCTTGGTTAGAACAAATGAATTAATTTAGGCTAAGAAGAATACTCAAAGATACTTAAAACTAACATACTTTAGTAACAGGTTTTAAAATAAACTATATATGCCTTTATTGATATAGTATTAAAAATTATACATTTCTCACTTCAAATAAAAGGGAAACTCAGTAAATCTAAAATGTGTGCCTCTCAGCCTCTACACGACTTTAATCATAAATCCGACATATCTGCCAAACCAAAGCCACCAACTAAGCTCTTCTCAGATAGCTGGTCCTTGGCAACTCTCAAATGCGTTATATCTACGGGAAAGTTCCACATCTCCTTGTCAGCACAATTTCTTACAAGAATAGAATACTGTATTACATCTATGTGTTTTGTTGATTTTTAAAACCCATCTCTGGCCAAAATTAATACTTTAATACTCTTACCTGTTCTGAATTAAAGCAATTACTTGGGAATAGGTTTTGCCAATAACACTTTCTCCATTGACTTTTATAATTCGGTCACCTTCAAAGAGGAGTAAAAAAAACACATGAGAAGTCCTGCAGAAAGTCACTTTTGAAATATTTATTGAATAATGTCCTTATTTTTAATGTGATATATATTAAAATAAAATATAGAATTGTGAGAATTATAACATATGAATATCCTGGCTTATTAAAGTACCTTTTACAAAAGTAAATACAATTTAACATATCCAGCGTTTTTTGAAACTAGCCATGTTCTAAGTGAGAGTTCCAGCCATTACTGAATTTAGAAATTTCAAAAGGTATAGTCACCAGAGCTATACTACTTATGGTGCATCCGCCATTTCCCGAGGGGCAGAACTAATTATCCCTCCACTTACCCTGTCATTTCTCTCTCTCTTTTTTTTTTTTTGAGAAGGAGTCTCACTCTTGTCACCCAGGCTGGAGTGCAGTGGCACAATTTCAGCTCACTGCAACCTCTGCCCCTCTGCTTCAAGCAATTCTGCCTCAGTCTCCCAAGTAGCTGGGATTACAGGCATACACCATCATGCCCGGATGATTTTTTTATTTTTAGTAGAGACGAGGTTTCACCATGTTGGCCAGGCTGGTCTCGAACTCCTGACCTCAAGTGATCCACCAGCTTCGGCCTCCCAAAGTGCTGAGATTACAGGTGTGTATCACCACACCCGGCCCTACTCTGTCATTTCTAATAGAGAACATTATTCAGCAGGCTTAAAATAGTGATTGTCTTTATTTCCCCAGTATCCTCTAACTTTAGTCCAGCTGATTTCCTTGTAGTCTCCCAAATCTATTTGGTTTGTTGATTAGTCTGTACTATAAAACTTAAATATGGGTATTTGCATGCTTTTGACTAAGGAAAAGGACATTGGATTACTCAGAAAAACTCAGAGTAGAAAGGACAGAGACAAAGATTAATGGAAAGGACAGAGGAAAGAATAGGCAACAATGTACTTCTTGTATGCTTATCACAGTATATGTCCACTTCATCTCCCCAATCATGTGAGGCTTAAAAGATGACAGATGATACATTCTTTGTAAAGAAATCCCATATGCACACTAATATACATATTATACATATTAATGATACTTAAATTAGGCTTACTTTAAGTATAATAAAAAAATAACTAAGGTGGGTACTACATTAACAGTATACATCCCTATAAATCTTAGCAATGATGTCCACTACTTTCTAGTATTTGTAGATGAAAATACAGCATTTTATTTAAAAGGCAGTGAAGGATAGTTTTCCAGTTATTTGCATTTTAAATTAATGTTTAAAAAACAAAAGAAAAGAGTAACTATTTCAGAATGTTTTATTAAAATCAAAAAATCATAAAACATTTTAGAACAAACCGCTACTATATCCAGGCAATTAGACCACATATACTGACACCTTCAGATGAAGCCAGGCTTACTGCAGACTTAAGCCACTTTTTGTGCAGCAAATTAATTAACTGAACTCTGGCACATCAGGCATTTCTAGAACTTGGAAATCCAAGAAGATTATTTCACTTATATCAAATAAATACCTTCATCATTTTGCTACTTTGTAATCCTTTGTCAAAATTCAATGCATGCAAAATATGATCCTTAAAAGAGCCTCCAAGAGTCTCTTATCTGTGTGGTAATTAAAAGCGCTCACAGTGTATCAATTTATATTGTTATTTCTGTTCAAACCCAACCATATGGGCATCAAGAAACATAATTAGGTCTTAAAATTACTAACAACAGATGTGAAGGAAAAGGAAGAAGCACACAGAAAGATAGAAAAAGAAAAAATATCGAACACAAAATATGGAATAAAGTGAAAAAGAAATTAAAAAGTATTGTTTAAAGAAGAATATTAGCACCTGTACATAATCCAGCTTCAAAAGCAGGTCCTCCTTCTTTAACTTGTTTAACAAATATGGTATCCATTGGTTCCAAGCGGTTTCTTTGTTTTCCTGTTACAGAGAAGCCCAAAGTATAATTTTACTTCACAATACTTCACTAAAATACCAAAATATAAAATAGTGTTTGAGACAATTAAGCAAGGATTTTTAATGAAGTATTAAATACATACCCTGAATTTAGATGCTAAAATTGTAATGTAAGGGTTTTCATTAATTCATTTATTTTGCTTCCTCCAAAACATAATGACAACCACAACACTGTAATGGTTTCCACTTACTGGCTGCATTCCATATGTCAACTGCCACACTAAATACTGTATATACCTACAGCTAATTTCCATAGCAAGTAAGTACTGCTACTACCATTCATAAAAGAGGAAACTGAGGCTTAGAGAGATTAAATAGTCTCCAAGTTCACACGTGCCAAAGCTGATTATACAGGTGGTACTCACTCTACTGCTTTTTTTTTTTTTTCTGAGATGAAGTCTCAATCTGTCACCCAGGCTGGAGTGCAGTGGTGCAATCTCAGCTCACTGCAACCTCTGCCTCCTGGGTTCAGGCAATTCTCCTGCTTCAGCCTCCTGAGTAGCTGGGACTACAGGCGCACGCCACTACGCCCACTAATTTTTGTATGTTTTTAGTAGAGATGGGGTTTCACTATATTGGCCAGGCTGGTCTCGAAGTCCTGACCTAATGATCCACCCACCTCAGCCTCCCAGAGTGCTGGGATTACAGGTATGAGCCACTGCGCCCGGCCTCTACTGCTTTTTAATACTGCATTGTGCTACGCATTAAAATGTAACAACGAATAAGACATATTCCTTTCCCTTCAGGGACTCTGGTAGGAAGAGAAAGACATACAAACAAACAACAGTACAGTATAAAAAACAATCAGAGACAAATACAACATACAGTCATGGCAATGAGGAGAGCATGATCAATCCCGTAAGTCGGAATTTCACAAGCTGTTTTCCATGGATCATTGGCATTAACATCTAAGGTACTTGCTAAAAATGGATAATGGAGTCTGACCAGAAATCTGCTTTGTCAACAACTTTCCCAGGTGATCCTAATACGCATTAAATTTTGAGAACAACTAGCCTTATCAGTGAAATAGAAGTCAACAACAGATTCACAGATGAGAGGACACTTAAGCTAAGTGATAAACAGCATGATAAGTATTGTTGGGGAAGAAGGAAGTACACAGTAGTTCTCAAAGTGTGGTCCCCAGACCTGCAGCATCAGTATCACCTGGGAATATGTCAGAAATGCAAATTTGTGGACCCCACCCTAGATCTCCTGAATCAGAAAAACTCTGAGGTGATTGTGATGCATACTGAAGTTTGAGAATCACTGAAGTAGAAGACACAGTCCTGACCCTTAAAGAAGAATGTAACTGAGAAAATAAGGCATATACATGTGTTGAGTGACATGATACTACTTGTTAAACAGCAATACTGGGCAGAAAATGATTGAGTGTCAAATATAAAGAATTCATAATCACTGCCATATAAAACTGAATTGTTACCAGAGTATGCACCAAGATGGCTCAAAAGAAGTTACTTAATAAAGGAACATCTATGAGTAGCTCCCCTTAAATACTTAGCTATTTATTCTGAAAGAAGACCTCTGAAGCAATGAATGACTAGATTTCAAAGGCAATGGGGCACAGTAAAAATTGCTTTAGAAGCTAGTAGACATGGGTTCAAATCCCTTCCTTTGCCACTTGAAATTTTCTATGTGTGCTAGGCTTTATTTTTCTTCATAAAACTTACAACTCACTACCAAAAATTATATTTTTATTTTCTTACATGTTTGTTGCGTCTCTCTCACTAACATAAAGAGCAGGAATTTTTGTCATGTTCATTAATATCACAACACAGAGCAGGCATTCAACAAACAATTATTCAATGAATTAATATATTTCTTGGTTTAAATTTATATAAGCCCTCAAGATGGGCATTATGATCCTAAAATTGCTATTTGACTGAGGAGGAAAAAGAGATTCAGTAACTTGCTAAAAGGCAGCATAGGGATTTGAACCCCAAGTCTGAATTCCAGTGTGACAATTCCATGCCACCTCACAAGTAACTGAAAGTGATTCATTTCTCAGGCTTTACTGTATTCAAGTAGACAGTCCACTTACAATTACTTTAAAAGGAAAAATACTTTCTTATCAATTCAGATCACTTAAAATGCAAATGCTGAATTCCAATGAAGGTGGTGATCAGGTTAGGTCACTCTGTGGTCAGTACAATATTTACAATAGTTGGCATTAAAGAAAAACATGTATCTTCTTGGCTAGAGATCTAAAGGCTTAGTAAGTTTTGTTGCATCAAGTCACTACTTTCACGGAAAGATTTATGTAATAAAAGGGAAGAGACATGTTTCCTATTAATGTCTTCTACTCCACTGTGTCTCAAAGGTGATTATATCATACTTAAAAATACAAAATGTAAATGATTATTAATGAATTCTACAAAATAATAAAAAGTTGGCTGGGTAGCAATGTGGTGACTTCTGAAAATTCTGATAGAAAATTTCACTTACACAGAATAGAGGTGGTCCAAAATAATGTGGTGTTAATTCTATAAAAGAAATACTAATTTTGAAATGACTGCCGTTGTAAAGTCAGACATACTTTGCCATGACAAATATTTCAATACACTATGCCTGAAAACATACGAAGATGGAACAGATTAAAATAGAGTCCAATCCTATAGCAAGCACTGTTACACATCTGCTGAAAGGTGCACTTTTAATTTTTGCGCCCTTTCCTTTCTGAACTTTCTCCAAAAATCTGACTTGCTACCTAGGTACCATCCAATTCCTCCTAGAGAGAGAAAAACATTACCCATAAGTATCCCTTAAATATAAGCAGATTTCACTAAAAGTACATTTTTCTTCAGTTTCTAAACACCCTGGCTCTATGTCTTGAGTTAAACACTTGACTCATATATTTTTAAGAGCATCTTCTTTTTCAGATATGTACTCCACAATTCTGCCAGAACTAGAAATCAAAAGTATCACATTTAAAATGTGTGTCATTCACAAGTCCTCTTAGGTCTGTATTTTTTGTTAAGTAAATTTCTAGATATGCAGAACTAAAGCCTGATCCCGAGTTGTGGTAATTCACCAGGAAAAATGACTCCTTCCTTCCCTGTATGATTAGTTAGCAGACCCAGATGGCCTCCTTGGCAATTCTTAGTAAAAGCTGCTTTCAGTTCCACATCTGCATTTTATAACTTCTTAATTTTTTGAGAACACATGGGACATGTTCAAAGAACTGTTAAATACCTTATTCAAACATCATTTCCTTAACTTTATCAAAAGGAAAGTGTGGTTTTTTGGCACATATATAGTTAAATCTTCCTATATTTGCAGAAAAAAAAGGTAAAAAGACAATTATATTACATGGATGAGAATGGCTCAAGTAACCACGTTCAGAAAAAGTCCCATTTTATGTTAGTTAATATATAATTATTACTGACTTAAGAAGACATACGAAGCACATATAAATTTACCTGAACTTGAATATTACACTTGAAATCAGAAAGAATGCACATATGTCTACAATGAAGTAAATACGATCAGCTAGGGGAAAAATAACTCGAGTAAAAAAATTAATTATATATCTAAATACTGAATGTCCAGGTGGATACGATTCTTATTCTCTGTATTCATTACAATGCAACAGTTAAGACCTTTGGCCCAATAATCATATTACATGGTTTTAAATCCCAGCTCTACCACTCATTTTCCAAGTGGAGTCATCAGATTTTACAGTATTTGATATATATTTAAACTAAAAAATAGTAGTCTATCTGAAATTCAAGTTTAATTGAGCATTCTGTATTTCATATGATAACCCTATATCCAAGTGATTTTAGACAAATGATTTGTATGTGCCCCCAGTTTACTGATCTGAAAAAATGGGAATGATAATAATTATTCCTACCTGGAAAGGTTGTTGTGAGGATTAAAAAAGACAATCCAGTAAAGCACTTAATAAATACCTGCATGTGCTAGATATTATATAAGTATTACTTATTAGTATGATAGTCCTGATTATAAACTTTTCAAGTTCACAGACAGATCAGAGATGATTTTGGGTACACAGAGCCTGTCACATCGCAAGTGAGCAATAAACACTGGCTGGAAGACACCCATAAAACTCAACTGTCAGCTGGACGTGGTGGCTCACACCTGTTATCCCAGCACTTTGGGAGGCTGAGGCGGGTGGATCACCTGAGGTCAGGAGTTCGAGACCTGCCTGTACAGCATGGAGGAACCCCATCTCCACTAAAAATACAAAATCATGCGGAAGTGGTAGCACATGCCGGTAATCCCAGCTACCTGAGAGGCTGAGGGAGGAGAATTGCTTGAACCCAGGAGGCAGGGGTTGCGGTGAGCCAGGATTGCGCCATTGTACCCCAGCCTGGGCAACAAGAACAAAACTACATCTCAAAACAAATACACACCTCAACTGTCATAGGGTGTTTGTTTGTAGTCAAGGAATACTGCCGGGGAGGGGGTGGGGTGGAAAACATGAAAGAAAAGAAAGTAAAAAGGTAAGAAGAGATTATGGTAAAAAAATTTCCAATAACTCTGACACAAACTATACACCTGTCTTCAAAAAGATTGTGTCTAAAACCAAAGTGCTACATCTATAGGCCTGGGGGCTTTGTCAGTCAAAAAGGATGAGTTAAATCTCTAGTGACCTTCTGTGGAAAATGCTAAAGAAAAATCACTTGCAGCATCTAAATTATTCAAAATTTTAAAATATTAAGCATACAAAAAAAGAGACTAAAGGAAATAGATTACTTTTAAGAAGCAACAAAATTTGAACTATGCCAGTTACAAAAAGAACTGTAATGAAGATCACAGAAAAATAGATCATAATAGGTGAAAAAAAATCCTACAGTTCTGAGGACAACAGAAACATATTTCTTAACAGACTGGAGACATATATACTTTATACAAAGAAAAACTATCCCACACTGTAATCAAGAGCAAAGCAATAGAAAATAAAGGCTATCGTCTATGGCCATACCACCTTAAACGTGCCCAATCTTGTCTAATGTCAGAAGTTTAGCAGGACTGGGGCTGGTTAATACTTGGATGGGAGACTGCCTGGGAATACCAGGTGCTATAGGCTTTAAAAAATAATAAAATATAAAAGGAAGAAAGAAAATAATGGTTATCACTGAAATCGAGCTTTTGTTTCTTCTCTCTGAGTTCTCAAACTTGCTACTGGAGAATTTTTTTAATTGAACCAAACCTCTGCTTTTATGGCACTTATTTCAAAAAAGTATTTTTTTTCCATTGGTTTCTTTGTTACCAAAGAAAAATCTCTATCCCTATGCAACAAAAGGCCATTGACATGAGACTGTGCTCCAATCTGAAAGTCAGATAAGCCTTGGAAGAAGTGCATCCTCCACAAAGGTGGAAAGCTGAAGAGATATGTCACATAATAGAATATGAAGTCATCAAGCATCAGTTATTTAAGAGAAATGAACAGCATATTGAAATTAGTATCTATTTTTCAGATAAAAAATAACTGAAACTCCAATATACATTGAAATCCATAGCAAAGTTATGTCTGAGGGATGAAAAGGGATCTACATTTCTCTTTGATGGAGAATAGACTGCCACAGAAAAAACACCATGTAGAAGAATTTATTGAGCAATAGGTAGGAACTGTGGAGCTATTAAGGAAAAAAAAATGAGTAATATACACCAAATTTAGGCTAGTCATTATCTCTAGGGGAAGGGAAGAGGAAAGGAGTGGCATAAAAGGGCCTTATTATATTTACGGTCATTTATGTCGCTTGCCAAAGATGGGTGGCAAGCATTTGAAAGTAACATTTTTTTCCTATATTTTGTATACCTAAAATATTTCATAACTATTATTTCTTATTTTGACAACAGGCTTCTAACTTATTTTGGGGACATGGTTTACTGGTATCATACACATTTCTTAAGAGTCTAACAGAGACGCAAATGTCCAACATTAAAAATCCATATGTATCATATAATAAACACATCCTATATAAGTCATTAAGTAGAATCCAATTTAAGAAGACTGCTATGGCAGATTATTAGTCCTTTTTAAGTTGTTGTTGTTTTTTGTTGTTTTTTGTTTTTTTTTTTTTTTTTTTTTTTTGGTAAGGAGAGAAGCACTAAGAAAGATGTGCCAACTTATTAAATCTAGGTGTTCCCCAAGTTCTCACTCAAAATGCTCTCTCTTGCAGAGTGATAGCTAGCACTTTAAAATTATATCTCCAAGTCTCCAATCTGCAGATCCAGCAATTACCATGAGCTCCCAAGCCCAAATTCCAATAATCTCTGGATACTGTCAGTAGATTGAGACCTATCAGGTCTCAATCACATTATATGTATTATTAATAAAAACATACTATCTTTCTACTCTTCCTGATCTTCAAGTAATAACAAATAGAAAAAAATGAAATAAGAAAATCTGTTTAATATAAAAAAGCAAACCATGTTCCAATTGAATCATACTAACCCTTCTTTCAACCCACACCCCTCTAGTTTTTAAGATTTTACTCTAGAAATGTCCAGCATACACAAAAGTAGAAAGGACAATAAAGCCCCATGAATGCAGCTTAAATAATTATAAAAAATCTGTCAATCTTGTTTCATGGAAACCTACCCACTTTAAAACATTTTACTGGAAATCCCAGATAATCATATCAATTCATTCATAGATACTTTACATCCATATACACCACTAACAAGAACTTTACATTTTCTTAAAGGAAAGCCAACAAACTCCTTCAATAGTTCTTCACAGCATGCACCGTTCTGTGCAATGTGATTTCTAGCATAAGCTGACAAAACCACTCTATTTTCAACTTCCTTATACCTACTTAACATTATGAAATAAATTTAGAAAGGTTTCACATGTAAAAATCACAATAGAATCCTAAATTAAGTTTCTTAACAAGTAGCCCATTCCCAATGCAACTGCTCTACCTATGTATTCAAGTTCAGTGAGTTCATATATGCACAAGAACATATAGTACATGAAAATCTCCAGCATACAGAACAGTGCCCAGCATATAGTAGATGCTCAAGAAATGTTTGCTGACTAATTAAAATCAGAGCCCTGGAAAATGCAAAGAGTAAAAATTCCCAAAACCAACTTGGAGAGTTGTTTCAGGAACAAAGCAATTATGCTACAACTAATCTGTACTATTTCCCTCAAATAGTTTAAGGAAAATGCTGCCACTCAATAGTAGTTTAAGTACAGTACCACTAGGTGTCAGACGTGAATCAAAATTTTCTGGTATTATGAACTATTCAGGCAAGAAAGACTATGGATAGGTGTTATTCATTCAGCAAATATTTACCGGGCTCTCACAAATGTACCAGGCTTTGATTATCCTACAATGAACAAAGAATCCTGGTATATGCCTTCTGAAATATTTAAAGTTCATGTAGCATTGGATTTTTTTCCCTAACATGTCACACAGTTCACAAACAATATTATCACATCTAGATTCATAGCCCTATTATTCCTGTTACGCTAGAATTTAATTTGTCTACAAACTCAGAATAATTTGTTATGGTGCTCTAACCAACTATCTTTCTATCTGATTTTATCACCTCTCAATCCTTTAACCAATTAACCTCACTTGACTTTATCAAGACCTTCCATTCCCTTCAGCCTTCTCCATTCTTGGAAACTATCAGTCTCCCTTCAGAAATTACTTTCGTGCTTCCTTCAGCAACACATGTACTAAAATTGGAACAAAAATTTCTTTCTTTCCTGTTAAGATTACCCATGGATCAGTATTTCAACAAAATTCACCAGCACCCTCAACTTCCTTTCCCCTTAACCTTTCAAAGCATTTGGTTTGCCAATCTCTAACTACGGAGAATTCCAAAATACACCTGCTCTGTTCTTGTTCTTGGCCTGCTACTATAGCTGAATAAAACCGCCTAACAACTACTGATTTACAATTTCCAAGTTCAGTTCAGTTCTTGACACTGCTCAGAAAAGTCTCTTGCTTGCATTTTAATTCCTGCTCCCTCAAGGTTGCTGTTTCAAACTTCTAGTAACCTTCTTTTTTATTTTTTTTTATTTTTACAGAGACAAGGTCTTGCTATGTTGACCAGCTGATCCCAAACTGACTTCAAGGGATTCTCCTGCCTCGGCCTCCCACTCAAAGTGTTGGGATAAAAGGCATGAGTCAACACACCCGGCCACGATACCCTCTTTAACTTGCTGTTCCATGCTGATTTCCTCACACTAGTTGATAACCTTGCCTCCCAGTTCACTCAACTGCTGTATCCTCAACATTTTTTTCTTTGCCTGTCCTCATTTCCTTTGTCCTATTTCAAGTAGGGATTTAGTCATCAGCCTCCTTCAGGACCTTGCCCCCATAATTATCCCTTCTCACATGTAAAACTTCATGTGGGAAAATCCCTAGTCTTCTCTCCAAATCTCATGGATATACAAAAGATTCCCAAACTTAAAACAACAAAAGTTCTCTCCACCCTTCCACATAGCTTCATCGCTATCCCTTGGTTTTTCACACTTCTTACAAATGTAGTCTATACTCACCTTCAGTTGCCTCTAATTCAGGGTTTCTTAGAAATTAACAAATATCTCCTTCGGGGCAAAATCGCCAACTACCCTACCCTGACCTTGTCACAGTTCGATGCTCTAATGTTTATGTTCCAACCCACTCCTATTTGTCTTCCTCCTCCCTTCCGTCCACTGCACTGAAACTGTTCTCAGTAACTTTACCGATCTGCCATTTGTCAGGTCCAGTCCAAATGTATCTCTTTAGTCCAAATCCTCATGAATTCTCTATGACAAGTTTTCCACTCCCTGCCCCACTTAAAATTATCACCTAATAAGCAAATTACCAGCTATTCCTGGTTGTCCTCAGACCTTTCCACTACTTATTCTCAGATTTCCTGATTCTTCTCTGACCATTTCTTAGAGTCCTATCTTTATTCTACATGTCTTTATGCTCTCTGTGTATGGTTTCATTTATGCTTAAGACTTAATTATAACATGTAAAATGATGACTGTCAAATCTATTTTCAACCCCTTACCTCTTAAGAACTCCAGACACAAATTTTCAACGAGATAGTGAACTCTCTACAGGCATCAGAAATACAGCTTATCCCAAACTAAACTCATTTCTCCAGAGGAAGGAGAGATATATTTCACTTGGATATCCTTCGATACTTCATTTAATGACACCTCCATCTAACCAGTCACTCAAGCCAGTAAAGCTAAGCATAATGCTCCAAAGGCATCTTTAACTGGAGACATACACTCCCAACCTCAAATCCTTCCATCAAATGTAACTTCTAAATACCTCTGAAATCTGTTCTGGAATGCCATTTTTCCCTCCTCCTGATAAAAATGCTATTCATCTGTCAACAATCCAATGGATACCCCACCTGAGATCCCCTTGCCTGGTGGTTAAAACTCTGACTTCAAGAAGTTCCGGCCAGGTGCAGTGGCTCACACGTGTAATCCCAGCACTTTGGGAGGCTGAGATGGGTGGATCAGTTGTGGTCAGGAGATCAAGACCAGTCTGGCCAACATGGTGAAACTTCATCTCTACTTATAAAATATAAAAATTAGCAGGGTGTGGTGGTGCATGCCTGTAGTCCCAGCTAGTTGGGAGGCTCGGGCAGGATAATCACTTGAATCCAGGAGGCAGAAGTTCCATTGAGCCAAGGCTGTGCTGCTATGCTCCAGACTGAGAGACAGAACGAGGGGCTCTGCCTCAGGTGGGAAAAAAAAGTAGTTCCTAGTCTGGCGGAAGGTATAAGTATAAAATAATTACATAAGAGTAAAAACAAAGGCATATGCAGTTGTTGCAGGAATCAGAGTCTGTGTTCTATACATATATATATATATATATTCATTAGATGTATATATGCCAGGAACTGTTCTGGGCTTTAAGAAACAAAGTAAGAGAATAAAGTCTCTGCTCTACATTCCAAATGAGGGAGAAAAATGCTCCAGAAGAAATACGAGAAATGGTGGTAAGTGCTATGGAGAACAATAAGTAGAGCGAGATTGAAAGGAAGAGGGAAAAGGCAGGGCTGTTTTTCTGAAGTAGTCAGGGAAGGCCTCTCTAAAAGGTGGCATGTGCAGTTATCCAAAAGAAGTGAGGTCAGAGGACACACTGCTTCCCAGCAATTAGTTTAGTGGGTGGCTCACAGGACAGACTCAACAGATGTTTGCTAAGGGAATAAACAAAAATTATATTTCTTGATTTAATGTATTTGGCATTTACATGTAAATATTTGTTCTGTTTTTATAGTAAAGATGAAAAATTATATGTTAAACATCAAAAACAGGGACTGTAAATATTATAATTAAGTCTTTACTAAATTATGGATCATGTACTTTCAATGTAGGCTAACTAGCTGGAGAGCAATCAGGAAGGAAAATGGGACTACCCAACTAGGGGGTGTCTATGATTAAGGTCTTAAGTTATGGAGCAGCTTTAAAAAAGACAGCTCAACTTCTATAAAATCAACTTGGCCAGGTGTGGTGGCTCACACCTGTAATCCTAGCACTTTGGAGGCAGAGCCGGGAGCCCAGGAGTTCAAAGCCACCCTATGCAACATGGCAAAACCCTGTCTCTACAAGAATTATAAAAATTAGTCAAGCATGGTGGTACATGCCTGTGGTCCCAGCTATTCCAGAGGCTGAGGTGGAGATTACAGTGAGCTGAGATCAAGCCACTGCATTCCAGCCTGGGAGACAGAATGAGAGCCTGTATTTACAGGGGGGGGAAAAAAAAAAAAAAAAAAAAAAAAGGCTTAGCATGGTAGCTCAGTCCTGTAATCCTAGCACTTTGGGAGGCTAAGGTGGGTGAATCTCTCGAGCTCAGGACTTCAAGTCCAGCCTAAGCAACACAGTGAGAAATCATCTCTAAAAAAATTTTTTTAATAATAAAAAGAAACCATTATACAATGACTTGATCATTATACAATGTATACATGCATTAAAATATTATACTGTATCTCATAAATATGTATACTTGTTAATTATAAATTTAAAAATTAAGGAAAAAAAAGCTCTAAATCACCTAATTACAGAGTTACCCCTAGAACAACATTTCTAGAAAGAAGTTCTTTCCAGAGGAGAAATTAATATTCTGGAGAGCATTAATACTTTGTCATGTACTTTTCTTCTTGTTTTTACCTGTATAGCCCTATCTGTTCAGCATCTCCAATTAGTTCTCTGAAATCCCAAATTTCATGTTATTTTTAAAACTTCATTTATTTTCTTGGCTGCCAAATTAACTTTCAAACTCTTAAAATCTATTCCTAGAAATGGAATTTCTGACAATGCTTCTTTAATCCAATTGAATTTCTTGCATTTTAGATCACTATAAGTAAGGTTTCCCGGGACTTCAAATAAAAGGGTTTTTAAAAAATCTTTCATCTAACTCGACCCCCTTATTTTACCAGTTTATTTTATAAAGAGGAAGTCCAAGTTGTTACATAAATCCAAGATTACCATATTTTTGTTATTACTGTTCTAGCTTACACACATAGCAGCTATGGGAACCTGATTTCTAAATCAAAAGAGTGTCACTGGCACTTTGTGTTAGAGAGGTTGATGGGAAAAGACCAAAGAAAAGTAGGAGGGTAGTCAGAAATCTGCTTTTCTTCTTCAACAGCAGAGGTTAGATCTAACATACTAAATTTTGCAGCTCTGGGAGTAGTCATTTTAGAAGCTTGTGCCAAATCAAGATGGTGGTCATCAGAAAGCTCCCAGTGCACCTCCCTTAATTCAACACATTTATTTACTCAGCAAACATCTGAGCTCCTACTATATGTACCAGGTACTTACTAGGCACTAAAACCTAAGCAATGAAAGACAATTTCTATCCTTAATGATCTTCACTCTGAAAGTAATACGTAAAAAATATTCTTTTCCATAAAAATACTTAAAAGTCTAAGTCTATAAGGAAAGTTTATTTTGCATATTCTTTTTTTTTTCCTTCAGACAGAGTCTCACTCTGCCGACCAGGCTGGAGTGCAGTGGAACAATCTTGGCTCACTGCAACCTCCGCCTCTTGGGTTCAAGGGATTCTCCTGCTTCAGCCTCCCAAGTAGCTGGGATTACAGGCATGCAGCTAATTTTGATATTTTAGTAGAGGCGGGGTTTCACCATGTTGGCTATGCTGGCCTCAAACTCCTGACCTCAGGTGATCCACGCACCTCGACCTCCCAAAGTGCCGGGATCACAGGCCTGAGCCACCGCACCCAGCCTGCATATTCTAATATTCAGTCTTTGCCTATCGTTTCCCTATTTGCCTTCATCAGGTTCGTGCTGCTGCCACCACCTCCCTAGAACAGGTACGTCAGGAGGAAGAAATTTCCTACTTGTTTACCATATAGCGTGAACAATCACTCAGATTGGCTCCAAAATATGAGTAGGAATTTTCCAGTAGAGAATTAGGGAAAATGTCTACCTATAACTTTTAAAAACTGTGAAACATCAATCTACTTCATCTTGTACAAAACAGCCTTTCAAACATTTGAAAGTTTATCACTTCCTCCCCAAGCAAGTCTCTTTCAAGCAAAGTCAATCTTTTTTAAAAAGTATGTATCCTAGGTCAGCCAGGTGCAGCGGCTCACACCTGTAATCCCAGCACTTTGGGAGGCCAAAGTGGTGCAACACCTGAGGTCAGGAATTAGAGATCAGCTTGGCCAACATGGTGAAACCCTGTCTCTACTAAAAGTACAAAAATTAGCTGTGCATGGTGGCAGGCACCTGTAATCCCAGCTACTCGGGAGGCTGAGGCAGGAGAACTGTTTGAAACCAGGAGGCAGAGGCCACAGTGAGCTGAAATTGAGTCATTGCACTGTATCCTCCTGGGCAACAAGAGTGAAACTCTGTCTCATTTACAAAAAAAAAAAAAAAGTCAAAAATTATATATATTTACATTCTTGCCATCACAGCCCTCTTTATATCTGAGGTTCCCAAGTGTTTTAGCCATGTCCTAGTCAAAAGACGACCCTGGAGATCTCCTTTCCTGTATTTTCCCACCTGTCCACTAGAGAAGAACAAAATAAATATTTTGAAGTTACCTTGTTACTAGCAACATACAGAATCACTTATTACTTTTGTGTGTGTTTATGTATGCATATGTGTATGTGTGTATACATGTATATAAGTGAGTTTATACATTTTACATTGGGAAATATTACCCATAATAGCAAACTACAAATAACTTGGTAATTATAACTACATCTTAATAGGACAAATACATGGGCAGCAAATTATCTAATGACTTATCAGTGTACTAGCTAACTGGGCTAATACAGAGAGACGGCTAATTTATATCTGAACCATAGTATACATACATGTACAGCCTAGCTGCTAGAAAATTACATCCCAAAATACTAATGATACCAGTGAAACAATATATGCCCAGCCAGGCCACTGAACGTGAGCATCCATTTTAAGAACTTTTCTACCCAGCAATCAGAAAAAAAAGCCCAAGTCTACTTACAAATCTATCAGGGATTCTCCCACACTTAAGAGGAAGGGTAACTACAAATAATGCCCCACTAACCCAGAGGCTACCTTGGGGGCTGAGCAAAGTAGGGGAAAAAAAAAAAAAAAAGACGGAAGGGAAAAGACAGCTCTAAGAAGTGGCTATGGTCTAAATGGACATGGACATGGATTTGTAGGCTAACTCAGGTAATAGCCTGCTCCTAGAAAAGCAAACACCAATCAACTTGGAGAAGAGATTTTTCATCTTAGATCTCAAAGAATCCCCAAGTAATAATTTTTGAAGGTCAAGAAACACAAAATAGTTTAAAAATTCATGGAAAACAACATTCTAAGCTAAAGCTACCAGAGAAAACAAGAAAAACAGGCTCACAAAGACTCCTGATAAAAGAATCACCAGGCACAGATTATAAAAGAATTCTGCTTACCATGTCTGAAGAAATAAAAAGATAAACCTAAAATGTAGTACAGGTGAAAAACTGTAAGAAAGGATCAAACATATTTGCTGCAGTACCCTAAAAAACTTCTAAGAACCAAACTTTAAAACTTAACTAAAAAGAAATTTACTGAACATATATTGGAAGAAATTATCTAGAATGCAGACCAGAAACACAAAAGAAGAAAAATAAAAACTAGAGAATTTAGTAGCTATGGGAGATGGAGTAAGAATGAAATATTATCTTCAATATTATTGAATAATTGCATACTCAGCAAAAATACCTTTCAAAAATGAGGGCAAAACACATTCAGAAGAAAAAAGGAGAGAGAACTGCATCGCAAACATATAAGCACAATGTTGGAGCCAGGTACAGTGGCTCATGCCAATAATCCTAACTACTCAGGAGACTGAGGCTCTGGGTAGTGCCTGGGTCCAAGAGTTTAAGATCAGCATAGGCAACATAGTAAGACCCCAGCTCTTAAAAAATAAAAATAAAAAAAGCAACGTGTAGGTAGGAAGGAGATAATGGAGTTAACATGTTCTAAGGTCTGTATATTGTATAAGAGTAGAACAGAATTTTACGTAGCATTAGACTTTGGTGAGCTTGCATATTATTTCTAGAATAACCACTAAAAGAAGCATAATAATGTCATTTAATCTTTCAAGTAGAAAGTATAGAAGAGAAATTATTTTTTAATCTCAGAAAAGAGAAAAATATGTCTGAACCAACAGAAAGTTCAAAATAAAAGTGAAGATTAAACAATATACATAATTAATTACATTAAATACACAGGTGAAAATTTCTAAATCTACCTATGGTGAACTAGCTAGTTACAGAATCAACTCTTCCACCCACGAACAATAACCAGAAAAGCTAGACGATATATAATCACATTTGTGTGAAGATACCAGAAAGCAACCAAGGCAGAGAGGGCTTAATGGGACAAGCTTCCCAATAGAAGTCCAGAGAGGCGAGTCCAGCGCTTTGCATAACTGTTCACCTTGAGGCGTTTCCTGTTCCCGAGTAATGGGAAAGAGAGACTGAGCAGCTGCACAGAGCTTCCATCAATCTCAAAAGGCTGGGGAGATTAAAAAAAAAAAAAAATGCAACTTCAGGGCCAGGCAAGGAAAAGAGCTCTAGGAAACACCATGTTTTCACTTGGGGGGGGGTCCCCAAAAGAATACAGCCTGTGAGCAGGGGTGAAAAGAAAAAGCACAACCATGTCAAGCATGGAAGTGTGCTGTTCCGATTTCCTTCAGAAGAACCTGCTGTAGGGAAGAGTGTGACTGACAGCTCCAGCTGCCACCCTTTAGATCCATCACCATGTCCACACAGAGGCCACATTTCCCCATTCTGGCCCAAAGCAGGATTCTTCTAAAAGACAAGTGTTTGCCTGGGGGCTCTTCACTGGCCTGGCAGAGGCTTTCTTTGATCTGTGCTGCAGTATGGGCCCTTCCTACCAATTCTTTCCTTTTCTCTTTTCTTTCACAGGGATCACACCTGTCTCATGGTCTGAAGCTTTCCCCTGTCCTCTTTTGCTCTCATCTTTATCCTTTACAGGCATTGCCCCCAATAAGTCTCTGCATATCTCATCCTGTCTTAGTATGTGCTTCCATCTTGATGTCTGCTACTCAACACCAATTATCAAAAAAACCAAGGCCCACCTTTAGGTGAAGGCAATCCTTGAACAGAGATGCAAAATTTCTAAATGAAACAGAAAACCAAATCTAGTGATATATAAAAAGCATCACATATTGTGAACAAGCTTGGTTTAGTCCAGTAATGCAGGGATGGTTTCACATTTGAAAATTGTACCAATATGATCTACCACATAAAGAGATTAAGGAAGAAAAATCAAAGGGTTATCCCAAAAGATGCAGACCGATTCAACACTCATTCGTGAGAGAGACACACCACTTCCATAGATCAAAGGATTCAATATTTCAAATATTCTAATATTATAAACAATATAAAACCAAACAAAATTCCAGCAGAATTTTTTCTTGTGGGTATAGAAACTGAAAATTCGATTCTAAAACTTAGATGATACTGCAAATGGAGAAAAATAGTCAAGCCAATCTTGAAAAGCAAAACTGGAAGACTTATTCTACCCAACAGTAACATTTATTATAAAGCCACACTAGTTAAGACAGTGTTGTCTTTGTGTAAAGAAAGTGATCAATGGAATAGAACAAAGGTTGGCAAACTTTTTCTTTAAAGAGCCAGACAGTAAATATTTTAGGCTTTGTGGGACACATACAATCTCTGTCGCATATTCTTCTTTTTTTAACAGCCCTATAAAAATATAGATCTATTCTTAGCTTGGAGGCTGTACAAAAATGAGCCATGGGCCAATCCCTGGAATAGAAGCAAGTCTAGAAACACACATACACTTTATGATCAAGGTGGTATTACAGAGCTGTAAAGAAAGTACGGACTTTCCACAAAATAGTGTGGGTCAAATAAATATCCATATAGGAAAAAAATTCATCTTGAGCTCATACCAGATGCAAAAATAATCAATTTTAGGTGAATTTTAGGAATTTTAGGCTTGTAAATAATGCATCTTGAAGATAACACAGAAGGATGTGACCATGGAGTCATAAAAATAATTCTTAAATAGAACTCATGAAGTATTAACCATAAAAGACTGATAATTCAGATGATATTAAAATTAGAGACCTCTCTTTATAAAAATTACTAACAAGAAACTGAAAGGTAAGTCATAGGTTGAATGACCTGCTAATCATATATCACTAACAAAGTACACATCCACAATATTTAAAGAATGCCTACAAGTTAATAATTAAAAAAGAACTGACAGGTAAAATCCAAATAAAAGGTAATCAACCTCATTGGTCTTCAGGAAATCCAAATTAAAGCCATAGTCCACACCACTATACATCCACTGAAATGACTAAAATTACAAAGACTGACAATACCAAGTGTCAGTGAGAGATGGAGAAAGTGGAACTCTCATACACTGTTGGAGAGTGTGTAAATGGGTACAGTCCCCTCAGAAAACTCTTTAGCAGCATCTACTAAATATACCCATATGCATACCCATGACTTAGCAATGCCCAGATATACATGCCCCCCAGAAATGAGTACATATGTGTACAAAAGTACACATGTAAGAATGCTCATAGCTGCATTGTTTGAAGTAGCTAAACACTGAAAACAATTCAATGCCAATTAATAGTAGATTGGATAAGTTGTACATATATTTTTTTTAAGAAAATCAGCTTTATTGAGGTACAACATACATAAGATTAAAAAATATCCATTTTAAGTGCAGGGTTTAATAAATTTTGATAACAGCATATACCTATGTAACCACTACCACAATCATGATACAGGACAGTTCTACCATGCTAACAAGTTCCCTGGTACCCTTTTGCAGTCGATTCAGGCAACCACAAACCTGTTTAGAAGAGGATTTTACTATTATTATTATTTTATCCAGCCCAAAATGTCAGTTTTGTTTTAAGAGACAAGGTCTCACTATTCGCTATGCTGCCCAAGCTGGCCTTGAACTCCTGGGCTCAAGCAATCTTTCTGTTCTCAGCCTTCCCAGGAACAAGGTCTACAGCTGCAAACCACCATGACAACTCACAGGCCTGTTGAGAGTTGTCTTACCTAGGATTTTATATAAATGGAATCAGATAGTACTCTTTCGTGTTTGGTTTCTTCCACCCATCAAAAGTTTTTAACAAAGAGCGTCAGCAAAACAATAAAAGTAGATAAATTATATTTTATCAAAATTTAAAGCTTTTGTGCATCAGAGGACATTATTAAGAAAGTGAAAATACAGCTTACATAATGGAGGAAAACATATGCAATTCATATATCTGATAAGGACCTGGTAACCAGAATATATAAAGAATATTTATAGCTCAACAACAAAAAGACAAACAGTACAATTTAAAAATGGGCAATGGATAAAAACAGACATTTCTCCACACAAGATATACAAATGGCAACAAACACACAAAAAGATGCTCAAATCATTAAGTCATTAAAGAAACACAAATCAAAACCACAATGAAATGCTACTTCATACCCACTGGGTTGGCTATAATACAAAAATGGAAAATAACGTATGCTGGTGAGGATGTACAGAAATTAAGACCCTCATTCATTGCTGGTGGAGACACAGAAATGGTGTAGCCACTGTGGAAAACAGTTTGGCAGTTCCTCAAAACATGAAACATAAAATTACCATGTGACCCACAACTCTACTCCTGGGTATAACCCCCAAAAATTAAAAACAAGAATTCACACACTTGTACATGCATGTTCACAGCAGCACTATTGTTCAAAGAAGATATATAAATGGATCTTTTATTATTACCTAGCTTTCAAGAGAACAGAACCCTCTTTCTTACACAAGAATGAATTATGTGAGAGTAAAGAACTTTCTTTTTTTGTTTTGTAGATACAGGGATCTTGCTATGTTGCCCAGGCTGTTCTCAACCTCCTGGCCTCAAGCTATTCTCATGCCTTAGCCTCCCAAAGGGCTGAGATTACAGTCATGAGACACTATACCCAGCCAAGAGTAAAGAATATTATGAGGCTGTGGTAGAAATTTAGAGACTTCCTGAGCTGCAGCCCAGCTCTGCCACCTGCTAGTAACTTAAACACTCTGCATTTTAGTTTCATCATCTGAAATATTGCAGTGATGATAATATCCACCTTAGAAAGCTGCTGAGAGGGTTAAATGAGTTAATCCATGCTAAGTCTTGAGATGTAGCTAGTACACTGTTAAATTAGCTGCTGCCACCACTACCGTCATCATTATTGTGGTCTTCATCATCATCGTTCTATTTCCTAAAGTAGCCTCAAGAATATTTAAGACACTTGTGGTTGTTCTACTGACCAGCATTAAGAGTTCATAAAAACATAATTAGTATGTTTGCCTAACAACCAGAGAAACTCCAATCATTTAAATGGTCAGCATAGTGAAAAATCATTCTGGGAGGCAGTGGGGCACACCTGTAGTGCCGGCTACTTAAGAAGCTAAGGCAGGAGGATTGCTTGAGCTCACAAATTTGAGGCTGCAGTAAGTTATCATCATGCCCGTACACTCCAGCCTGGGAGCAACACCCTCTGTCTCAAAATAAAAATTTAAAAAATTGGTGAATGCTTCTTCTCAAACACTTCAAAAAAGAGATCCACGGAGGTTAGTAACACTGCTACATTTTGAAAGCAATTCTAAACGTGCTTCTGATACCCCAACCAAAGTCTTAGATCATGAACCGTGCTTGAAAAGTCTCCCATTAGTACAGGAGGTCTTTACCAAATGAGGTTTCGCCAGGGTTACTGCCGAGTATCACTCCAACACTGGTGGAAACTCAATTTCTAATTGTGTTTTTACAATATCCAGATCTCTTTCATATTATATCTGATTTTTTTTGCACCAAGGAATGAAATGCTTGTAATCCTTCATTCTCAATATAACATCATACATTTCCTGCACTGAACAGCCTAAAATCCTCCTCTCTGAATATTTCCTTTGGTTCATTAATGGTGCAGCAATTGTGAACAAAGTTCCTGCACATATCTCCTTAATCAAAATTGATATATGAGTAGAAGAGGTCTGCTCATCAGTATACCATAGGAAGCTAAATATCTGATGTTCTGCTCAGACCCCTGTGCTGGAGCCAGGGCTCTGACTGCTGTCACCAACTTTGGATGGCATCCTGAAACCACCCTTCTCTCAAGGCCATCTGACCAGTCGGGGCTGCTGAAAGACACACTGAAGCTGGTTGCCACCTCCTACTATTCTTTTTATTTTTTTTATTTTTATTTTTTTTAACCATAGGAATATATATCTCATTTCTTATTTATATTCATAATTTTAAATACATTATTTATATAATTATATAACATTATTATATTGTTATATTCATTGTCTTTATAAATATATATATTATAAATTATTATATTCTCCAGAGATTTAAGGGAATACAGATGTCAGCAAGGTATTCGTTATCCACAAGCAACTATTACCACCAAAAAAAATTATTCTACTTAAATAACCTTTTACTTATAAAAAAATCTGCATCATAGTACAGAAAACTAACCAACAAGAAAAAATACTTCTAAAATATAAAAGAGTGCACACATAAAGAATATGAGAACCATAACAAAATGCAAACAACGGGTAAGTAAAATAATCAGAAAATTAAATGGCTCAGTATTTCTTGGTTGATAAGAAAGAAACAAGAAAATTAAGTGGCAAAAGAGATTTCACTAAATTGTCAAAAAGAAGGAAGACCAAAATCGTTCAGCTGTTTTAACAGAATTTTGGCATTACAACAGCATCCCTTAGGAGTTTGAATAAAATCCTGGCAATTATTTTCTCTACAGTGATTCTAGGCTTTGACTCTGATCATTACACTGGAAGCTCCAATTCTATTAAACTAACACAAAATTCTACATAAAAGGATTTCATGATCTCAACATGCTCAAAAATAAGTTTTCAAAGCAAATGAGACACTAAGATAAAAATCGTAACATTCTATCGAATTAAAATACTAAATTATTTATAGTTTACCTCTGAATAGGTTGCATTCTAAAAACTGACTTGTAAATAATTGTCTAGAAGTTAGAAGAAATTTTTTTCACATACAATATGGTGTAACTGACGATCAGGTTATCTGAAATGGTATCATGACTATTATACTGAGGGCTGAGCAGGACTTTGTGAAATACCCTGTGACCCCAACTATCAACTGGGGTGCCAGGAGCAAACTCACACTTGGAAAGCAAAGGTGCAATCAAAGTAGGTAGGGCACTAAGACTCCATAACCTCATTAAGCTTTGCAGGTCCACTACTGGCCAAATACTAAAACTGAGTAACAAGTGATGGTTGCTCTGCAAAGTGTTCACAGCCTCTAAACTTGGGATCTCCTTGACCTTTGTCAATGCAGAATTCACAGAATTGATTTCATAATATACTAAATATACCCCATTTTTATTTTATCTACTAATCTTCACACTATATAGGTCACACCCTTTTTTCAGCCAGAATTATTTTTAAAATAAAATTAAAGAAATGAGGAAAGAGACTTAAAACGATGACAATGGAAGTAAGATGGCAGAGTTATAAGATGGACTTAAGATTTAAGATACTGATGTGGAAATCCAGTTACTGTCACTTACTAGCTGTTTGAAAGTAGGCAAGCTATTTCTCAACCTCAGTTCCCTCATCTACAAAATAGGAATATTATCTCATACCTCACAGCGTTAGAGTGAGGTTTAAAGAAGATAAAAATATATATTATGATGCCTGAAATATATGAGATTAAGTTCAGTCATATGCTAATTTCCAACAGTCTCCCAACCTACTCCCCAAAATCAAGCAGTTTTTCCAAATATATTACAATTATATTGTAAATCACTTTCTCCAAATACTCTCATACATTTTCATATTCTTCTTTGCTTAGGAAGAAAAACTATAGATCTTCTGGACTTAATTAATATCCAGCTTCGTTGAACTTTTGTTTCAGAAGAGGTAAGGTACTTGAATATCTGTTTCTCTCATTTTAAAGCCTTAGTTTTGTGGTTTTAAAAAATATCTTATTAGTCTTTTAACTAACTTTGATTTACCTTTTTGTTAACCTTGCTTATAATTATTTTCTCCCTCAATCTGTTAGACCTCTGATAGTAAATTTTTACTACATTTCAATTACATTTGTCCCTTGAACAATGGGTTTGAACTCTATAGGTCTGTGGATTTTTTTTTTTTTCAGTAAAAATACAATATTCACAGTAACACAAGGATGTAAAATCTGTGTTTCCAATACATGGATTCCATTGGGTCTACTACAGGACATGAGTGTGTGGAAATTAGTATATATGCAGGCTGTCCTGGAACCAATCCCCTGGAACCAATATCAAGGGGTGATTGTATTTACATTCTTTATGAACTTTTTCTTTTAGCCATTTTATCTTCTAGCTATTATACTGACTCTCTATTTTCTTACAATGTAACTTTCCTTACTTAGGATTATCCCTTCATCAACATCATACATGCCAATAGAGCAACCAGATAATTTAACCTCAAACTACAGCAGTAACTCAATTCAGATCTCAAGTTCAGTTGTAAGGGATAATAATCACAAAAGATCACCAGATACGCAGCCCTGAATATCAATTCTTCTGAACGGTTTGAAAGTTGTCACTGGATCAAGCCAGACTCATGGGGACCTAGACACTTGGAACACAATGCTTTGGTGCCCATTACTTTAAACCAGGGTTTCTCACTCTTGCACTATTAATATTTGGGGCCAGATAACAGTAATAATAATTATTATTTTGAGACAGAGTCTTGCTCTGTCAGGAGCGCAGTCGTGCGTTCTCGGCTCATTGCAACCTCCACCTCCCGGGTTCAAGAGATTCTCCTGCCTCAGCCTCCCACGTAGCTGGGATTACAAATGTGTGCCCCCACGTCTGGCTAATTTTTGTATTTTTAGTACAGATGAGGTTTCACCATGTTGGCCAGGCTAGTCTCAAACTCCTGACCTCAACTGACCTGCCCACCTCAGTCTTCCAAAGTGCTGAGGTTACAGCGGTGAGCCACTGTGTCTGACCCAGATAATTCTTTGCTGTGGGAGGCTGCCCTGTGCACCGTTTCAAGAGCACTTCTGGCCTCTATCCACAAGATGACAATACACACTCCCCCTCTCCCAATTGTGATAAAGATGTATATAAAGAGGATGCATTACCATATACCCTCCAGAGAGCAATATCATGCCAAGCTGAGAAGCACTTTAAGCTGAATGAGACCTCAAGGTTTTGTAGTTGGCTTAAATTGAGGAACCACTTTAAAAACAGCCATAGGAAGAAATGGTCTTGAAAATATTATCTGCTGTATCACTCTTTGTTTTCCAGGGGAGAAACCTGTCTCAGACCTCAGTGCAAACAGAATGTTGTTCTTTAGGAATAATGTGTATCCTTAACTGATCATATTCTCATCTTTTCTATGGCCAGTAGCAAGCTCAAAAGCAAACGTCTAGCCCATCTTCAATAGTATAGGACCTAAAACATGAATGTAACCTGTAATAGATCTTCTAGTTTTCCCTTATAAATGTTCAAATTTACTCTCCCTAGCCAAAGCACAAAACTAAATCCATTCACTTCAGCGAGCTATGTCAGACACATAATGATGTGCATGAAGTTTTATAATGATGTCTTTTGACATTTATTAGAAGTATATTTCCCCCCATAAGAGGCATGCATTCTAGATGCTGTGTGTCCAGTAGGTTGTCCACGTATCAGCACATCAGCCTTCAGGACAACAGGAAGATGGAGAACCTCTATCCTCTTCTCTCTTGCTGATGCCAGCTTTGTCAGTTTTCCCTTTCCCCACTAAGGCTTATTTCTAACCCATGCCAAGTAACATTTGGAATTCATCCTGAACCCTGGTGCATGACAGATGGTGATGCAGGAGTGGCTCATCTTGTACTAGTGACAACTATGAAGAGTCCTGCCTGGCCCTATACCCTCTGATTACTTTTGAGAGTGCTTAAAAAAAAATGCCATTTCCTTCACATTTTAACCCATAACCTTTTCAAGACCTCAAATGGTTATTATAAAAGTCCATCAACAAGTTGAGTGGGTAAGCAATTTGTAGTATATTCATATAAAGGAAAAAAAGTACTATCAGTACTCATACATATAATACAGTGAAGGTCAAGAATATTATGCCTGGCAAAAGACACAAAAGTGTACATGCTATATTATTCCATTTATTAAAAGAAAAATCTAGATGAGGCAAAATTGACCTATTAGTGATAAAAATCAGATTAGTGACTATGTAAAGACAGCAGAATTAAAAAAATAAGGGAACTTTACGGAATGATGAAAAGTTGTTTTAGATATCACATCTTAATTGGGATAGTGATTTCACAGGTTATACATTCATCAAAACTTACCAAACTGTACACTTAAAATAGATGAAAATCTGGTGTTCTTGCTAAACATGCATGACCTTGAACTAACGATGAGAACACGTCAGATAAATTGAAAATGAAGGACATTCTATAAAATAACTGATCAGGCTGGGCGCAGTGGCTCATGCCTGTAATCCCAGCACTTTGAGTAGCAAAAGCGGGCGGATCACAAAGTCAGGAGATTGAGACCATCCTGGCTAACACAGTGAAACCCCGTTTCTACTAAAAATACAAAAAAATTAGCCAGGTATGGTGGTGGGTGCCTGGCATCCCAGCTACTCAGAAGGCTGAGGCAGGAAAATCACTTGAACCTGGGAAGCGGAGGTTGCAGTGAGCCAAGACTGCCCCACTGGACTCCAGCCTGGGTGACAGAAACAGACTCTGTCTCAAAAAAAACAAAACAAACAAAAAAACTGATCAGTACTAGTCATAAAATACAAGGAAAGACTAAAAGGACATGACAAGTGAATACAACATGGGATTCTGGAAGAGAACAAGGATACTAGTGGAAAAACTGGTAACATCCAAATAAAGTCTGTAGTTTAAATAGTAGTATTGTACCAATGCTCATCGCTTAGTTTTGTTGATTGTACCATGGTATTGTGAGTTTTTAACACTAGAGAAAGTTAAATAAAAGACACATAAAAATTCTCTGTACTATTTTTGCAACTTTGTTTCTAAAATTATCCAGAAATAAGTTTTTAATACGTGCATTTTGTTGAGTGTGAATTTTAGCTCATTAAAGTTGATTTAAAATCAGTTATTAAGAAATAATTTATCTGCAGCTTGATTGTCCTTTTAAGTTCATTAAATAATTTTTAAATCAACAACATTAACTACAAGAATAACCCAAATCCTCTTTTCAATATTGGAGTCAATAAACCTAACTGATAAAACACATAGCATTCTTTATTAAAATAATCACCTCATTTAAAAAGATCGCTAATTGAAATAAAAATCTTAAGTACTCTCTTTGGAATTATCATGACGTATTTCTCAACAAAAACACATAGAATTAATAATAAAATTATTACATGTTCAAATTAAGATGAGACAATGGAATTCATACAACTTTGAAGTCTACAGTAAAATACATTTAATTCTATGCCTCTCACACCTAAAAACTTATATATTTGAACACCAAAAATTACATCTCATTTAATATCACTTAAAGAACAGAAATGGGTAGACAAAGATTCAGAGACAAATTAAAATGTTTATAGCATACCTCCTCTGTTTCCATTTTCTTCATCCTACAAATAAAAACAATATATATATATTCATTTATGAATACACATTTATAAACTCTTGTTAATCACAGCAAGACTCAATTTTATTCAAACTGACCTCCCCAAATTGTGGCAATTACAATCTCACTAACAGTATCCTTAATTGATCATATACTCTTCTATAGCCACTGGCAAGCTCAAAAGCAAACTGATAGCCCATCTTCAGTAACAGTATAGAAAGTGTCTTTTACTGGAAAAATAACAGTTTTTACAAACAGAGATAAGAAAGCTGTGGGTGAAGCCAATTTAGGGGTAGGGAATCAGGAGTTCAGTTTCTGGCATTTGAGTGTGAGAGTTCTAATAGAGATATCCAAGTGAAATTGTCAAGTAGGCAATTGGACAGATGGAAAGGCCATGTCATCACTTACTGCACTATACTTAAATGTGCCTTTAGAGATATTACAGGAGCCAGAGCTGTCTATATAAGTGGACTCATCCCAAATTGCTACATATTTAAGTTCATGTATTCAATTTTGAAGTTTGTTTATCTACTTGGTCTCTTTCATTGTTACCATGCTGTCTTGCTGCCATGTTATCTACCTCTAGCTGGGAAATTAGAAATGTTTAAAAACTAGAAAGGCCAGGCATGGTGGTTCATGCCTGTAATCCCAGCACTTTGGGAAGCCAAGGCAGGCGGATCATGAGGTCAGAGGTTCAAGACCAGCCTGACCAACATGGTGAAACCCAGTCTCTACTAAAAATACAAAAACTGCTGGATGTGGTGGCTCACACCTGTAATCCTAGCACTCTGGGAGGCCGAGGTGGGCAGATCGTGAGGTCAGAAATTTGAGACCAACCTGACCAACACAGTGAAACACCATCTCTACTAAAAATACAAAAATTAGCTGGGCATGGTGCCTTGTGCCTGTAATCCCAGCTACTCAGGAGGCTGAGGTAGGAGAATCGCTTGAACCTGGGAGGCGGAGGTTGTGGTGAGCCAAGAGTGCGCCACTGCATTCCAGCCTGGGTGATAGAGCAAGACTCTGTCTCAAAAAAAAAAAAAAATATATATATATATGTATGTATGTATGTATGTATGTATGTGTGCGTGCACGCGCGCGCCAGGCATGGTGGCATGTGCTTGTAATCCAAGCTACTCAGAAGGCTGAGGCAGAAGAATTGCTTGAACCTGGGAGACAGAGGTTGCAGTAAGCCGAGATCACACCACTGCACTCCAGCCTGGGCAACACAGCAAGACCCCATCTCAAAACAAAACAAAAAAAGCTAGTATAAAATACATTTTTTTCAAATATTTGCTGAGTCTCTACCATATTGAAGCTACCATGTATCTTAGAAAGAAAAACAGACATTGGGTGAAGGGCTGATAATTTATTACATAATTTTTTGACATTTACTTTGGCTGGCCAAATGTTTTTTTTTTCCTTCTTCTGATTTTAAGATCTGTTCTAAGACTGAGGTTGCCAGATACGTGACAAAATAAGGACACTGTTATATTAATTACACATTTTCTAAAAGCTAGACAGTATTAAAATTTTTAATTCAAGTAAACTGACAGTTTCATAATTGAAATAGAAAAGATTCCAATATGTATTTTCCATGTAAAATTTACAAGACAGAGCCCTGTTTGCAAGAACATTTGTATTAATAGCATTAATAACTAAAATTTATTGAGCAACTTCAGTGTCAATTTCTAAGCTAAATATGTTACAAGTACTGCATCATTCAATCATCACACAGCCTGTGAAGAAGGTCTGTTAGTTGACTTACGCAAGGTCACAGATCTAATAGGAGGCAGAAATGGAACTTAAACCTAGGCTCTTTTGACTCCAATGACCATGCTATCAACAACTGTAAGCATGTCCTGGAATATCATTTCATTTGAATATCATTTCATTTCATTCTTTTGTTGTAACATTCACAAGAAAAATTAATTCCCCACTGGGACCCCATCTGTGTGGAGTTTGTACATTCCTCCCCATCTGTGTGGGTTTTCTCCAGGTACTATGGTTCTCTCCCACATCCCAAAGCTGTGCCTTTTCGATGCACAGGTGTGTCCACATTGTCCCGGTCTGAATGGGGGTGGCTGTGTGTGTACATCCTGTACACAGGATGTACAGCATCCTGCCCAGGGTTAGGTCCCACCTCATGCCCTGAGCTGCATGAGCTGCTGGAACAGGCTCCAGCCACCCTCAATTCTGGACTTTTTATAACTCTTTCTTAAGTGTATGAACATCTCACATTTATTTCAATATTTAACACTGGAAGTGCTTTGGTCTTTATTTACAAGTTCGGTGATATTTTGATGACCAGAAATATGCCCAGTAAACTCTAGCCAATGTAAGATCAGTTATCACTTAAATCTGTTTCACTTAAAGTTGCAGTTTCCAAAAATCTCTTGACAATGTTAAGTGAGGATTTACTGTATGTGCTACTAAAATTTCTAGAAATATTTTCCAATAAAAATCATATACGTTTATGTAAGTTTGGTAAAATTATCTTATAAAAAATTGCACTACCTATATGTTCATCATGACCCAAAGCTCTTATTCAAAACAAAACAAAGACAAAAAATATGCAATCCTAATGTAATTATCCAGTGTTCTCACATGTGACCTAATGCACAAGTAACACTACTTGAGGCTTTTTAATATCAAATTGATTCTTAAGGAATCTAGTCCAGTTGTTTTATACACATTTCAGAAAATCCAAACAGATAAATTTCATTCCAAAGGTACCAATTCTTTACAATCCTTAAAAGCTATTCCACTTGTTTCCTATTATCTCAGTGTTCAAATAACCAAAAATATAAAAAACTAATTAAAAAAAAGAAAAAAGCTATTCAGTATTTCAAAAAAGCGTATCTTGTAAGAAATTACTAGGAAGACACACTTAACAAAAATATAATTTAAAACTGTGGTCCCTAGATACAAATACAGACACTGCTTTTTAAACGACAGTTTGGGATTCATAGATATTTAGAATTAGAAAACACTTTCTAATCCCCTAGTTCAATTCCTGCAAATGAAAATGGAAATCTAAAGGTCAAAAGAAGTGGCCTGGCCAGGATCTCATAACTCTTCTGAATATCATCATTTCCATTATATTATTGTGTATAATTAACTATTGTTCAGCATCAAGCATGCGTATTGGTCAAGTTCAAATCCCAGATCAACTACTTATCTGTTTTATGACTCAGATCAGTTTCCACATCTGGCATATGGGGCTAATAATACCACATGCTCCACAGGATTCTGGTGTGGATAAAGTAAGAAACGCTCATAACAAATGGTAAGGAATACAGAGCAAGTACTCAGTGTGTCAACTGCACTTTATAACTTTACATTTCAGGCTGCCCTTTTCAGCTTGTGTTACTGTCCACTGAAGCCTGTCAATGTAATTCATTTTGATGAGAAGCTGTTTTTAAATTCTAACATGATATCATATTACATATCTGAACGTTATATATTGTCCTAATTCCATTACAACTCTTGGAATATTTTAGTGATCCATTTCCTTTGCATAGTAAGCCCACAAAACTCACTATCTTTCTAGATAATAAACAGTTACATATTAGAAAATGTAGAATAAAGTCTGGAATTAGGAGTCTTTAAAAAATATAGATTTGGAGTTTAGAATCACTATGATTTTTCAGAGAAGACTCAAGTTTCTGTTCTGTTCTTGATAGTGGAAAAATACCTAAATGAAGAAAAATAATATAATAAAAATGCAAATGTAATGCTTAATTCTTTTAAGATAGAAAAGAAAGGCCAGAGGGAAGGGTAAGAGGAAGACAAGAGGGAAATAGGAATGGCCTCAAGTTGCTGAAACTATTTCTCTTACCTTATACGAAAACTGAATTGCAGACTCTGGGGGATAAACAATAAAATGTCTTAATGTAAAACCAAAGCCTTGAGATGTTCTTTTCAACATAACTGTTTTGGGACCTGGCCAGGAGAATGTTTCATCTTCGGACAGTGATACAGTTTCACTTTGCTCTTTTCCATCTTTACTTTTTGAGACCTAAAGTGAAAAAGATATTTAAAAGTTAACTACATAACACAATATACTTCCTCACCTAGAAAAAATTCTATGTAAAAATGTTTTAATACCTGAGTGCCAATATGAACTATTTTCTGATACATAAATTATCTATATTATAACAAAGCATGCAATTATCAAAAACTATTTTTCTAGAAAATAATGCCATAAACAGCCTGAAGCAACAAAAAACTCTCAAAATAGATATATAATTGCTAAAATTAGAAATGCAATAGAAGGAATGAAATATAATACCAAAAGAAGTTTTAAAGAGCACTATGGACTAAGAAACAGAATGCATCAAAGAAGAGACATAAAACTCTTACCAAGAAAGAAACATAAATAGTCCAACAGCAACAAAGGACTTTAGAAAATAATAGAAAAGGTCTTCAGGTTCTGAGCACAAATTCAGTATTCACACAGATAACCCTTCTGATACCCTGGCCTTCCTGTTCTTTGACCTCCTCTCTTCCACTCTCAGCTTTCACCTGGTCATGACTGAAACCCTCTTAACAAGCCCAAATGAAGAATCCTACCTAGAACCACTACCTATTAGTTCACTATTTATTCATTCCCTCTCATTCCCCAAGCCTTGCAATTCTTCAATCTGGAGCTGACCCAGCCACCCAGTCCCTATCCCTCATCACTCCATGTTCTCACTTTTCTCTTAAGCCAGCTTCAATTCAACTCCTTTGCCTTCTCCCACTTCCTCGAAGTTGCCTGGCAAAACCTAACCCTGGATAAATCAACCCTGCCTACTCTGGGCTTCCTGCACCTATGCAGGTGAACATGGGTGGAGAAAAACAAAAACGAAGCTATATTCTAAGTTCATGACCACTAACCTCAAGAAAGCCATTAGTGTTGTCAGTCAATGGTAACACATTTCTCTCCAGTCATTCATCCTAGACGACTATTTCATCCCTTTTCCCCCATCCTCGCCTGCAGCAGTTTCTATTACACTAAGAAAACAGGAGCAATAAAATGAGAACTGAATCACTTCCCATATCCACCCCACTAACCTGCAACCATGTCCATGTTCCCCTGTCTTCCCTTCTGCTATGATAGATGAGCTCTCCATTCTCCCAAGGTCCCAGCAGTTGAGACTAGATCCCATTCCCTCTTATTATTCAAAGATAGAGGTCCAACAATTCTCCCCTCTCTCTTTTGCATCACCTGTTCTCTCTTTATTTATGTAGCATTCCCATCTGCATACACGTATTTTGCAGACTGGACTACCTGAGTTCAGAAGATACTCCCACCTTACCCTCCCAAGTAGGCTGGACTACAGGTGAATGTCACCAAACTATTTTTTTTTTTTTGAGAAATGAGGTGTCACTATGTTCCTCAGGCTGATCTTGAGCTCCTGCACTCAAGTGACCCCCCTGCCTCAGCCTCCCAAACTGGCAGGGGATTATAGGTGTATGCCACTGCACCTGGCCAAAATCCTCTCTTGATCACACAGCTATCATCTCTCCAGCTATCATCTCGTTTGTCTGCTTCTCTTTGGAACAAAACTCCTTAACACTTAAAAGTTATCTGTGCTTGATGTTTCCAATTCTTTTCCTTCTATTTCTCCAAAATCCTTTTAAATCAGGCTTTTATCTGTCTAACTCCCAGAAACTGCTCTTGCCAAGGTCACCCATAACTTCCTCATTTTAAACTGAATGATCAATTCTCAGTTCTCATCTTATGTGCGCCTTACTGGCACAGGGGTCAGTCCCTCCTTGAAGAATTTTCTCCACTTGACTTCTCACACTGATTTTTCTTCCAACTCACAGGCGACTTTGTCTCAGGCTCCTTTGCTTTCATCTGCTAAGGGCTCAGTCTACGGACTTCTCTAGCTATGCTCTGTCTTTTGGTGATTTCATTCCGTTTCCTGCATTAAACATCATCTATATGCAAATGACTCCCAAATTTGTATTTGAAGCCCAAGCCTCTTCCAACCTGATAGGTATCTTAAACTTAACATGTCTGCATAGCTGATAAAATTTTGTTTTAAATTACAACTCCAAGTTAATCCTGGCATATTTGAAAGGTCAACTTTATTGAATTGCAAATATTGAAGTCTTGCTTCTATTATATTTTTTATTATCTTCCACCAGTGAGTCTATCCACTCTGCCACAATAATTTGCTTCATATAAAAGTGAAAAGGTAGCTAGATAGCAACACTGCCCAGCCAAACTTGCAGTAGCCGTGCCATATGATTGAGTTCTACTAAACAGAATGTTAATGAAATATACACTATACAAAAAAAAAAAAAAAAAAAAAAACAGTATTTCCATATACTAGCAATAAGCAATTGGAAATTTAAAACTTTAAAAAATACCATTTATATTAAAATAATTTTATTACCATTTATAATTACCATTTATATTAAAATAAAATTTTATCATTTTAAAAATATAAAATATTTAGGGATAAAGCTGCCAAGATTTGTAAGATCTACAAACTGAAACTCTAAAACATTAAGAGATACTAAAGAATAAATAAATGGAGAGATATACCATGTTCATGATTTAGAAGACTCAGTACTGTTACAATGTTAACTCTCCCCAAATTGATCTATAAATCCAGTGCAAACCCAATAAAAATCTAAGGAGATTTTTGTGTGGAAGCTGCTAGGATATTTCCAAAATTCAAAAAAGAACAAAGTTGGTCTACTTAGACTGCAAATCTTTAAGGCTTATAAAGCTACACTAGTCAACACAGTACAGTAATGGCATCAAGACACACAGATTCACAGAACAGAATATAGAGTCCCGCTATAGACCCACAACCACATGATGCTGCCATTCTACCACCAGGTATTTACCCAAAAGAAACATGAGCCCATGCCAATATTGTACAAGTATAATACAAATACTTGTAAACACAAATCACCCTGGAACAATTGGTTATCTGTGTGCAAGAAAAGAAATGAACTTTGATCCATAACTCATATGACAAACAAAACTTAACTCAAATGATCATACACCTAGGCTGGGCACAGTGGCCCGCGCCTGTAATCCCAGCACTTTGGGAGGCCAAAGCAGGTGGATCACTTGAGGACAGGAGTTCCAGACCAGCCTGGCCAACATGGTGAAACTCTGTCTCTACTGAAAGTACAAAAACTAGCTGGGTGTGATGGCACATGCCTATAATCCCAGCTATTTGTGAGGCTGAGGCAGGAGAATCTCTTGAATCCTGAAAGTGGAGGTTGCAGTGAGCCAAGATTGCACCACACACTCCAGCCTGGATGCAGAGCGACTCTGTCTCAAAACAATAAAATAAACGATCATAGATCTAAATGTAACACTTAAAACTACAAAACTTCTGGAAAAAAATGGGAAAATCTTTATGAACTTAGGTTAAGATTTCTTAGATATAACCCTAAGGAGCATAATCCATTAATAACAACAAAATATTCATTGGAAGAACATATGAACTTTTTTAAAAAGAGATAAATGAAACTTCATCAAAATTAAGACCCTCTACTCTTTGAAAGACACTTCCTGGCCAGTCATGGTGGTTCACACCTGTAATCCCAGCACTTTGGGAGGCTGAGGCAGGAGGATCTCAGCCAGGAGTTTGAGACCTGCCTGGGCAACACAGGGAGACCCTGTCTCTACACAAAATTTAAAAATTACTCAGGTAGCCAGGCACAGTGGCTCATGCCTGTAATCCCCTCCTTTGGGAGGCTGAGGCAGGAGGGTCACCTAAGGTCAGGAGTTCAAGACCAGTCTAGTCCACATGGTGAAACCCTGTCTCTACTAAAAATACAAAGATTAGCCAGGTGTGGTGGCCTGTGCCTATAATCCCAGTTACTCGGGAGGCTGAAGCAGGAGAATCATTTGAACCAGAGAGACAGAGGTTGCAGTGAGCCAAGATCATGCTACTGTACTCTAGCCTGGGCAACAGAGTCAGACTCTGTCTCAAAAAAAAAAAAAAAAAAAAATTAACCAGATGCGGTGGTGCATGCCTATAATCCCTGCTACTCAGGAGGCTAAGACATGAGAAGCACCTCAGCCCAGGAGGTTGAAGCTACAGTGAGCCATGATCATACCACTGCACTCCAGCATGGGTTACAGAATGAAACCCTGTCTCAAAATATATATGTATACATTATGAAAAGTATATACATACACACATATACACACACACTCTTTGATGAAAATGAAAAGGCAAGCCATGGTAGAATGTATTTGCAAATTGTGTATCTGATAAAGAACTTGTATCTAGAATATATAAAGAACTCTCAAAATTCAATAATGGAAATGCAAACTAAAACCACAACGAAATACCACTACACACATAATAGAAGTGCTATATAAAGATTAACCATACTAAGTACTGGCCAGGATGCGAAGCAACTAGAACTATCAGTCACTGCTAGTAGGAATGTAAAATGGTACACTTTAGAAAACAGTCTGACAGTTTCTTAAGTTAAACATACACCTACCATATGACATAGCTATTCTACTCCTAGAGAAATTGAAAGCATATGTCAATATAAAGACTTGTACATAAATGTGCACAGCAACTTTGTTATAGTCACAAACTGAAAAACAACTGTTTCAATAACAGATGAATGAATAACCAAACCATGACACAGCCAAACAACAGAATGCTACTTAGCAATAAAATGAAAACTATTGATATACATAGCAATATGTTAATTATGCTGAGTTAAAGAACCCAGACCAAGAAGAAGAGGAGTACATGCTATATGCTCCATTTATATAAATCGTAGAAAAATTCCAAAAACTAGTCTATACTGACTGAAACCAGATTAGCAGTTGCTCTGGGTGGATGTAAGGATGGAGATTATTACAAAGGGGCATGAGGAAATGCGGAGAATGGTGAATAACTAACCTTGACTGTGGTGTTTTCACTGGTGCATACTTGTGTACTGTATAAACTTACCAAACTCTACAGTTGACACATGTACAGTTGATTATATATCAAACATACCTCAATAAAGACATTTAAACAAAAGCAGCCGCAACAGGATGCTTATCATGAAACTCAAGAAAGTGGTTATGCTGAGGACACAGAAGTGTGTGAATGAGGAAGCATGGGGCTGAGATCTGGGGAAAACAAATTACTCCAACTGCCTGGATAATTTATAAGTTAAAATCTATGGGGAGTTATTAGGGTTCATTTTAATATATAAAGTCAATATGATATACAAAAGGATATATATATATATATATACACACACATATATGTGTGTGTGTGTGTATCTTTTTGTATATAGAAAATATAAAAAGTAGGCTGGGTGCAGTGGCTTATGCCTGTAATCTGGGCACTTTGGGAGCCTAAGGCGAGTGGATCACTTGAGGCCAGGAGTTCAACATCACCCTGGCCAACATGGTGAAAGCCCATCTGTATTAAAAACACAAAAATTAGCTGAGCGCAGCGGCACATTCCTGTAATCCCAGCTACTTGGGAGGCTGAGGCAGGAGAATCCCTGGAACCTGGGAGGTGGAGGCTGCAGTGAGCCAAGATGGTGCCACTGTACTCTAGCCTGGGCAACACAGCAAGAGACTCCATCTCCAAAAAAAAAAAAAAAAACCATAAAAAGTAAAAATGATTCTAGAATTTAACATTGTAAAAAATAATTTATTAATCTACTATCATTCTTCAAGAACACAAGATTCTATTTTGATTCTCTTTCTTTCCAACTTTTATTGTAGGTTCAGGGTGTACATGTGCAGGTTTGTTACAAAGGTACATTGCATGCTGCTGAGGACTGGGAAAGGAATGTGATTCTCTCTTTTTTTATCTGACCCAGCATTTTAATTTTCAGTTTAGCAATGCAGTTCAGAACATAGGCTAGCATGCTCGCTTACAAGTGGGAGTTAAACAATGGGTACACATGGACATACAGAGGGAAATAATAGATACTGGAGACTCCGAAAGTGGGGAGGATGGAAAGGGATAAAGTTGAAAATGTACAGTGTTCGCTATTCAGGTGAAGGTTACACTAAAAACCCAGACTTCACCACTACACAATATACCCATGTAACAAAACTGCACTTGTACTCCCTACATCTATAAACATAATTTGAAAAAAAGAACCTAGGATTTGGAGATTTGGAGTCAGCTGAATCAGGCACTAATTCCAGCTCTGCTATTTGCTAGTTGTAGTATAGCAGACAATTATTTAACCTCTCTAAGCCTCAGTTTTCTCCTATTAAAGTAAGAATAAAAGCACTTCTCCCAAAGAATGAATGTATATTAAATGTGAAATGCATGTGAAGAGCTGAGTACATAATCATTTAATAAATATTAACTCTTCATTCTTTCTCTGCAGGCACCATTGTCTTCAAGTCTATTTTTTCTGATAGCTCTTTAAATCACAGTATCTCACAATACTTTAACATACTTACATAAAAATACTTTAAGATACTTGTAGGTAAAATGCAACTGGAAAGATGCATCAAAGCAAATAATGGAGCAATGGAAAAAACTGGGTTAGCAATCAATAGTGTAAGTAAGAAATAAGAAAAAACTGTATCTTGGATGAAAAGCTTTTTCCTCCCTATTTTTAGCTATTTGTGTGAACAAAGTCTCTGAAGTCATCTATAGAGACTATGTATATTTGAAACTAATGTACCATAAATCCATTGTAGTTTATCCCCCACTTCTAGGATTTAGGGGAGCATAACAAGGGATATTCAAGCAAATTCCTAAGTGACTGCAAAAGCAAGCATATGATTAGGTAGCATTTGTCAGGGAAGAGTTATTCTAGGCTTAATTACCCCAATAGTCTAGTTAAGCTGTAAATAATGACTGGTTCCTCCTTTTGATATCCAAATTAGAGTTCATTGGGCACACGCACATCTTGGTCTGGCTCGCTGACACACTCTTTCTTCATTCATTCAGTAAATAAATATGTATTGAGGACCTACTTTTTACCCAACCTTGTTCCACAGAGTAGATACATGGATGAGTAAAATAGTCATTAAATTTTTAGTTCTTTTTGTAATTAAGCTTCTTATTTTGAGACAATTATAGATTCACAGGCAGTTTTAAAAAATATTACATAGCCAGGCATGGTGGCTCATGACTGTAATCCCAGCACGTAGGGAGACAGAGGTGGGAGGACAAGTTGAACCCAGGAGTTCGAGACCAGCCTGGGCAACATAGTGAGACCTCACTCTCCACAAAAAAGAGAGAGAGAGAGAGAGAGAGAGAGAGACAAAGAGAAAGACATAGAGGGATCCTATGTAATCTTTATTCAGTTTCCTTCAACAGTTAACTTCTTAGAAAACTACAGTACATATCATAACCAGATTACTGACACACATACAATCCACTCATCTTATTCATATTTCTCCAGTTTCTTCAGTTTTACTTGTACTCATTGTGTGTTTAGTTCTACGCAGGGTTATCACATTTACAGAAGTGTATACATCCACCACACCAGTCAAGATACAGAACTGTTCCATCCCCACAAGGATCTCTCTTGTTGCCCTTTCATAACTATACCTACACCTACTCTCTCCCTCCTACTTGGGCCCTAACCCTTGGCAACCACTAATCTGTTTTTCTTTCTGTTTCTGGGTTTGTTTTCTTTGAGACAGACACTTGCTCTGTGGCCCAGGCTGGAGTGCAGTGGTGCAATCCCGCTCACTGCAGCTTCAATCTCTAGTGATCAAGCAATCCTCCCACCTCAGCCTCCCAAGTAGCTGGGACTGCAGGCATGCATCACCGTCATGCCTAGTTTAAGGGTTATTTTTTTTTTTTCTTGTAGAGACAGGGTCTCACTGTGTTGCCCAGGTTAGCCTCAAACTCCTGGACTGATGTTATCCTCCTGCCTCAGTCTCCCAAATTAGTTTGTTCTATATTTCCATCATTTTGTCATTTCAAGAATGTTACGCAAATGGAATCATACAGTCAGTAACCATTTGGGATTGGCTTTTTTTCACTTAGAATAAGTGTCTGGAGATTCACCCAGGTTGTTGCATCTATCCACAGTTCATTCCTTTTTATTGCTAAGTTGTATGCCATAGAATGGATGTACCACATTTTGTTTAACAATTTATCTGTTAAAAGACACCTCAGTTGTTTCAAGTTTTTGGTTATTATGAATAAATATACTATGACCATTCACGTACAGGTTCTTGTATGAACACAGTTTACATTTCCCTGGAATAAATGTCCAAGAGTGCTATTTTTGGGTCATATGTCATCTTAGTACATTTGGACTGCTATAACAAAATACCATAGGCTGGGTTGCCTATAAACAACTGACATTTATTTGTCATGGTTCTAGAGGCCAGGAAGTCCAGGATCAAGGCAGTGGCAGATTCAGTGTTCAGTGAGGGCCTACTTCCTAAATAGGCAGCACATTGTTGCTCCCATGGTAGAAGGGCAAGGTAGCTTCCTGGGGCTTCTTTTACGGAGGCATGAATCCCATTCACAGCGCTCCACCCTCAGAACCTAATAATCTCCCAAAGGCCCTATCCTCCTAAAACCATCACCTTGAGGGTCTGGTTGTCAACATATGAATTTCAGAAGGACATTCAGATTACAGCATATGATAACTGCTTGTTAAGTTTTATAAGAAACTGCCAAACTGTTTTCCTGACTGGTTGTACCATTTTACATGCCCACCAGCAGTATGTAAGTGATCCATTTCTCCACATCCTTGACAGGACTTGGTATTGCCACTATTGTTTATTTTAGCCATTGTGACAAGTGTATAGTGATATCTCATTTTGATCTTAATTTGTACTTCCCTTATGGCAAATGATAATATCTTTTCATGTGCTTAGTTGCCATCCCATTATATAATTTTAGAGCACAAAATCATCTTTTAAGATTTAATCTAAATAAGTCAACCCTTTACACATGAGATCCAGATTTGCTAAATGATTTATCCAAGATTGTAGGCTGGTTTACAACACAATAAGAATTAAAATAATGGTGTCCTGAATTCAATGCTAAAATATTTTGTCTACGTTAAATTGTTTTTCATCATCTTTTATTTCATAATCTACATAAATTCTTCCCCTAACAGCTTTTTGATCTAATTTATTATCTTTTATAATTTCCTTTGCTGTAGGATTCATATTTGAACACTTTAAGAACTATACAGTATTAAATTTATTTCTAGTATATTATTGTGACTTGGCCTCACAACTCCCAAATTTATCCAAGTTTTCTTTTTTTTTTTAAATCATATAGGTAACTCTTTTGGATCATGGTTTCATGCTTCACATTTCTAAATTGAGCCTGCTATGCCTTGTTTTACTGGGCTCTTTACACAAACAGAGAAGATGGGGTACAGGGTAGGCAGTTTCTTTTTTGTTCTCTGCAAACTAATTAAGATTTCTTAATGTGACATAGCTCGGTTGTCTCAATCATTCCACCCACCCAGAATATCACATTGAAGCTCCTCTAGTCTCCTAAAGGGTTATATTTCTATGGGCCTTCACAGAAAGAGAAGATGAAAAGAAATATACATATGTGCACTCTTCACTCCTTCTACTCACCCACACTGCCGCTGATCTGTTAGATCTTATAACAAGAGCAAGCTATAGGCACACACAGTAAATGAGCCAACAGTCACTGATTTCTCCACCTAAGAAAACCCCTAATACATATCCCTCTACACACATCTTATTTCCCTAATGTGAGTGCCAATTCATGTAACATCAGAGTGCTAGAAGCCAAGGCATGACTGGAATAATAGCAGTTACATTCCTGTAGACTAAGAACTGTCATTTGACTCCCTTAAAAGGCTTCATAACAAGGTCATTTGATTGAATAATAACTCAAGGTTAAAAGAAACCAAAATAAAGGATAAAAACTAATTCCATAAAAATTAGATATAATAACTAGACAAAGCAAACTCAAAGGGTGAGAGAGAATGTAAGGGGAAATCACTAATCATAAACCAAATAAAGGTGATAAAAACCTCACATAAGGGAATGCAAACCGGCATTCCAAACGGGAACAATGGAAACGTTCCAAAAGACTGTGATGAAAGTTTCACAACTGCATAAATTTGCTAAAAATCATTGCAATGTATACTTACAATGGATGGATCTTATATTAGCAAGTTATACTTAAATAAAAATATTTAGATAGATATGTTATATCTGGTTTCCACAGATAAAAAGTACAAAGTCTAAATGTTCACCAGAGATGAGAGAGATAGGGCTGTCACAAAAGTAAATGCAAGAGAATTACACAAGGGTGCCCATATAAACAATATATAAGTCCTAAGCTATGTTTTAAGTAGAACAGGGTCCTAGTATATTCCAGGAATCATTCATAACAAAATACAAGAAAGCATTTTATACCATGTTCCTCTTAAAAGATACTGATACTGATTCCATCATGTATCTAAGATTATAAGCCTAACTCCTATGGACTCTTGGAAAGCATTGTTTTTTGGTTTTTTTTCATCTTACCATCAATATTAGTAATACCAGTTACTTACAGCAAAACTTTGTTCCTTACTTTAGGGCCAGTTTCACGGTGACGCAACATCTTTTTATGATGTCACTGGTTGAGAAAATATAAGACAGGATTTGAATGTGTGCAACCACATGACTTTTTCTTCTTGTACGGAGTTAAACTGTTGGAACTAGTAAGGTATGACTGTTAACTGGCTCGTTTTTTCTTTTGTAACACCGGAAGATGGCGTGCTTCAGGGGAAGGACGCGGACTCTGGAGCTAGACTGCCTAGGACTGGATTCTTGATTTCTTAAGTTGTGGCTCATGGGCAAGTTCCTGAACAATCTTTGCCTAGGTTCCTTGTGTTTAAGATGTGGATGACAATGACAATGTACTTCATATTCTTGTTATGAAGATTAAAGAGTCTGTAAAGTGATTACAACAGTACCATGCACTTAGTACATGCACTATTTAACTACTTAAAAAAAAAATCACAGGGGTCACAGATACATAAAAGCTTATTTCAAAAACATACTGTGATATCACTTATGAGACACTTGAGAAAACAGTATATAAAATATCGTTTTGTCTGAAGGGAAAAACAACTTGAATATCCATAAAACTTTTAGCATATCTTTCCAGATATCACAAGTCTGATGGAAAAACAGGCTTACAGTGATTAATTTGTCAAAAATATATAGCTAGTAGTGAGTGATGGAAGTAGCCCATGCTTTCCTCTATGTGCCACAAATAGGAAGGGAATAATAATACGTTTTTCAACATTTAAATATTGCTTATCTTTAAACTACTCTATCCATAGTTCTAATGCCACAGAGATCAATCTTACTATTAATTATTCCTAACATACTAGGGTTCTTTGACAGGGTATTTCTCTGCAAATTTTTTCAACATGTGAAAATGTTGTAAACTAAAGCGTTGTTCAAATTCCAACTGAGATGGAAGACTCTTGAATACAGTTTTTCCATGCTATGTATGCTTGAAAACTTCACAAGCAGCTTGGTTACCAAGTTTCTTTCCAATTTTAAAGCTTTCTTTCTCTTTTTTTGCCAATAGAGGTCGACAATAATGGGAAATGCTTTGATGTTGAATATCTAGATGTACCTAGATGTTTTTTCCAAAAAGTAATTCTGGTTTTCAGTGGGTATTGAACATTTAAGAGATAAAAGATGATGACTAACAAAACTGTAATACTCTCACAACATGAAGCTGAACAATCTAAATGTCATTAGTCCATAATACTTCTAATTAAATATTTGGGCTTAATTTTCTTAAATGTAACTCTCAATGTTCAAGTTAATTATTTACTTGGACATTCATTTATAATAGTAGCATATACCATATGGCTGGGTTTCATAAACTGTTGTATTTTTGAATCACAGGTATTTTCTCTATTCAGGGTTCTGGTTTTTAATTTAATTTTTACCTGGACAGCACTTTTCTCTGTCTCTTTCTCTCTCTCTTTGATTTGCTTTATTTTCAAAGGCAATTTTATTTTTTTCTTATTTTATTGTTTTTGAGACAGTCTCACTCTGTCACTCAGACTGAAGTGTAGTGACATGACCTTGGCTCACTGCAACCTCCACCTCCCAAGCTCAAGCAATCCTCCCACCTCAGCCTAGGATATGTCTTTATAGTATAATGCCAGGAGTTGGCTTGTTAATATAAATAAATTGCAAAGAAATAACTCAGAAATCCGATCTAGGTTACCTCCATAAGCAGCCACTACCGTACTCTATCCCTGTCAGCCTCTACACCTAGAGGGGCACGTGGTTAGGAAACCACCTTCCCTTTGGACATGCACAGACCTCACTCGATATTTTATCTGCAAAGTTTCAACTGTACCTCCTCAGTGCTCTCCTCAGGAAAATTAAAAACCATCTACTTCTCATTTTTTAGAAACAGTTATGGCTTCAGTTTTAGAGAAAAACAAAATAAAAATATAATTTGTATATGCTACATACACTGCAGGATAGTTTCCAAAAAAAACAAAAAAACAAAAAGCCTAGGCCAGGCGTGGTGGCTCATACTTTGGGAGGCCGAGGTGGGCAGATCGCTTCAGGTCAGGAGTTCAAGACCAGCCTGGTCAACATGGCAAAACCGTCTCTATTGAAAACACAAAAATTAGCTGGGCATTGTGATGCGTGCCTGTCATCCCAGGAACTCAGGAGACTGAGGCACAAGAATCACTAGAACAAAGGGGGCAGAGGTGGTAGTCGGCCAAGATCGTGCCACTGCACTCCAGCCTGCAGAACAGACTGAGACCCTGCCTCAGAAAAAATAAAAAAAAAACTTGAAGATATAACACTATACCCAAACATTCTTCAAATATTAACCATAATTAAATGAGAATAAATTATCCCCAAAATTTAACTGACAACTGCCACATTTAACTATTATTACAACTTTGAAAGGCATATACAGTATCTGCATTTTTTTAAATAAGCCTCAGAGAAATGTATACTTCAAGTATTTTCTTTTTAAATTAAACCTTACAAATAACTTAGATCTTGCTGAAACAAAAATTCCTGTCAAAAACAAAACTTCCCAGGAGTTTACCAATTTGACTGCTGAACATATGAGCAAACTAGGAATGGGTTTTTTTTATTTTTTATTTTTTTTGTTTTTTAAGACAGGGTCTTACTCTCTCAGGCCCAGGCTGGAGTGTAGTGGCGTGATCTCAGTTCAATGCAACCTCCGCCTCCTGGATTCAAGCAATTCTCCTGCCTCAGCCTTCTAAATAGCTTGGATTACAGGTGCCCACCACCTTGCCCAGCTAATTTTTCTATTTTTAGTAGAGACAGGGTTTCACCACATTAGCCAGGCTGGTCTCAAACTTCTGACCTCAGGTGATCTGCCCCCTCAGTCTCCCAAAGTCCTAGGATTACACGCATGAGCCACCGTGCCTGGCCTAGGAATGGGTTTTTAACAAATAATGACTGATATTCAGATTGCCATAATCATTTAAATTTGCTTTATATAAACTTTTGTTTACTTTTTTGTAAAGAATAAATCAATATATTTAAAATTGGGGATACTGTGGTCTAAAAATGTAATTTTGGCCATTCATGTATTTCTTCCTCAACAAACCATGTAGCAGTACTATAGTAATAAGTATTCAAATTTCTGCTTGTTTTCCTATATTTTAGTAACCATGCAACTTTCTAAAGGCAAAAAGAAAGCCAAATAATAAAAAGAAATAATTTGCTAAATATATATTCAAAAGAGTTTAGTAGCAATCAGTCACCTTTGGTATAGGCCCAAAACAACAACAGAGCATCCCATCAGTATAGATATTCGCAGTTTATAGTGGCACAATCATTTGGCCCCTACTCTCAAAGCCTAACTAAGCTCTATTAAGCATTTCTAGTTGGTTAACTTTTAAGCATGTTTACCAAAATCAAAGATCGTGATTTTATTTACATTCCTAACTTTCTGTTAACCTGCCAAAGAGCATCTACCAATCATAAAGATGCAATGAGATCATCATTCAGAACAACAAATCTCTTTCTTTTCTAAATATGATACTTTATTGATAGAATTGTTTTCTTGGCCAGGTACGGTGGCTCATACCTGTAATCCCAGCACTTTGAGAGGCTGAGGTGGGCAGATCACTTGAGGTCAGGAGTTCAAGATAAGCCTGGCCAACCTAGTGAACCCCCGTCTCTACTAAAAATGCAAAAATTTGTCAGGCATGGTGGCAGACGCCTGTAATCCCCGCAACTCAGGAGGCTGAGCCAGGAGAATCGCTTGAACCTGAGAACTGGAGGTTGCAGTGAGCCAAGATCATATCACTGCACTCCAGTTTAGTTAACCCACCCACTAACAGTATTTTCAGTAAGCAGAGGACACTGAAGGAAAGATACTGCACTAAAACAAATCAAGGAAAACATAGTACCACAGTGTTAAAGAAGATGGAATCAAATGGGAATTCACATATACCTATACTAGAAGTACATTCTTCCTGTAAACCTAAGTGGCAATATATTAAGAAACTTCAATTTTATACTTGTTATGCAAGTAAATAATGAAATAAGACATAATGGCAAAAAGTCATATTACAAGCTATTTATTCCAAGGTATAGTAACACAAATTGGAAACTATTTAGGTCGGATGTGGTGATTCACACCTATAAACCCAGCACTTTGGGAGGCCGATGCAAGAGGATTGCTTTAGCCCAGGAGTTGAAACCAGCCTGTATAACATGGTGAGGCCTGTCTCTACAAAAAAATGTAAAAATCAGCCAGGCATACTAGCAGGCATCTGTGGTCCAAGCTACATGGAAGGCTAAGGCAGGAGGATCCCATGAGCCCAGGAGGTCAAGGCTGCAGTGAGCCATGATGGTGCCACGCCCTCCAGCCTGGGTGACAGAGTGAGACTCCATCTCAAAATAAATAAATAAATAAATAAAAATTAACTCAAACTGGAAACTATGTTAATGTCTGACAGCAACAAAAATAGTAAATAAATTATGATATAGCTCCTAAAGCCATGATTGTGAACATTTTTCAATGGTATGAGAAAATGCCCCAAAAACAGTGTTAAGCAAAAATATAAGACATAGAACGCCACAATATGATCAAAATTATTTTAATCACACATACACACTCTTTGGAATTAGGAGCTGTTTAAATATTTTCCTAAACAATTCATGGATTTCCTATAATGAACACGCACACAAGCAGTGGTTATCTTTCACATCCAGTTGCAATATTGGGTGGCACATCCCTGTAGAAGAGTTGTGACCGTTTTCACATTTTTTCTGTGTACTAACTGAACAAACTATTCCTTTCTCAGTGCCAAAGTGCCTTACAGCACAACTTCCTGATCAGTGTACTTCAATATTTAAAAGCAGTTTCTGAGCAAGGTGAGAGGACTCACGTCCATAACCCCAGCACTTTGGGAGGCTGAGGCAGGCAATGATTTGAGCCCAGAGGTTCACCTGCTATTTCCAGGAGAGCAAGAGCATCCTGATACCAACCTGGGCAACATGGTGAAACCCCATCTCTACAAAAAATACAAAATTTAGCCAGGCGTGGTGATGCATGCCTGTAGTCCAAGCTACTCAGGAGGATGAGGCAGGAGGATCTCTTGAGCCCATGAGGTCTGGGTGACAGAGAGAGACCCTGTCTCAAAGAAAAAAAAAAGGTGGGGGTGGGGGGCAGTTTCTCAGGCCCTCTACTGTAGAGCGTACCCTTACTGACGGTATTATAATTGCTTGTTCATACATCTATCTTTTTAATCACAGAGTAGCTTCATGACAAGAGGCCCATACTCTAGTGCCCAACACACAAAACCCGACACAAAGTAGGACCTCAAAAATGAACAAAATTTATATGAAATGAGTAAAGTTTACATAAAACAAGGATAACAGAAAATAGAGACTTTAAAACTCTGTTGGGGAATTGCTCCTATTTCCTTACTTTTCTATTTTTCTCATTAGAGGCAGTGAGTGCATATAGCACATTTCACAACAACTAGACAGCAACAGAGAAACAGACACAAACTCAAATACAAACATGTCTATTTTTTACACATATTTTCTTGTAAAGAAGTCTTACTGAATAATATGAGATACTTTCAAAAGCTACTTACTTTATGAAATGAATAAAATATTGTTTAATCTGAAACTAGGAACAGGTTGCATTTTTATGGTTAAAAACAATTACCTCCCTTCCCTTAGGGTAGACAGGAATCACCAAATTAAAAATCAAGCTTAAATTTCAGTTCATGCTAGCTACCAATGAAATAATGCAGTCCCCTCTGAGCAGATATAAGTAATACCAAGCATGTATACAGGCTACGAAGATATAGGTACAGACAGATGGTCAGACACTATCATGTGGTTTCACTATTTTGAAGAACTATGATTAGCTTGACTATGATTATCAGACTCACCTTATTAAATGTATGTATTACTAAGTTTTTATAAGTTAATTTTGAGTCATCAGTAATACTATCATCAGCAACCTATGTTAATGATGGACTCATTTTCATTGGCAACAACTGAGAGACTAAATAATTTCACAGAATTTTACAGCTAGAAGAAAACGTAGAGATTATAGAGTTCAATCTGGCACCCAGGTGTAGTGGCTCACGCCTGTAATCCTAGCCCTTTGGGAGGCCTAGGCGGGTGGATCACTTGAGGTTAGAAGTTCAAGGCCAGCCTGGTCAATACAGCAAAACCCCGTCTCAACTAAAAATGCAAAAATTAGCTGGTTGTGGTGGCATGCATCTATAATCCCACCTACTCGCTACTCGGAAGGTTGAGGCAGGAGAATCCCTTGAACCAAGGGAGGTGGAGGTTGAAGTGAATTGAGATTGCACCACTACACTCAAGCCTGGATGACAGACCAAGACTCTGTCTCAAAAAACAAAAAATTCAATTTGGTCATTCACCATTTTATAGAACAGAACACTGACACTCCAAGAGGTTAAGTGATTTGCCAAATGTTACACAAATATTGGTGACCAAACTATTGATTAGGATCCAAATTAAAGCAGAACAGACCATTAAGAGTAACTGCTCTAATGGGCCAAGACTGCCTGGGGAAATAACTCATAGAAGGTGCTGAAATGGTTTTTCACATGTGCAAAAATACTGGGTCTCTATGTATCAGCTAGGGTGAAGGCACTCTCATATCAGACATGAATCATTCATTTACTCATTAGTTCTCAAGGAAGGCAGACTGTCATAGTCTGCTATTTCCAGGAAAGCTAGGGCATCATGATATAGGAGTTAAGCTCTGTCCTAAAAAAAACCCATGCCCCAGAAATAGGAAGAAAAGACAGAAGCTTAAAGAGAGTAGCCTCGAACATACCTAGAATTACTGAATCTCACAGAGGCGGTTTTCTTTTTCTTTCCCTTCCTCCCACTCCAAATCTATGAGGCCTTTTGCTGAAAGATGGCTTTAAACAGAACCTCAATATATAAATATTCAATACTGTATACAGAGCTGCTCTGTTGGGGGAGTTTGTACTGAAACCTACTCTGCTAATTCCTTGGAAACACTAACAGTCTGATAAAAACTTTTAAAATCATAGATCTAGTTCAGCCAATTTATTTTACAAATATAGTCACTGAGGCCCTGAAAGACTCGCTGGTGGCCTCATAGCTAATTAGTGACACAGCTTTGGACTAGAACCTAAGTTTCCAGTCTTCTGATCTTGGACCTTTTCCACTACACCACTAACAAATTGTTTTAACAATCTGAAGATAACAGCTAATAGGTAACATATTCTTTTTTTTTTTTTCTAATTTATATTTATGAAACACATAATGTATGTTCATTAAGGATAAACCAGAAAATAAATTTAAGCAAAAAGGAAATAATTTAACTTATCTTGTCATTCCCCCTCTAGAGAAAATTATGTCAATACTTTGAGACATATACATATTCTTCCAGACTTTTTCATACATACACACCGGCTGGACAAGGTGGCTCACACCTATAATTCAAATACTTTGGGAGGCCAAAGTGGGTGGATCGCCTGAACCCAGGAGTTCAGGACCAGCCTGGGCAACATGGCAAAACCCCATCTCTACAATAAATACAAAAAATAAGTCCCACATAATGGCATGCACTTGTAGTCCCAGATACCCAGGAGGCTAAGGTATAAGGATCATCTGAGCCCAGAAGGTTGAGTCTGCAATGAGTACTGTCATGATCACACCACTGCACTCTAGCCTGGATGTCAGACTAAGAACTTGTCTCAAAAATAAATATATGTGTACGTACACACACACGCTTTAAAAAAATCTTCTTCTAATATATACATATAAATATATATGTATACGTACACACACACACTTCAAAAAAAATCTTCTAACCTATTTCTTTTTATTCAATATTTTATAAATGTCTAAAATCTACACGGTAAAAGCTACATTACTACTACTATTATTATTACAACTGTCTTGCAGACCAGTGTCTATGAAAAACCACTGAGAATTACATTAGGATAAATTCCTAAGAATGGAGCTGCTAGCTCAAATATTTACTTTTTGTTTGAGATTTAAATACAGTATTTTAAAGAGTCATCCAGGAAAACCAGGGAACCACATCCACTGACAGCATGAGACTGCTATATCCATATTCCAGCCAACACTGGGTATTTTTCCATCTTTGCAAATACGTTAAAGATGAAAATGATTCTTACTAATTTTTTGATTCTTTCATTATTGGTGAGGCTACACATCTTTGCATATAACATGCTATTCTAAGTACCCTATAATATAAATAACAGAAAAGCATGCTGGGCGCGGTGGCTCACTTCTGTAATCCCAGCACTTTGGGAGGCCAAGGCAGGCAGATCACCTGAGGTTGGGAGTTCGAGACCAGCCTCATAAACATGACAAAACCCTGTCTCTACTAAAAATACAAAAATTAGCCAAGCGTAGTGGTGTGTATCTGTAGTTCCAGCTATTCAGGAGGCTGAGGCAAGAAAATAAATTAAACCCGAGAGTCGGAGGTTGCCGTGAGCCAAGATTATGCCACTGCACTCCAACATTCCAGCCTGGGCAACACAGGGAGACTCCGTCTCCAAAAAAAAAAAAAAAAAAAAAAAAATACACACACCATGCACTCCTCAGATAGAAAAGCAGATACAACATAGTCGCCAGCTTCTAAGACTAAATTACAAAAGTACATAGTGTCACTGGTGTTCAGAACACAGCTCCCATATAAAATTATAAATTGGGGTTAACAGGAATGTCTTAAAATATAGTAGTAGAAACCAAGGCGAAATCTCTGAGGACTGGAAAGGAAGCTTAAAGTACACAAAAATTGAGACGTCATTGGCTGGGGTAGCGGAACCCACATCTTAGAGAGGAGATAACAAGTCTTTCTGGGTACGAGGCTCAAACTGTCTTACATTCTGATTAGTGTGAGCACTGGTATGTACCCTAACTTTAGGTGGAAATATTAAGTTGGTCCAGCTTTGAGTTGTTGGGTCCAGCAACAAAGGCAAATGGCATGAAGTTGATCTAAGAGCATCCACAGTTCCCTGGGGAAAGACAAGGCTTAGAGATGGAGCAATGAGGCTGCCGTCCAACTTCTATTGTGGTAATAACACACAGTTCACTCATGCTCTTTCAAATACATCGCTGAGGTCAAACTGAATTGTGTCTTATTTCAAAAAACCAGCAAAGTAAAAAATCCTGTATGTAGAAGGTATTTGTTTTATCTCTTGTTCATGAAAAAGTTATGATTAAATATCAAAAAGTATTTTAGATACATTTTAGAGGCATTGGTGGAACTTACCATTTAAAAACCCTGGAGGAAAGCCTTTCAGAAAGTAATAAATTGTTTTAATCACTTCATAATTTATGTCCTATAAATACAACTGCCTTTCAACATAATGTATTTCTGGAAACATTATAAAATGGATTATTTTAATAAGCAGTATTTTTACACAGAATGCTTTAATTGGCTAAAACACAGAAATGACCCAACAATACCAGAGAAGCCCAATAATACCAGCAAAGATTGAACAATTAGAAACCTCCAAAGCCATTTACTAGGGAAAACTGGTATGGATTTTTAAGCATAAATATATAAGCTATATATTATATACAAAGAGAATCTGAAAGCATTATACAAGTACATACAACACTCACAAAAAATAGAAATCCAATATACCATAAATTTTACTAAAAATGTATAAGCTAGAAACAAGAAACATGAATCGCCCATATCAGCCTCAACAGACAGAATGGAATTCTCTGTTACAAGAAGGGCAGTAATACTGCTTTACTAACAGTGCAAGTGTTCATGGCTCCATTCGATGCCACAGGGCACATCTCTAAACACTAGCTTGCTAGACCAAACAAATTCTCGGATTTTTGTTGAGAATATTGTTCTCAACAAAATATGACAGAGAGTATTGTTGATATTGTTCCCAACAATATCACATCTGTAATCCCAGCACTTTTAGAGGCCGAGGCATGCAGATCACCTGAGGTCGGGAGTTGAAGACCAGCCTGATCAACACGGCGAAACCCTGTCTCTACCAAAAATACAAAAGTTGGCCAGGCGTGGTGAGGTGTGCCTGTAGTTCCAGCTACTTGGGAAGCTGAGGCAGGAGAATCATTTGAACCCAAGAGGCAGAGGCTGCAGTGAGCAGAGAACAATACAGAAAATATTGCTGATATTGTTGTTATTACTGAGGCCTAGTAGAGGAGAGGAATGGTGTTGGTAGGGAAGGGTATAAGTTTAGTCTGTGATATGGGCTTAAAGCACCTGTAAGGTGCCAGTGGAGACACTCAGTAGTTAAACAAATGAATCTAAGCTCAGGAGAGTGATCTGAGATTTGGGAATCATCAGTCAGTCTATGATATGATACCTATAGGCACGGAGTGAATGGAAACATCTATGGAAAGTATACAGACTATGGGAGGAAAGTTGGTACAATTCTTCTCACTAAATCATATAAAATATTTAATACAAAATTTGATTAAGTGATTTTAATTTTCACAAGAAGAAACCATTTCTAGGAGTCTGTTTTCTTATAAATCAGCCCTATATTTTAGGGCTGATTTATAAGAAAATAGCCAAAAGTCAGAAACAACCTAAATGTCCATTAAGAGTAGAATGGATAGGCCAGGTGCTGTGGTTCATGCCTATAATCCCAGCACTTTGCGAGGCTTAGATGGGCAGATCACCTGAGGTCAGGAGTTTGAGACTAGCCTGGCCAACATAGTAAAACCCCATCTCTACTAAAAATACAAAAATTAGCTGAGTGTGGTGGCAGGCGTCTATAATCCCAGCTACTCAGGAGGCTGAGGCAGAAGAATCACTTGAACTCAGGAGGTAGAAGTTGCAGTGAGCAGAGATGGTGCCACTGCACTCCAGCCTGGGCAATAAGAGTGAAACTCCGTCTCAAAGAAAAAACAAAAAAGAAAAAGAGTAGACTGGATAAACTATTGTCTATTCATACAATGAACTACCATAAATAAATTGGTAGACAATTTACAGCTAATGCAACAACATGGATACATTTCAAAGACAATGCTGAGTGAAAAAAGTCAGACACAAAAGGGTGCATTAAAAAAAAGTCAGACACAAAAGGGTGATAATGTTCACAGGAAAGTTCAAACGGGCAAAACCAGTATATGGTGATGAAGTCTGGAGTGGGATGATCTTTGGAGGAGAAAATAATGACTGCCAAGGGCAGAACAGAGGCTTCTGAAGTGCTGTTCATGCTCTGTATCTGGGTGGCCAATGACACAGGCATGTTCACGGTGCAAAATTCACCAAACTATGTATTTATGATTTATGCATTTTATGTACTGCTTATTTCTATTTGAAACATTTACAAAAACAAACACGAATCTGATTGTCACTGTCATGCTAAAAAATCAACAGTAGAATTCCCATCACACTGGGAAGGAAATCTAAAACCTTCTCTTGCAGAGGGATTGACTCTAACCTAATTCCCTCAGCCCTCTCCCCCATTCACTGGCTCCTGCTACACAAATCTCCCGGCTGCCTCAAAGCTCACTATCCAAGCTCTGTCTCATCTTACAGACTTTACTACCATAAAGCAGGTATGGAAAGAAAAAAAAAAAAAAGAAAAAAAAAAACCCATATTGAGTAAAAAATGAATGTTTTATTTTCTTGTAAAAGAGTTATTTTTTTAATTATATTTTTATTTCTGCATTCATTTAATATCTGTCTCCTCCACTAGACCACAATCTTCAGGAACACAGACATGCATATATCCCATTTTATAGCCTATACCCAGCAGAGTGGTCACGACAAAATCAGGTGCTTAAGATATACACCAATGGCCCACTGAATCCTCTATTTTTTTCTAAATTCACCACAAGTATACAATGTAACACCAAGCTAAGATCTAAATGTTAGGATTACTGCCCAAATTACATTCCTTTGATCTCTAGACCCCAGAAAGTAGCATTCAACCCACCCATACCCTCTTATGCCCAGGCCCAAAAACATCAAATTTAACAAAATATCTTGACTGGTCACTATTGCTTGTGGTAAGCTTAACATAAATTCCCATTCCCTTTTGTTCAAGAAAGAATTAACACAGGAGGCCTGACTGCTATCCTTAGAAAGGCCAGCTTGTGAGGTAGCTCTCTGCTGGTGTTTGGCAACCTGAATTTCAAGAGGGTTCCCATCACTCCTTAATGATCATAGTGGCTCCCTGTGCCTAGACTGTGCAAACAACGTGGTTTATGCTGAACATTTCCTTTCCCTCTGGGAGTCTACAATGTTGATATGTGCTAGGCAGAAGGTACCTATGTGACCTCGCCCCAATAAACATCTTGTCTTGAATTAGCTTCCCTGGTAGGCAACATTTCACACATATTTTAACAAGCTCCTGCTGGAAAACTAAGCATATCCTGTGTGGCTCCACTGGAAGAGGACTCTTAGAAGCTTGTGGGTGGCTTCCTCTGAACTTTGTCCTATATGCCTTTTCGCTTTGCTTTTGTATTCTTTCACTATAATACATCATAGCTGCATACTACTTTATGCTGAATCCTCTAAGTCCTCCTAGAAAATAAATGAACCATGGCCAGGCATGGTGGCTCATGCCTACTGTAATCCAAGCACTTCGGGAGGCAGAGGTGTGTGGATCTCCTGCGCCTGGAATTTGAGACCAGCCTGGCCAACATGGTAAAACCTAAAATCTACCAAAAATACAAAAATACACTGTGAGAGCTGTATCAGGCACCTATAATCCCAGCTACTCGGGAAGCTGGGGCAGGAAAATCACTTGAACCCAAGAGACGAAGGTTGCAGTGAGCTGAGATGGCGCCACTGTACTCCAGCCTAGGTGATGGAGCAAAACTCAGTTTCGGCAAAATAAATAAACTTCCTGACCATTATCTCCCAACCCCTAAATGGATTATCATCAATCACAGTGATAGAAAAAAGAAGAAAACCATGATACCCATCTGGCAATATTTGTGCCATATGTCATCCTCTACCCTTGAGTTGGGCTACACCTAGTGATTTACTTCTAGCGATTAGAACTGAGGCTGGGTGTAGTGACTCACACCTGTAATCCCAGCATTTTGGGAGGCCAGGGCAGGTGGATCACTTCAAGTCATGATTCAAGACCAGCCTTACCAATGTGGCAAAACCCTATCTCTACTAAAAATACAAAAATTAGCCAGGCACGGTGGTGTGCACCTGTAATTCCAGCTATTCCAGAGGCTGAGGGGCAAGAATCACTTGAACCTGGGAGGCAGAGGTTGCCGTGAGCTGAGATCACCCCACTGCATTCCAGCTTGGGTGATGGAGTGAGACTCTGTGCCAAAAAAATAAATAAATAAATAGAATTTGCCAAATGTGATGGGTGTCACTTTCAAGGTTAGGTTACTAAGGACTGACCTGTCTCGCCTACACTCCCTCTGGCTCTCTTCCATCATTTCTTCTTATGAAGCCAGCTGCCCTATAGTTTGCTGCCCTCTGGAGAGACCCACAAGTCAAGAAACTGAGGGCAGCCTTGGCCAACAGCCAGCTTAAGAACTGAGGCCCTCAGCCCAAGCGTCTGCGGGGAGCTAAATCCCACCGGCAACCCCACGAGTGAGCCTGGAAGCAGACCCTTCCCCAGGCAAGTCTCAAGATAACTGCAGTTCTGGCTGATGCCGTGATGACAGCCTTGAAAGACACCCTGAGCCAGAGGACCCAGGTAAGCCACACCTGGACTCCTGACACTCCAGAGAAACTGAGATGATAATAAATATTGTTTTAGTCACTAAGTTTTAAGGGTAATCTATTACTCAGAAATAGATAACTGAACTGACACGCTCTACCACCAAAAACAACTAAAAAGCCAGACAACATATGTGAAACAATGGTTTCCAGGCATTGGACATATCAGGCCACAAAGGACAGTGATCCCTCAGAAAAAGGACACAAACAGTGGGCCCTATGGGCGCCCTGGCTTACTACACAGAAAGTTTCAGGGCCTTGGCACAGGGCAGGGGAACCAGGCAGGGCGGCTCAAGTTTACAGCACAGAGTCCTGGAGAAGAAAGTGGTCCAGAGAGACAGGAAGCTCTGAGAATCTGCTGGGGTCCTCCCCAACCCCAGTCTTCAGCTGAGCACTGATGAGGGAAAAGAATCTCCTGAGAAAATCACAGGCACAATCCCTGAAACTCACACAGGACGAGGAAGAGAGCCCATTTTCACCAATGAGTGGGAGAAACCTCACCATTCCGGGGCAGTAGGTTAAGGACTCAGAAGGGTGCTGCGCCTCTGTAGTGGGGCAAAATTAGCACTACACTAAAGCTGATCTTGTCTCACCTAACAAAGCTGAGAAACAAGACCAAAATGAGAAAAAAACTGAAGGGATAATATACCCAAAGGGCTGTGGGACCTGGCTAGCATACACTGGTGTAAGGGAGAGCATGCCTGCTGAGTGCTTCTAAGGGTGTTAGCTCAAGGAGGTAGAATGTGACGCTGGCTGAAGGTTGAAATGAGGCACTGTGACCTAACCAGGATTAACGTGGAGGCAAGGGCTCAGTAGTGGCTCAAATATACTACTAGGATGGCTCAAGGAAATTTGGAAAAAGCGATAGCCCACATTAAATGAAGTAGAGATGCAAGAACTGCTATGACAGACCGTGGCAGAAGAGATCTGAAGGCTCAGAGAATCGGGCCTGCTACAACAGGTCTATGTACTACATGTCACATGGGAAAACTAACAGCGACCTCTGGGAGGACTCACAGGATACTCTATGTTCACAGCAACACTGAATGTGCTGATGGAGGCAGTGCCAGCTCTCTGTCCTCTTCTGGCCAGCACTGACAGTAGAAGATAATGCTACAGGTCTGGGCTTCTTAAGGAGCCGTGAGGATGTTAGGATCACAGAACAGCAAAGGCCAGGAAGCAGCATTTAACATTGAAAGTCAAGGTGAAATGCAGGAATGAGTATCAAAATCAGGATGGCATCCAGAGGCCCGATCCAGCATCTATAGAGATGGGTAACAAAACATTTCCTAGGGGTGGCCCTTCACTGGCTCTCACCCAACCCTGGGAAAGGTGAGAATCATGTCCCAGATGGGGCAAAACTCATTAAGCCAAGGGAAACCATCCGTAGGAACGGAGCCATTGGAGGTATTAGCCAGTGAGAAACAGGTGAAATGGCCTTGTAAAGGGGGTCTGTGTGAAGGGGTGAGGGTTATGAGGACAATATGACAAATAAAGGGATACATTTCAGCAACAAAAAGAGACAAAGAGAAAGAAAGCAAGAAAGAAAATAGAGACACCTTTGGTCTAGTATGTTCCCTCTGCCAGTTTCCTATCCCATCTTTTCTTTTTCTCCCAGTTCCCATCATTCCCTTTCAGTTCACATTTTCTCCACTACTCCCTAAATGGGTCATCAATTTAAAGGATGCTATTTTTCTTACATTTTGTACAGAAATTTATAATTTCTATTTTAAAATCTGATGGGCTGGCTGGGCGCAGTGGCTCATGCCTCTAATCCCAGCACTTTGGGAGGCCAAAGTGGGTGGATCACTTGAGGTCAGGAGTTCAAAACCACCCTGGCCAACATGGTGAAACCCTGTCTCTGCTGAAAAAATCCAAAAAATTAGCCAGGCGTGGTGGCCTACACCCGTAATCCCTGAGAGGCAAAGGGATTACTTGAACCTGGGAGGCAGAGGTTGCAGTGAGCCCAGATCGCACCACTGCACTCGAGCCTGGGTGACAGAGCACCAGCCTGGCCAACATGATGAAACCCCATCTCTACAAAAATGCAGAAGTTAGCTGGGTGTGGTGGCGCATGCCTGTAATCCCAGCTACTTGGGAGGCTGAGGTGAAAGAATCGCTTGAACCCGGGAGGCGGAGGTAGCAGTGAGCCAAGATTGTGCCATTGCACTCCAGCCTGGGTGACAGAGCAAGACTCCTGTCAAAAAAAGAAGAAAGAAAAGAAAGAAAGAAAGAGTTAAGTGCTACATTTTTTAATGGACCTATTGTATACTTTGTATTAAATGAAGGATTTTCCCATTCATCCTCTAAATTGAAAGTCACCATGAATGAGATCCTACACTAGAAACTTTCCCCATCAATCATGAATTAAACATGGTACAACACAGGCATTAAAAATTTATTTCTAAAATATACAGTACAATGTAAAAATAGATCCTGCTGTTCTAAGAATCACTTTTTGTTAGAACTGGAATTAAGAAGCCCAGGAAATCATCTAATCAGTTTACAACATAGGAAAACTAAAACCCAGAGCATTAACAGACTTGCTCAGTTACGCAGCCAAGCAGCAGCAAAGTGACTAGTGAGTAGGTGCCTCTACTCTCAAGCAAACTGTTTTCCCCAAAGCTGGGAAGGAGGTAGTACTTTCAAGTGCTTTTCTCTTTGCAATTAAGTCCAACTGTCATCAAGAAGCCAAGACAGATGGGTCCGCCATCCATTCACCCACATACCATTTAGACCGTTCCTTTAAATTCTTCCTTTTCCTTCAGAGATTTCCATTTTCCCTTTCTTGTTCATTTAAACCAGATTTCACCCCTCAACCAGAGCTCTCAGGCAGAATATCCTACCAGGGTATTCTGGCCGAGTATCTAATAGGTCTTCTAAGTTACAGATTCAGAAGCAGCTGGCTTGCTAATACATCAATGTGAACCAGAATTAAAGTAAATTGCTTACAATCTAAACATAACCACTTTCCAGCTAAAAGCAATTATAGGTATTGTTAAAGGACAATAATAATGCCACTTTTTCCAAATTTTAACACTGAATTCTGCTCACATAGGCTCAACGTTTATAATTATATTGCTTACATAACACATTCACCAACTCACAATATATTTGTACATACATATCAGCATTCTAAAGGTTTCATTCAGTAACAGAGCAGAGGAATAACATCAACTAATCAACACTACAAAAGGCAGCTAAAACTCACAGCCACCAGCAGTTACTGCAAAACCCGATTTGCCCTTTGAAAGTGTTTTCTTTCCTACCTTAGCTTTGCTCTTCAACCTTTAGCTCTTCGCTACTGTGTATCTATCATTCCAGACATTCTTCTCATCTTTTCTTCCCCTTTCTGGCTCCCATTATCTCTTTTTTCCATCTACTTCTCTCAACTACTCCCTAAATTGGCCAGCAATTGGGAATGAGAGGGAGATATACAATTTATACACATATTTGCATATTATATCCATATAATTTTATTATTTACTCTAGATGTCTGAAATATCTTGAGAATTACTAGTTTTAAAAGCTGATGACCAGAACACTCCATTATATACTTTGGTAAAGAGAAGACATTAAATGCCCAGGTTTTGGAGTCCCACTCCCTGGGCTTGAGTCTGGCTCTGCAGCTTCTTAGCTGTGTGGCCCTGACAAGAGTGTTAAGCCCTTGTTTATCAGCTTCTTCATCTGTAAAATGGGAATGTGATATTCATAGCATCTCTGCAGAGTTGTTAAATAGTCTGACACATAGTTAAGTACTCACTAAATATTACCTATTCTTCATCATTCACGAAATATTCAACTAAAGTTCCTGTGGCATTTTTCATCATTTTAAAGGCTTGCTGTGATGGGTGGAGAGAGGTGGTTTTTTTTTTCTCCCCTGCTTAAGGCCAATAGTTGTGACAGCTACAATTCTGAGCTTAGGTCAATGGTTCTCAAATACTCCTGGTGAAATACAAAAGCGGTCTGGCTGGATTTCTCCTCACAATGGTTAATAGGCCTCTGTGCTTTAATTCGCGTCCCCTTGCTCTCACCTGCAAACTCCACCTGTGGAAAACCAGCCATCTGTGCATTTTGACAATGCCAGTTGTGTCCCCACACATATCAGTGTCTCTGCTCATCACATATGCATCCTGCCCACTAGCAAGGTTTCCCTGTGCCACTTCCATCTGATGTCTCTCACACAAGGCCATGAGTCTGGGAGTGTAAAACAAGCATGTGCAGAGAGAACACTCACAAAGCACACCCACAACAACACAATGCTACAGAGGGCTGGCCTGGAGGTCAAGCCAGGAAAAAAGTCAATTTAAAGTATTATACCTAAGCAAGGCAAAAACCCTAGGGGTTCTTAACCTGAAGTCCAATTTTCAGGCTCCCTAGCTCATTAAAATAATAAAAATTGATTTGGGATCTTATCCAGTGGTTGTAAAAATGAGAGAGGTAGGATTTAGCCACTTAGAATTTTTCTACATAATTATTTACATAATATGGTAAGTGGTAACACATAATACTTTGCATTTGTCTTAATTTTTAAAAGGATGATACAATGTTAAAGTAATCTTTAAAGAAAAATTAAGTACCTCTCAAAAATAACCTTTAACTGTCTTTTGGTCATTAAAGACAGAACTTTAATGTGCGGGAGAAACACCTGAGGGTCGTGTTAAAATGCAAATTCTGGTTCCCTAAAGTCTAGAATGAGACCTGAATGTCTACATTTCATAGGAGCTTCCACAAGTGTAGATACTACTGGTTGGTTCATAAGCCACACTTAAAGTACCAAGAATTTAAGGTACCAACATGTCAAAAGACCTATTTCCAATTTCCTAGCTTATCAACATAAAGCCTCCTTCTACTGGTGTTAGAAGCAGCTGCTGATTTTAACAGCTCTAAGGAACAGAGACTTAGGCTACCAACTGTTTCTTAACAAAAAAGGAGGGGGTGGGGGAGAAGAGGAAGGAGCTTCAGGGAGAAAGCAATAAAACTTTTTTTAAAAATGCTCCAGGCAGCCTCTCTTTCCCTCTTCCATTTGGTTTCCCCAGGGGGAGAGGGAATTCACTACACTTGGGGCCTCTTTGGTGTGCCTATCTCGTTGTTTCCAGTTTGAAAGATTCAATCCAGGATTCCTCCAGCTCTTCTTTCCTGAAATGGACTTATACAAAATGAGATTTCCATTAAATAACAAAAATTCCCAACCATTTTACAACCTTCTTTCAAAGAAAAAAAAAGTGCCTTCTTTAATGGCATGGTTATTTTTTCCCTTTGTAACATCTTAAAACAAATTGGAACAGAACATTTCTCTGAGAAGGGAACATGTGAATAAAACCCTAAAGAAAGCAAAGCAGGCAGGGCACAGCGGCTCATGCCTGTAATCCCAGCACTTTGGGAGGCTGAGGTGGGCTGATCACGAGGTCAGGATATTGAGACCATCCTGGCCAACATGGTGAAACCTGTCTCTACTAAAAATACAAAAATTAGCTGGCCATGGTGGCACATGCTCGTAAACCGAGCTACTCGGGAGGCAGAGGCAGGAAAATCACTTGAACCAGGGAGTTGGAGGGTGCCACTGCACTCCAGCCTGGTGACAAGCGCAAGAAATCTGTCTCAACAAAACAAAACAAAAGCAAAGCAGCATGCTAAGCAGAGATCTGAAATGAAGGCATTTCAGGAAGTGGGAACGGTGAGTTCAAAGGCCCTGAGATGAACAGCAAAGGAGGCCAGTGTGGTTAGAGAAGAATGACTAGGGTTTGAGAAGTAAGTGGAAACAGGGTACTGGAGATAATGAGAGGAGGGAACGAAATCTCTTAAGGCCCTTGGCTTTTATACTAAGTATTATGGACAGGCTTTGGTGGGCTCTGGTAGAACACTATATTCATGTTCTATGGATGTTTAAAAGGATCATATTGGATGCTGGGCTGAAAACAGACCACAGGCTGTATGCAAGTATCTACAGAAGTGATAATACCAGGATCTCCCATGCTTGATGCTCCCCCCGTATTCCTTTTGAGTTCCCTATGTATATGGCTGTGTAATAACAGCTATCACTGGACTTGAAGGATGGGATATGTCATATATACGAAATCTTAATGTACAACTTCTTGTATCTGGCTCTAGTATTACCAAACATTCAACCTCTATTTCTAAATACTGATTAGAACATTTGAAATGTATCACACATCGAGGTGGGTGAGGGTGGGAGGGAGAAAATATCTCCGTTCTTAACAGTGGTACAGGAATAACCAGTGTTGTAATCTATAACTTTATTTAATTCACTTATCTGTCAAGAAGCCCAAGAACAATCACCTCTCTAAGATCTTCTGAACACAGAAATGTATTTTTTAAGTGGTTTTTTGAGACAAGGTCTTGCTCTGTCACCCAGGCTAGAGTGCAGTGGCAGGATCTCAGCTCACTGAAACTTTCACTTCCCAGGCTCAAGCAATCATCCCACCCAGTCTCCCAAATGTCTGGAACTATGGCTGTGTACCACTATACTCAAATAATATTTTTTGTAAAGATGAGGTCTCGCTATACTACCCAGGCTGTTATTAAAGTTATGTCCTAAAAATAGTATCACTATGACCCAATAATTTCACTTCTAAGACTGTATCCTATAAAAATAATCCTAAACAGGAAACAGTTTAAAACACAAAGATAGTCACCATGTGTTATAACAGCAAGACACTGGAAGCAATTTAAGTGTTCAGCAAATAAATGGTTTAAGTATATATACACACATAATAGTTTATAGTACACTGTATTATACAGTGTATAATATACAGTGTACTATAAACTATTATGTGTGTATATATGTATATAGTACACTGTATAATATTATACGCTGTACTACACACTCATAATATTATACAGGCATTGAGAATGATGTCCTAAAATGGAAAAATGTACATAATATGATTCCAACTTATAAAACACACACAAACTAGATGCACTGGAGGAAAAAATGACAGTATCACCATATTAACAGGAGTTGAATTTGAAGGATTTAATTATGTAAACCAATTTTAATTTATATTTTCCAGTTTTTACAAGTGACCATGCATTTTATTTATAATATTTAAAATTACAGTAACGGAACTTTTACTATCATCTCTTTAGTTTTAATGTAAACCTCATACAACATCACCTATACCAACCTAGAATATATTAATAATTACAAGCATGTCTTAGGCACTCGGCACCCCAGCACTATGTTAAATGCTATATCCAGGTTATCTCATTGTAATCTTCACGACAATCCCTGATGTAGGTACTATTAGAGTGGAGAAGGCAAGTAACACTCAAGCCATACCATTGCCACAGAGCCAGAAACAGCTCCAGGCCTTGAATTCAGTTCTTGGGCACTAAACTCTGCACTTTCAATTGTAGCACTATAGTGCCTCCCTACAACAGTGGGAATATTTAATAAGTAAAGTAACCCTGCAGAACTCTCAATATGCCACCTGAGAGACATGATGGGTACACTCGCACTTACCATGGTATCGTTTCTTTGGTCTATCTCCTTCAGTTGTTCTCTTTCCTTCCTCATCCTGCTTTTTCTGTGACTTCTTTTCCCTCACCTATGCTTCTTCTGACCTATTCCATAAGCTTTCCTAGCGCGTCCAGCAGCGTCCTTGATCACTGCTTAGCTTCAACAGTGAAACTCAAAGAAACCAAGTGCTGCCCTAAGTCTTCCTACAAACAAGAAGTTACGCACTAGAAACCTAACCACATCTGGCCAGCAGATGTATTTTGCTAAAATCTCACTATTTTGAAAATCTTGAATTAGTCATCAACATTAAAAATCAGGACAAGTTCACATAAAAATCCAAATTTTCAGCTTCTCTTGGAAACTAAACAATCTAACCAGTGGGTACAAAATGACAGCAATCTCCTAAAGCTGAATTTCTAGTTATCCAAAGTCTCCACCAGCCTCTACTGTCTAACACCTGACTGTGATCCACTCACTTTCTGTACTCTTCAACTGCCTGTCCCCCAAAGCACTGATTTTGTGACCTCCACCAAATACTTTAAGTGGTGGCACAGCAACCATAGGAGATGCCGTCATATGCCATTTTTAACTTTATGCTAAGTTCTACAAACTTTTTTTTTTTTTTGAGACAGGATCTCACTCTGTGGCCCAGGCTGCAGTGCAGTGTCCTGATCTCAGCTCACTGCAACCTCCACAGCCCAGGCTCAGGTGATCCTCCCATCTCAGCCTCCCAAGTAGCTAGGACTATAGGTGCACAATGATTTCTCACTTTTTTTTTTTTTTTTTTGAGACAGAGTCTCCCTCCATTGCCCAGGTGGGAGTGCAGTGGCACAATCTCAGCTCACTGCAACCTCTGCTTCCCAGGTTCAAGTGATTCTCATGCCTCAGCCTCTCAAGCAGCTGGGATTATTAGGTGCACACCACCAAGCCTGGCTAACTTTTTTTCGTATTTTTAGTAGAGATAGGGTTTCTGCCATGTTGCCCAGGCTGGTCTCGAACTCCTGAGCTCAAGCAATTCACCCACCTTGGCGTCCCAAAGTGCTAAGATTACAGGTGTGAGCCACCACACCCGGAGGTAATTTTTCTATTTTTGGTAGAGACAGGGTTTCTCCACGTTGGCCAGGCTGGTCTCGAACTCCTAGGCTCAAGTGACCCTTTCAAGGTGCTGGTATTATAGGCATGAGCCATCATGCTTGGCCTACAAACTCTTCTTCTCATAGACATTAGCAACTAAATTGCCAATTATCAGACCTAAACCACAAGGATTGTAGCAACAAGAATCCTAGCAAAACCCCAGGCCAAGGCACATCTAAAAGCACTTGCTATTGCTGGCTTACTGCATTAATACACCTCTAGATTCTATTGCAACTCAAATACAATTCCTTTGGAATTACCCAGAATGAAGAAGTCTTAAAAAGGTCTCAGGCCTCAAAGTAGAAAGTTTTCTGATGATGAGACTAACTAGTGAGTTTAGTAATAGCTGCAGACTAGTTACTAAACAATAAAAAATTTTAAATCTCAGCTTCGTTAGGCTTCCGATACTATGAATTTTACATGTTAAGATAATTGCAGTATCTATCTTCTTCTATTCTCTTAGTAGCCATTCAAAATCCCTATTTGTTTACGGTAATGTAAATCCATTAGGGACAGAACTAGAAAGTGCATTGAGGAATCAATCTTATGCTGAAACAAACAGAGACTAAATGACCTTCTCCATCCCTGATTTCTCTGATACATTAGTCTATTATGCCCAGCCTAAACTATGAAAATATTTTCTCACCATTCCAGAATGGAGAAGACAGGACATAAAGAAAAGTACTGAAGTCCCACTGGGAACTAATTCCATATCATAAATGAAGAAGCTCAAATCACAGCTATGGAAGAACTGAGAAATGGTGGGGCTGGGGCAGCATGGTCAGTGTGCTTTATTTACGACTCATCACGTTCAATAACATTTTCAACTGTTTTTCTTCTAAATTTCAAACAATATTAAATAACTTGTTTTTAATAAGAAAAACAAATACCCACAAAGTGATGAATAACTTATGAGGTAAATAATTCATAGTTTTTAAAGATTCATTGATAACTGGAACAAAAGCTATCAACCAGGTTTCTTTCTATTCTGTAAAAGAAGCCATTATGCTGAATATGTACAATATTATTTACGATTAATAGCAACAATCTGCTAATAACAACCTGATAATAAATAACAATGTTGATCGAGGGATCAAGGGAAAAATAAGAATTTTTGCTTCTTAGGGAAGAACACTCAAAAGCAGATGATGGCTATTGTAGCACATTTTCTTTACTGCAAAATAACCATTTTCTAAACAAACTATCTAGTAATAGAAAAAGTTTTAAAAAGTACTTCCATTTGATCCCACTGTGAAAGAACTCAAGAACCATATTTCACTAAAGCTGAAAAACTAAAAAGCAACTCATTCCAAAATCTTTCCTACCTTATAAATACAATGTCAAATGCCTTCAAAAATACATAACATTTACCTATGTTACAATTATATTGCTTTAATTTTTGCTAGTTTTAAGTAATTCATTCTAGCTTCCCCTCCTCCATTACTTAAAGCTCTACAAATAGTCTCATCTGTGCTATTAAGAATTAACTTAATTCTTTTAAATTCAGATCATTAGATTTATCAGATTAAACAAGTATTTTGACGAAAAAAAAATAGCCTAAAAGATTACTTTCCTACTCTTACAGGAAGACAGTGTTTTCATACCCTGATTTACTTTCACTTTATACATCATAGAAGTTTTGAATTAAAAAGCAAATATATACATACACATTTATGAAACAAACCTGACCACTCCATGCACAATACAGATTGCACAACAAACGCCAATTGTGGTTGATCATGCAGTCTAAAATCCTGAACTGGGCCATGACTGCCTATAGCGCAGTCTGCATCTCTTCTCTGACTCAGCTTTTGTCAGCACAGCAGCGGGTTACCAGAGCTCTGCAGTGATGTGGTCCACAAGTAAGATCTTCCCCTCCCTTTCCTGTCTAAGCAGCAAAAGCTAACTGGCAAAACAACTCATCTTCCCAAAGGTTCTTCCTACCAGTACATTTAAATTATCTGATCATGAAGGGAAGTTTTCATAAATTCTTATTCAGTATTTAACATAATTTAATTTTTAAAAGGTTATTGCTTTTTCCTTCTTTCCTGGGCATCTTTATTCATTCCATGAAAACACAACGTGGGGAGGTGATATATAAATCATTCAACCATGCTGGCTCCGGTCCACAGCAAACAAATTCCAACACAAGCCTGCGCTATCCTCAATGACACTCATACTGACTCAATCCAAAGGGTACAAAAGGGTATTCGGTCCTTTCTTAAACTCTCAGTAGCGCCTCACACAGCTAACAACTCCTTCAATGTCTGTCATCCTGGGTACCACAGTTCCACTCTCTTTGCTCTCTTACTATTTAACTATTACTTCTTTGCAAAAGGCAACGGAGCCGTGTGAGAAAAGCCTAGATCAGAAAATAAAAACAAAACAAACAAACAAACAAACAAACAAAACGGAAAAGCCTAGATCTTAGTAAGACAGGTGTATGACCAAGGAGGCTAAATGCTTATCCTTTGAGCTTCAAATTATTCATCTGTAAAATGGAGACAGTAACACATACCTTCAAAAAGTTTTTAATATTAAATAACATCTGTAACATGCTTAAAACAGTGTCTAACAGATATCTAATAAATGATTAATAGTTTTAAGGTTATCACCCCTTTAGATAGAATTCTAAATCAGAATTCTATCCCTGACCTCCCTCTAATTTCTTACACTTCCATAGGTGATGTCATTACTTCTAAACTCCTCTTCAATGCTAACCTTTCTCCCAAGCTCCAAATCTGCATGACTAAACTCTTGCTAAGCACATACACCTACACACTACATGTCCAAAACTGAATTCACCACCTTCCTTCCAAACCTGCACTACCTCCTGTATCCCTTAATCTGCATAGTGGCTGCACAACTCATCCCCCTAGTCACCCAAACAGAAATCAGTGATGTTAGACTTCTTCCTTACCTCTCCTATCCAGCTACCAAACTCTGTCACTTCTCCTAAAACATACTGAACTGTCCTTTTTCCATTCCACTGGCACTGCCTAAATTCAGACCCCCATCAACTTTCTCCTGGATTATCACAGGGCATCTAGTTGGTCTCCCAAACATCCTGTCACTCCTCTCTGGAATCTTGTCTGTGCAGAACTAACAAAAGCATCTTTTAAACCAAAAGCTAATCATATGACTACCCTGCCTAAATTCCTTCTGTTGCTCCTTTCTTCCTACATACAGCAGTGTTTCCCAAAGTATGCTCCTACTTGTTTTATAGGATGCAGAATATAAATTACAGTTAAATGAATAAAGTTTTCAATAGCAAAATAAGTTTGAGAGAAGCTAGGTTAAACAATGCTGCTGCTGGAAGCTTGGCAATGGCTAAATATTAAGATCAAATTCAAAGTCCTCAAAATCTGAAAACTGAGGCCACTGAAAAGCTTGTTTTTAGCTCATCTTGAAATCATTGGCTGGTTTGTCTGCCTCTATCTGTCCCTTAATTGGTGCTGTTCCCTCAGGTTCTGGACTTTCACCCTCTTCTCTCCCTCAATGACCTCACAAATTCACAAAACTGTAATTACCATAGATGCTGGCTTAATTGAACTTCGCCTAATTTGCCAGACCAACCAAAATTCCTCATTCCCTGGCTAGTTCTTGAATACTGGCTGATCCCATGGCAAGCTCAACTCTATTATTATTATTATTTGTATAAATGTACGGGGTATCATATGTAATTTTGTTATTTGCATAGATTATGTAGTGGTCAAGTTGGCTTTTAGTATATTTATCACCTGAATAACTCACACTCTACCCATTAATTAATTTCTCATCATTTACCCTCTCCCAGCCCGTCACCCTTCTGAGTCTCCATTGCCTATCCTTCCACTCTCTACATCCATATCTACACATTTTTAGCACCCATTTATGAATAAGAGCATGTAATACTTAACTTTCTGTGCTTAGCTTGTTTCATTTAAGATAACGTCTTAGCACACTGGTTAGGTGGGAAAAAAAAGATAATGTCGTCCACTTCCAACCATATTGCTTCAAAAGACATGATTTCATTCTTTCTTATGGCTGAATAGTAGTCCATGAAGTCTTCCATTCCAAATACACTACATTGTCTTTATCTATTCCTCCACTGATGGACACTTAGGTTGATTCCGTATCTTTGCTACTGTGAATAGTGCTGCAACAAACATACAAGAGCAGGTATCTTTCTGATAAATGGATTTCTTTTCCTTTGAATAGATTCCCAGGTCAAACGTAGTTCTATTTTTACTTTTTTTCTTTTTCTGAGACAAAGTCTCACCCTGTTGCCCAAGTTGGAATGCAGTGGCACCATCTCAGCTCATTGCAACCTCTGCCTCCAGGATTCAAGCATTCTCCTGCCACAGCCCCCCGAGTAAATGGGATTGTAAGCATGGGCCACCATGCCCAGCTAATTTTGTATTTTTAGTAGAGACTGAGTTTCTCCATGTTGGTCAGACTGGTCTACAACTCCCAACCTCAGGGGATCCACCCACCTCGGCCTCCCACAGTGCTGGGATTATAGGCATGAGCCATCATGCCAGGCCTTCTATTTTTACTTCTTTGAGAAATCTCCACTGTTTTCCATAGAGGTTGTAACAAAGAAGAGAAGAGAGAAGACCCAAATAAACAAAATCAGATATGAAAAAGGAGCCATTACAACTGATACCACAGAAATACAAAAGATCATCACAGATTATTATGAACGGCAAATTATGCTCACAAACTAGAAAACCTAGAGGAAATGGATAAATTCCTAGAAGCATATAACCACTCAAGATTGAACAAAGAAGAAACAGAAAACCTGAACACACCAATAACAAGGAGCAAGGCTCAATCAGTAATTTGAAAAAAAAAAAAAAAAAAAAAATCTCCCAACAAAGAAAAGCCCAATACCAGATGGATTCACAGCCAAATTCTATCAAACATGCAAAGAACTAAAAAGAACTGATACCAATCCTCCTGAAACTGTTCAAAGAAATCAAGGAAAAAGGAATTCTTCCTATCCCATTCTATGAGGCCAGTATCACCCTGGTACCAAAACTGGAAAAGGGGCCAGGTACAACGGCTCATGCCTATAATCTCAGCACTCTGGGAGGCTGAGAAGACAGGGTCACTTGAGCTCAGGAGTTCAACACCAGCTCGGGCAACACAGTGAGATCCCATCTCTACAAAAAAAGTATTTAAAAATTAGACAGGCGTGGTGGTGCATGCCTGTAGTCCCAGCTACTCAGGAGATGAGGCAGAACAACTGCTTTGCTTGAGGCCAGCAGGTTGAGGGTGGGTGACAGAGCAAAACTTTCTCTCTAAAAAAACAAAAACAAAAACCAATTCAGACAAGGACACAACAACAAAACCCTACAGACCAATATTCCTGATGGACATAGACACAAAAATCCTCAACAAAATACTAGCAAACCAAATCCAACAGCACTGCAAGCTCAACTCCTATGTCTGGGAAGATAGTCTAGACACTCATTTCTGCTCCCAACAAGTGACATTCACACTTAACACGGTCAGTTGTATTTTTGCACAAATTTATTTATGTCTGTTTTATTTGTGTTACTGTAATAATGTAATGTAGACTGCATAGAAACTGATGAAATACAGGTAAAAACAAGAGTTGTTCAATGAAAACTAACTTGAGTACATTGAAAATACTCAATAAAAGCTGTTGCTCACTTCTGTATTTTTCCCTTCCTGGTCTTGTAGCTAAATATGCTACAGCTAGGGAGAATATCAAATATCTCTAATATGCATATTCTTGATATACTATATGTAGCATCTCTAGATACAGAATACCTAGTAAGATACTAGATATTCTCCCTAGCTGTAGCATATTCAGGAACTAAAGTTGTTCCCTCTGCCACAACATTATTCTCTTCTTTCTACCTAGTTAACTCCTTCCTGAGTTAGCTCAGACACAATCTTCCCAGAAAGACTTTTTCTGATCCCTATAACAGGTTGCCTTCTGTGATCTCCACAAGGTTGCCTTCTGTGGCCTACTATATGTTTTCATAGCTCCTTACTCTTCTCCTGAAATCCTATTCATTGTAACTGTACTATAAGTACTTGATCAATTGTCTGTACTTTCCATTGCCCATGTATATCTATGGAGGTAGGAGTCAGACTCTGTCTCTATTTTTATACTGCCGTACCCTCAGTGTCTGGCACTTAGAAGGAGCTCAATAAATATCTGTTGAATTCATTAATAAATGTGGAAGGACACTTCTAAATATAACAAGAAAGTTTGGCACTAGATCAAATCTGAATCATTTTACAATTAACTTTTATCTTGGGAACAAAAGGGTCATTGTCACCAGTTGTAGGCAAAATATGAGTTGCTTCCTTCCTCAGTCTCACAAAGCAAGTAGTTGGTGCCGGGTGCGGTGATTCCTGCCTGTAATCCCAGCACTTTGGGAGGCCAAGGCTGGTGGATCATCTGAGGTCAGGAGTTCGAGAACAGCGTGGCCAACAAGACAAAACCCCGTCCCTACTAAATATACAAAAATAGCTGAGCATGGTGGTGGGTACCTATAGTCCCAGCTACCTGGGAGGCGGAGGCAGGTCAATTGCTTGAACCCGAGAGGCAGAGGTTGCAGTGTGCCAAGACTACACCACTGCACTCCAGCCTAGGTGACAGAGAGAGACACCATCTCAAAAAAAAAAAAAAGAAAGAAAGAAAAGAAAGAAATAAAGTATTTGGAGCACTTGGGCTTCTGGCAAACTCACTGCGTACCTAACAACTGATACTATTCCATCCCCTAAGATGCTGAAAAATTATAGAAGGAAAGTAAGGGTTTCAGGCATCTGACTTTCAAAAGTTCCCAGGTATGCCTGGTAAACCTCACTAGTCAGGAACCACTAAACAAAAGTTCATACCAAAAAAGACAAAAAAAAAAAAAAAATACTCAGAGACTAAAGGCCCAACTATAATCAAGCTTTTATAAATCATTCCTAAATATAGTCTACTTTCCCTATCTTTGCTCCCCACGTGGGAACATCTTCATCTGTAAAATCCTTTAGAAAAACAGTACACCACCCAGTACGGTGGCTCATGCCTGTAATCTCAGTACTTTGGGAGGCTAAAGTGGGCAGATCATGAGGTCAGGAGTTCAAGACCAGCCTCACCAACATGGTAAAACCCCATCTGTAATCAAAACACAAAAATTAGCCAGACATGGTGGCGTGCGCCTATAATCCCAGCTACTCAGGAGGCTGAGGCAGAAGAATCGCTTGAACCTGGGAGGCAGAGGTTACAGTGAGCCGAGACTGCGCCACTGTACGTACCAGCCTGGGCAACAGAGCAAGACTCTGTCTCAAACAAAAAAAAAAAAAAAGAAAAAATCAGTTTCACATGAAGGATAATATTCACATAACTATCTTTTCCTTATTTAAGAATCAACATGGAAATCTCCCTGAATTCCCTTCTCTCCTCAAAAAAAAGATAGTGGAGCCTGATAGCAAGCCAACAGCAACGACAAAAACATGTGGACAGTATTTACAACAAAACTAGGTATAAAGGCATCCCTACAAATCCCAAAACAGACATGAGTAGAGGCAAATCACTAAAAACACCTGTAAGCTGTGCACAGCATCAGCATGTGGAAAGGGGCAAAGAGAAACATCTGAGCATGTGACCAAACAGAAGAAACCCTAGTGCCAAGGTTTGAACAGTAATCCCCCGAAAGGGTATGTGCACCTAGAACGTGTGGGTGTGGCCTTATTTTAATAAAGAGGGCCAGGCTCAATGGCTCATACCTGTAATCCCAGCACTCTGAAATACAGAGGTGGGCGGATCACCTGAGGTTGGGAGTTCAAGACCAGCCTGATCAACATGGAGAAATTCCGTCTCTACTAAAAAATACAAAATTAGCCAGCTGTGGTGGCACATGCCTGTGGTCCCAGCTACTTGAGAGGCTGAGGCAGGATAATCACTTGAACCCAGGAAGTGAAGATTGCCATGAGCCGAGATAGTGCCATTGCACTCCAGCCTGGACAACAAAAGTGAAACTCCATCTCAAAAAAAAAAAAAAAAGAAAAAGAAAAAGCCTCTTTGCAAATGTAATTAAGTTAAGGACTTTGACTCTTTTTTTTTTTTTTTTGAGACAGAGTTTCACTCCATCACCCAGGCTGGAGTGCAGTGGCTCCATCTGGGCTCACTGCAACCTCCACCACTTGGATTCAAACGATTATCATGACTCAGGCTCCCAAGTAGCTGGAATTACAGACACACACCACCACACCTGGTTAATATTTTGTATTTTTAGCAGAGATATGGTTTTGTCATGTTGACCAAGGTGGTCTCAAACTCTGGACCTCAAGTTATCTGCCTGCCTCAGCTCCCCAAAGTGCTGGGATTACAGGCATGGGCCACCACGCCTGGCCAAGTTAAGGATCTTGAGAATTACCTAAATCCAATGACATAAGACCTTACAAGAGAAAGGCAGAGGGAGACTTGGGCAAGCAGTAGAGAAGGCCATGTATAGACAGGTAGAGACTGGAGCTATGTTGCCACAAAATAGTATAAGATCTATACAGTGGTCCTTCAATATCCATGGGAGATTGGTTCCAAGATCTCCTGTAGATACCATTTTTGGTATCTACATTCCTAATATAAAATGAAGTAATATTTGCATATCACCTAACACACATCCTGCAGTAGATCATCTCTAAATTACCTACAATACTTAATACAATGTGAATACCACATAAATGGTTGTTATGCTGTAGTTTAGGAAATAATGACAGGAACAAGAAGTCTGTACTTGCTCAGCACAGAAAACAGCTTTTTTGCCCGAATATTTTTGATCCACAGTTAGTTAAATCCACGGATGTGCAACCCCATGGATTCAGGGGGCTGTTTACACAATCTCTGGACAGACAAGGGTGTCTATGATATACGATTAAATAAAATTTAAAAAGTAAACAATTTCCTAAAAAGATTTGAGTAACAATCTGATTTAAACGGGATGCCCAGAGCCTTTCCTTTCCCTCACATCCACTAGCACATAATGTTTCCAGAAGCCAATATGCAGAACCCAGAGAAGAAAGTAGGTCTCACTGATCAGGCTTATACAAGTTCTTTGAAATATACAATCTGTATTTACTAGGAAAATACTAGGTATTACAGACGTATAAATAACTCAAGGTTAAAAAGAAAAATGGTGCCTATTAATCCCCAAGTTCATACTAGCTATGCCATATCCAGAAGAAATGTCTAAATATAATCATAAATCTAGCTTTCTATCTACTGATATTTAAAGACACTCTACATTGTGAGTAAGAAGAAAATCAGGACATATGCTTTTAAGAATGTAAGTCTTCTCAATATATTAATGATTAGTGCAATTAACAAAAATATAGAAGTCAAGAGTGTCTTCCTTAGGTTGTACGAAGGGCAAAGAAGTTGTGGGATTATAAACAGTTCTGCATACATAGCACTGCTCCTGACTATGCCAGAGCTTTCTTCAGAACAGAGATAAGCAACAGGGGGAAAGGCAGTGAGAAACCACTTCTGAATCAAAAATATCCCCAATATCAAATAGAAAACTCAACAGCAGCTAGTTTTACCAGGGAAAAGTAAATAAAGTGTTTAACTTCCCTGTTTTTTTTTTTTAACAATAATAAACAGTTTCTTCTGATCTGTCTGCTTTCCCCAAAATAGATGAATATTCAGAAATATCAAATTTTGGTTCTCAATCTATTCTTTTATTCACAAATCTACACAGTGGAAATTCTTGCACATTAAATAGATAACTAGAGGTACGAGGGCTTAGAAAACATTTCCATCACATCATATTTCTTTTTTTCTTTTTCTTTTTAAGAGGTAGGGGTCTCCCTATTTTGTCCAGGCTGGTCTTGAACTCCTGGGCTCAAGCACTCCTCCCACCTCAACCTCCCAAAATGCTGGGATAACAGGCGTGAACCACCATGCCCGACCCACATCAGGTTTCTTAATCCTACAGTACAGTATATCCATTTGTCTTTCAGATTATTTGAGAAGCACAAAATCCCGTTATCCAGATTATATTGTGAAATAAACTATTTGCATAATACTCAATTTTATGAGAATATGGCAATTTAAACCATAAAACTATTTTGGTGAAAGCAATCCAAAATTGAGTTTTTTGCATTAGATATCTTTCTACCTCAAACCAGAGAATATATGGAAGGCTTATAATATTTTAACACATTTAATTACTTACAGTCAATTAAAATTAGATAAAATAGTAGGATAATTTTTAAGTCCAATAAGCTTTCGTTTTAGTAATCTAATCACATCACCCAGAAAGAAAAACAAGTGCCTACCATATGGTCTTTCTGTAACAGAAAATAGTTGCATTGAATAACAGCATCTGTGCATCTTATCAACACTAGCATTGCCCATACTTAAATCAGCATATTGTTAACTATAATAAGATGGCAGGACCCTTCACAAAGCAAAGAACAAAAGAAACTGAGTCTTATTTTTGCGCTAGATTACATGACCTAGTAGTAACTAAAGAAATGAAGAACATCAAGGCACAATGAACTTCAAAAAATGCTTAACTTGGAAGAAATGAATGCAAAGGAACACTAACAATTTATGGAGAAATTCTTCAGGTCTGGATACTCACTTTGCTGATGGCTCTTATCTAGTCATAGGCCCCTCGATACATTCAAACCCAGGCTTCTGCTGAAATGCCACTTAATGATACCTGCTGCTGCTACTGCCACCATTCTCAATTCTGACAGGTTTTACCTTTAATCCTAACTTGCAGCATAAAGCTTTTGGCATGGAACAGTATTCTGACACAAATTCAAGTATATAAAGAAACACACAATTAAAATTAAATAACAGAGTTATACCCTACTATCATTAGCCTAGAATGAATCCTATGCCTCTAATGAAAAAACATGCTTTTTAAAAATTGATTTTTAAGTATTGTTTTGAACAGTGTATATGCTTTTTAAGTATTGTTTTAAGCAGCATAGGTTTTCTACAAATCAAATTTTCACACAAGACTGATAACATAGTACCTTTTTTTAAAGTCTACATAGCATTCTTTTGTTTTGGTAATAAAAAAGAGAAATTGTAAAAATAATATAATCCTCATATCCTCATCATTCAGAATTAACAATTGTTAACATTTTGTCACAGTCAATGTCTGTGATCTTTTTTTTAACTGGTTATGAAATATTTAGGACATGAAAAGATAAAAACATGTAATAAGAAACATTCATATACTAGCTATTTAAGAAATAAAACATCATCCATACAGACAGTTTATCTTTTTATTTTCTCTTATTGACCAGCCTGATTGCACTTTTGCTAGTCTTAATTATTATGATCCCATCTCTTAGTGGAAATTGTTTCACACATTTGTACTACACATTGGCTTGGTTATTGTTACTTGGTTACCAGCTTCCCAAAGGTAAAAAAGGTACAAAGAAAAAAGGCACCAAAAATTTTAACAGCAGAAATGGAATTTAAGGTGGGCAGGAAGTCTAAGGAAGAACATACTTCACATTGTACATATTTTGTATAAAGTGAGATAAGTATTCAGCCGGGTGCAGTGGCTCACACCTGTAATTCCAGCACTTTGGGAGGCCAAGGTGGGCAGATCACTTTGCCATCAGGAGTTCAAGACCAGCCTGGGCAACACGGTGAAACCCCGTCTCTACTAAAAATACAAAAATTAACCAGGCGTGCTAGTGCACACCTGTAATCCCAACTATTCAGGAGGATGAGGCAGGAGAATTGCTTGAACTTGGGAGGCAGAGGTTATAATGAGCCGAGACTGCGCCCCCAGCCTGGGCAGCAAAGCAAGGCTCTGTCTCAAAAAGAAAATAAAGTAAGAATTCACATCCTACATGTCCAAATGCAAGCTCAATAACATTTTGGAATTTTTCTAAGTCTTCATTTATTCATTCAAAAAAAAATTTATTGAGAACCTATCATGTGGTAGGCACTCTTCTAGGCACAAGAAATACAATGTGAACAAAACAGACAAACTGCACTCTTAATGCTTGCGTTCTAGATATTAACCTGTCTCAAATAAACAAGCAAAATCTAATGCATAAGCATGCCAGGTGGAGACTAAGTGACAGGGAGATAAAGTAAAGAAGGCAGGCAGAGCATGGCAGAGGGAGCAGGGGAGGGGCATTCAATTAAAGGAGTGGTTGGCAAAGCTTCACTCAGAAGGTGACCTCTAAGCAAAAGACAGAAGGAGCCAAGGAAGCAAGCTGTGCAGACACTGGGGTGGGGAAGAGTGTTCTAAGAGGAAGGTTCAGCGAGTGGGAAGGCTCTGGGGAATCCCATGTTTTTGTGCACGCAGAAAAGCAAGAGACCAGAAACGGCTAGCACAGAGTAAGGAGGGAAGAGGCACAGGAGGTGCGCTCAGGAAGGGGGGAGGACCAATTCTACAGGCCTTTGCAGGTCACTGCAAGAACTTTGGCCTTCAGAGAAAGGAGAAGCCATTTGAGGAATGTGAGCAAAGGAATGACACAATTTGATTTATAAACTGTCCTGATTACTGTGTGAACAGACTTCAGGCTGGCAAGGACTGAAGTGGAGAAATCAGTCAACCAAATCCACATGTCACGTATGAGAAAAAAGAGAGACATCAAACATCACTCCAAGATGCCTGGCCTGGAAGGGTGGGATTGCTACTACTTAAGATGAGAAAGACGGGAAGCAGCAGACTTGGGAAGGTGGACTAGGGGAATGGAGGCAGAGTCAGGACTGTGATTTTAGATATACCTATTTACTATCCAAATGGAGGTTCCAGGCAGTCAGTCAGTTGGATATAGAAATTTGAATTTGAGACAGATGGGGGCAGGTCAGCAGTAGATGTACACATGTACACATAAAGAAATATATATCTTTATAGGTGGGTGTGTGTGTGTGTGTGTGTGTGTGTGTCAATTACCTGCATATACATGACATTTAAAACCATGAAACAGTATTGGGAGAAGAAAAGAAGGTTAACTGAGCCTTGAGGTGCAGGAAGGTTTAGCAGATCAGAATGTTGAGGAAACTTCAAAGAGACAAAAGGAGGTGACAACGAGGTAGAAGATAATTAAGAGAGTATAATGTCCTGGAATCTAAATGAACACTGAATAAAATATAAAGCCTTTCCTGCATATTCATTTATTCATTCAAAAAATATCACTCAACACTTACTATGTGTCAGTCACTGTGGAAACAAACATGGTCCCTGCTCTTATGGGGACTGCAATCCAAAGGAGACATAGACAAACTTGTAACTGGTATTCCTGAAAGCACAGGGTGTTTTGAGAGAATACACTAGGGGCAACTCAAACAGTCTTGCAGGGTCAGGGAAGGCTTTCCTGAGGAAGCAGTATTGAAGAAAAGACCAGAATTATGAGTAAAAATCAGCCATGGAGTGGAGGGAGGAGGAGCAGGGGAGAGTGGAGGGAAGGGTAGATGAAAGGGCCTAAAGCAAGTTCAATGCAGGAAGAACAAAAAGAAGTAATAGGCGAGACAGAAGGGCGGGCCAAATTACCAAAGTGTGAACTTTATTTCAGAGGAAGTAGGCAGACAGAAACCTGTCTTACAGGAGGTAATGGAATGATCAGCTGAAGTGCAGTAGCACGATTTCAACTCACTGCAACCTCTGCCTCTTGAGTTCAAGGATTCTCATACCTCAGCCTCACAAACAGCTGGGACTACAGGCATGCGCCACCACACCCAGCTAATTTTTGCATTTTTAGTAGAGACAGGGTTTCACCATGTTGCTCAGGCTGGTCTCGAACTCCCGACCTCAGGTGATCTGCCCATCAGGAAGATCATTCTGATTATAGCAGGACAGAGCTGTGGAAGAAGACAAGGCTAGGTTATTGGGAGGCTCCACAGGGAGTCTATTTCTGTGGTTCATCAGAGAGACAGTACTGATGTGAACTCAGGTGGAGAGCAGTGGGTATTGGGAATGTGGACTCCACAAGACTTTGCATATGAGGAATGATGAGTCACAAGAGTCAAGGATGCTGACCTAGTTTTTCACTTGGACCAATGAATAGATGGTAGGGCTACTCACTGAAAGAAGGTACACAGGAAGAGGGAAGGTCAGTGGTAGGGGTGAAATCTGATGAGTCTGCAATGCCTGGGGAATATCTCCCTAAAGTGTTCAGTAAATAGGCAACTGGCTGAAAAGGTCTAGAGGTCAACCATAAAGCCTGAGACAGAGGTATAGATAGGGAGTCACCAGCACATAGGAGAGTGCAAAATAAAACCCATGGAGTGAAAAAGAAAATAAAGGAAGGGAAAGGGCTCTGCTCTGGATAAAACCAACAATGGGACAAGAAAAAGAACAAAAACCCTACAAAAGAGGCAGATGGAGAAGAAGATAGAAAGGAAGGGAGAAGAGGGAGAGCCCGAGATGGAACCAGGGAGTCTGGGATAAAAGCAAAAGCAAACTGTCCAGCATTCCAGAAGGAAGAGTCAACGCATGGATTCATACAAACTTGTACCCAGAAAAATGTCTTATCATATTGTTTACACTATTCCAAAATCAATCAACAAGTGTATTTCATCAGCATAATACATTTCAATTATGGATAATCTTAGCCCAGGTGAAGAAGCAAAACAAAAATAAGTTCATTTGCATTAGTAAAAAGTTTAATAGTAAACAGTGAAAGGGTCAAAAATCCTATCTCTGGACAATAGAATGGACTACAGATAAAAAGTGAAATAAATTATAGAAATGGGGAAAAAATCATTGGTTTAGAAAGCTGAGGGAAAGTTTCCTCTTCTTTGGCTAAAAAAAAAAGTTAAACCTTGAAAGATGAAGCTATATGGATGATGTGAAAATAGGTGATAATATCGCAGAGGATTCAACAGAAGACTCTATATAAAGTGATTTTGTGACCAAAGTTCTCAAGGATACTGGTGTCAGAGGACTTCATAGACTACACACACACACACACACACACACACACGCACACACACACACTCTCCAAAAATCACTTAAGAGGTTGAGATTGAGTGAAATAAAGTTTTAAAAATACACCTTGAGATGTATAAAGTACATCAATTCATGTGACTACAATCTGGACCATCCCTAAGTATATAATGCCAAGACATATTCTACTGAGCTGTCCTAATATCTTATTTGAAGAGAACTGTTTGTTTTGAACCTTCCCATATATCCTGGGGTGGGGAGGCCTAAATGTATTCATGTATCAACACAATTAAATTGTAATGTTTCAGATGAACAAGAAATCTCCGACTGTTTTTCAACAAAGCACAAGGCCTTAATCAGAGATCGTGGAGTTGGCTAATTAGATAAAGCATGAAACAGAGACTCCTATTACTTCACTACATTGATTTCTTCTGTTTTACAATGTTAGGTTTTCTTGCCTGACAGCATTAATGTTAAGACATACATGCTCATCTCTTTGTTAAAAATGCAATAAATGTATTATTCAAACACATTATTGATTCCAAAAAATTTTTAAAGAATGATAGTACCACTGTAGAATGTAGTGCTTCTAATAAAATTGAGGACAAAAATTAAGTGCAGTCTTCAAAAATCTAAATATCAGCCCAAAGTATTTCACTGGCAACTCTCTATTACTAAAAAATATTCACAAGATTTAATATGTATCAGAAGCATCAATCAGCAATAAAAACGTGTCACAACTAAACACAGGCAATAATTACACAAGTTCTCTTCCCTCCCAACGCTGAGTTTTTAAAATGTTTTATGAGGACAGCATGTAGCCCCTTTATTTCCACTTTCACATAGAATCTAAGCAAAATACCAATTCTTTAGAAAGTCAAATAATACTGTAGTTTAATATCAAATCTAAGTATAGTGTATATATTTCACATGAGCAAAACACCAATGATACTGTGTTTTCTTCATTCCCAAACTAGAAACAATATATCCACGCCAGCAGTAAGGTCCAAATGAAAACAAATTTCACAGCCATTAAAAAATACATAACCCTCATTGTTAATAAAAGCCAAGTGAGCAACAAACTGGAAACACTGCTTGCTAGCCAAGGACAAGATGTGTCTAAATTCTTGGTTTCAGGGCACCTCTTAAATGACTGAAAAAAAAAAAAATCAAATAACATTAGTTCTTGCAAATAGAATGCAAATACAATGCTAATTAAAGTATTCACAAGACAATGACAAACAAGGCTCCAGGACTACAATAGGTATTATTATGCAACTGTAATACACATTAAGCAATCACCAGGTTGCAGGTAGGCCTTCCAAAAGGAGTTATTATGGTTTACTGTGATCAGAGGATTGTGGTGCTCTGCATAATCATGCTTTTCCCTGCAAGCAGGTGTTTATAGATGTCAAAAAGTAAAACACTGATTCTAAATGTAAACCTATAGTTCTGCCCAATAAATTCTACAGTAATAGCACACTGTACCTCACAGCGTTTTCTGTGTAAACTTTCTAATTCAGCATGAAGTAAACTGCATGAAGCAAGTTTCGACGCATGCTTTATGAATCAAAATTTAACTTCTGATTCATTTGTACAAAAATGCCAAAACTCACACACTTAGAGCTAGACCTTGTTTCAAGGACTGTGAAGGAAAAATTTAACATGTGGTGCAAAAGAAAATGAGATAGGGAATGAGGGTGCATTTGGGTGTTATTGTCTAAAGTAATCCTCAACCCTTCAATGAAAACATAGGCATATCAAAAGTAAAATTTAAAGGATAACAACATTCAATCCATTTAAAAAACAAATTACAGAAACTGCCAATAATAAACACAGTATATTCATAATAGAAGTAAACTCCAAATACTTCAATCTCCAAACGCAAGGAAGAAAAAAATGGGGACAGGCAACAGGGGATATGGGTGTCATAAATCAATGTATTTTCTATGATTTCTGTCCTGCCTGTTCAAAAACTTTCAGGAAGGGTGAAGTAAAATCTCTGGGCCGTTGGAAAGATGGTAGATGCTACCCTAACCAGCAACGCAACCCACCTGACACCCAGAGCAGCTCACAGAACTTCAGAGCAGTGAAAGGAGGGTATAAATGAGAGAACATTAACGATTTTTCCGGGAGTTGGAATTAAGACTCTTTAAGGTCGTTTTCCAAGGCTGTGCTTCAGCTGTTCAAGGAAAAACACTTCTTTTTCTACCCAAAGCAGAGATCTGCAGCAACAGCAGCCAGGCCCCGCCTCCCACCAAAGAAAGACAAAGTTCCAGGTGCAAAACCACACTAGCTGCCCTCTCTGCACCTAGGAGGGCAAAACATGGACACAGACACACAAAACGCTCAAAGCCACCCCCAACCAGCTCTACTCCAAATATCTTGGAAGGAGACTGAAAGAAAACGGATACAGAGGTGCCCATTCTCAGGCTTGTAGTATCCACAGCCACAGAGAAGGGAGAATTTCTCGTTCTGAGAAGGGGTGACCAAGATGAGGACATTCCAAAATGCGGGACATGTTCTTGCAAAAGAATCACGGGGGTCCCTGAAAACAGACGAGGCCTGGCTTCAGCTCGCAACTGGCTAAGCTGGGGCGCTCCCACCAACCAGCTCAAAGCCCTTGTGAGGCCCAGTGGCCGGTAACCCCCAACTTGCAGTACGCTGAAGACACAGGCCACCGCCCTGCCGGCCAGGGACGCTGGCTCCGCGCTTACCTCGCAAGCCTTGAGCTTGTCACTATCTCCCTCAGGCAGACCAGTCCGACGCGTGGCCATCATTTCATTTCAAATGACAAAGAAGGGACAAATCCTTTGGAGTCCACATTGGAGGTGGGGGGAAATGCCACCACACACCCGAAGGAGAAGAATTCTGCAGCTGGGCTCCGAGGAGGGGCAGGGCTGGTGACACAGACAACGTGCCAGGGAATGAAGGTTTTCCGGAAGCGCCTTCAAATGTCTCGCTGATTTCTCGTGACTTCAACTGACTTCGCCTTCTTCTTCCATTTCTGGAGACTTAAAAACAAAGGCGACAAGTCTTCTTAGCAACCAGTGTCGAGGCCAATGGCAGAAGGCGGTCCCCTTCTTCCCAGTGCCACTCCTGAGTGCTGGAAAAATCCGAATGGGTCGTGAAGGCTCGAGTGTCAGCTCCCAAAGAGATCCTAGAAAAAGGAGAAGTTAAAGGGCGTGAACTTTCTCCAGGCGCCTATCACTGTCTTGCCCACATGTCCACACCAAATTCGCGTTTCCTCCCGTGCGAAACAAACAAACAAAAAATTACAGTAAACAATCAAAAAGCCTATCAATCCGAGAGGGCGTTTAAAAACGAGAAACCTCAAAAATGCCCAGCGGTTGCGTCAAACACACCTGGCTGTTTTGCAGCCTTCAAGAAAAAACGTTCCCCGTTCAAGTGCATTTTAATTCACGTCTTTCCTGGGCAGAGCAGAGGGGTGTACATGGTCCTTTCTGCATCACCCAGACAGGGACACTTCGGGGAAGTTTTCCCCCCCAAGAGGCTGAAACGGGATCACTTTTCGAGCCCCCTCCTCGTTCCTCTCCGCTCCCCCAAAACGCAAGCACAAAGCCAGGCTGGCTGGGGCCGGCGTGGGCTCGACGGCGTCTCCGGGTGACTCGGGCACCGCCCCTCCACCCCTCCGCCCCAGCCGGCGTCCCCGAGGAGGCGGCTGTTTTCCTTGGCCCGCGGCGGGGCTGGGTGGGGACGGTAGGGGACGGCCGGGGAGGCGTGCGCGGCCGCGGGTGGGACGCGGGCGCCACTCCCGCTCCGGGGCATGATTCTGGAGCTACACCCGAGCAACTCTCAAGTCGCGGCTGCTCCGCCAACTACAACTCGACACTGTTTCCTTTGCCCTGTGGCCACCTAGGGGAAAAAAAACGAGGAAAAAGCAAACCACCACCCACCTCCCCACGATTCCCCCGCCCCTTCCTGAGGCGGGTCGGGGACCGGGAGCTCCCGAGGAGAGCGGCCCCAATGAGGACTTTGTCAAAGGTGCGGGGAGTCCCGGGACGAGACAAAACCGGGGGCCTTACCCTTCCCGCCCGCTCGGGCCGGGCGACCGAGGCGCGGCGGCGAGCTGGAGCGGGGACGCGGGCCGGGCGCCGGGCCCGGCCGGGACGCGCTAGGCCGCAGGCTCGGTTAATATTCATGAGCGGCCCCGGGCGCCCCTCCTCCACGGCCGGCCGGCCGGACCCCAGCGCCCGCCGCCGGCCTTTGTGCCCTTTCCTCCGCCCAGCCGCCCGCCCTCGCTCCGCACACGCGGGCGCGCCCCTCCGCCCCCGCCGGGCGCCCGCCGCGGGCTCCCTCCGGCCCCGAGCCAGCGCCGGGCCGGGTGGCCTGAGGTGGCGGGAAGGGAGGAAGCCCGCGGCAAGCAGGGCTCTCCACGGCCCGCGAGCGCGGCGCACTCCCGGCTGAGACGGAACAGAAACCAGACACGCACCAGAGGAAGCGGGACGAGTGGATCCGCACAGGGCTGGCCGGCTCCAGGACACTGCGCCCCGCCCGCCCAGCGCGAGTCGGACCCGCAGGAGGACGATCCCGCGCTGCCCGCCGCCGCCGCCGCCGCCGCGCTCCGAGGCCGCCGCCCCCGGCGGGCCGCTCCCAGGCACCGCCGCGACCTGCCCCGGCCGGCCCCGGGCTCTCGGCCGCCGCGGGAGGGCGTGGGGCGGGGCGGCGGCCGCCGGACTCTCCCTCGCCTCGCCGGGCCGGGCCGGGGCCCCGCTCCGGCGCCCGCGAACGCCAAGTGACAGAAGCTCCTCGCTCCGCGACCGCGCGGAGCTGTTTCCCGGGGGCGGATTTCTCGCTTCTTCCTCCCTGGATCCACCTCCTCCCACTCCACCTCCTTCCCCTCCCCTCCCCAGGGGAGGCTCTGGGGCTGAATATTTTCTGTCTTGAATAACACGGGCCCGGGGAACCGACGCTGGAGAAGGGGGATTAGCCGGGGGCCGGAGGGGGGTGCCCGCCTGCCCCCTCCCTGTGCGTCGCGGGACCTACAAGCCCTTGCCCCTCCCCAGCACCCCAAAACCAGGCACACACAACCCTCCCCGCCCCTGCAGACTCCCGAGCGCTGAGCGGCAGCGGCCAAGGATGGGCTTGCTCCCGGGGAAGGGAGACCTGGTGGTCGGCATCAGGGGTGGCGGTGGGACAAGGCTATAACGGCGACATCTGCAGACTCGAGGGATCAAAGGTCCTAGACCGCGGGACAGGTCTTGGTGAATTGTGCCCCCCCCTTTTTTTTTTTTAACAGCGGGTAGGCAATGAAGCTGTGACGAGACGTGGGACTTCCAGATAAGGGAGTGTCCCCTCACGCCCCACAGCAAAATCTCTTCCCGCGGTGGGAAGGGGGGGAGTTAGCGAAACGTTGCTCTTTCGGTTATTTCCCTTGTATAAATTCTGCAGAGCGACTGAGCAAATTTGGCGCGGCTAGCGGAACTGTGGAGAGGCGGCTGCGCTTCTCTGTCCGCCACACTCGAGATCACAGAGGGTCCGGGGACCCGGCAGGACCGCCGCCCTCCCGGCTCCCGGGCCTTGTCACAGACCCCGGGCAGCTCGCTCCGCCCCGCCGCGCCTCACAACATCTCCCGCTGCAAATTGCCCAATCGGGAGACGCGATGAGAGAACTGGAGCCAATCAGGGGCCGGTAAATCAGGCTGCCCTCCGCCCTCCGCCCCGCCCCCGGGTGAAGGCCACCGCCCCCTCGGCCTCCCCTTCCCACCCCGCCCGGCTCCGGGGAGGTGGCTACCCGACTCCAAGCCTCGCGGGGCTGGAGGGGAGTTGCTCGCGGTCGGCGGCAGCATTTGTCACCTTGTCACCCTCATCCTCGCCCCCTTCCATACACACTCCCCTCCCCTCCTCAGTGCTCCTGCTGGTGCTGTTGAGGGTCATTTTTATCCTCACTTCGGTGGGGGACTGCCAGCTATTGTGTCTGATCAGCTGCCGCCACCGTCCAGAGGGAAAAAAAGAGGAACAAAACCTAGAAGCTGTAGAGTCCGCTTACCTTTTCCTTCCTTCTTGCTACACTCTCCCCTGTAGACTTAAAGACACCCCTTCTCCTCCCACGCCCGCCCACCACCTGAGGTCCTGTTTCTTTATGAGGGACAGGGTAGCGGGAGTACCTGCGCCTTAGTTTTTACATCTTCCTTAGAGTGAAAGGTGCCAAGCCAAATCTACAACTAAATCCTCTGCTTCAATTCGAGGAAAGACGTTGACGAGGTAATTTTTATATGGCTGTGAAATTTGCATGTTCTTGACAGCCCCTCACCAAACAAGTCAGCTAATAATCAAGAAAAGAAACATAGAATAAAACACAAGGAGGGACTGCCAGTCAGTTGGTAATTTACTGAATAACCCACCGGTTACAGCGGTATCCAGTGCGAGATACTATTGAGTAAATTAACAAGAAATGAATGGAAATTCAAGGTTCAAGTGGCTCACCGCTAGTGAGCTATGTCCAGAAGGGAAAAACAATTTACAGCACAAAACAACTCCTTACACATGCAAATGTGCATGCATGGCATAAACGAAGTACCTAACAGCTGAGGACATCTGAGTTAAAATTTTTGCACTAGAAATTTTTGTAAATGTTGATTATGAAAAAGGCTTTCAGTTTAATAAAAGAGAGTAAAATGTGGGCCATGAAAGGAGAAGGAAAAGGAAGGAAAACACATTTTAAGAATTATAGAAAAATAATCTAGAGAAGCAGTATTTCTATAAGAGTTAATAAGATGTAAGGATCAAGATTACAGTCCAACGCCATCATTTACCCCATAATTTAGGGCAAATTATTCCTTATGTGTCTAAGTACTAGAGCTATCAAATTAACTGCCACGTGCTAGGTATTCCTCTAAAGGCTTTACTCACAACATAATGAGATAGGTGGATAGTGAAGCAAGGATTCAAGCCCAGGGGATCTGGCTTCAGAGTCCATGCTTTTATTCACAGCACTATACTAGACTGGGTGCAGTGGCTCACGCCTGTAATCCCAGTGCTTTGGGAGGCTGAGGTGGGAGGATTGCTTGAGTCCAAGAGTATGAGACCAGCATGGGCAACATAGGAAGACCCGTCTCTACAAACAAAAAGTTAACTGGGCATGGTGGCATGTGCCTGTAGTCCCAGCTACTTGAGAGGCTGGGAGGCAGGAGCATGGCTTGAGCCCAGGAGTTCAAGGCTGCAGTGAGCAAGTGCGGCACTCCAGCTGGGGCAACAGAGCCAGACTGTCTCCCCAAAAAAAAAAAAAAAAAAAAGATAAAACAACACTATACTACCTCTTAATTTGGGTTTTTAATAATAACTAACACTTAACTATGTGTTAATTATTGTGGTCTTTGAGTGCCAATTTAACTCTATTCCTGGGACAAATATAATTGTGATGTTCCAAAATTTGGAACTGTTTTTAAAAGCTGCTGTAAGTTACTATCGTAGACATCTTAAGTGCATTAGGCTATCTGGACGAAGAAGTGCAAAAGGCACGTAGCTAAGATTTAGAAAACCTGTGTCCTGGGCTTCTACTGGGCCTCTGAGTTGTAACAGCACCTTCCCTATCTTGCTGGACTGTTGTGAGAATCAAATGAGATAATAGATGTGAAGACACTTAAGGCCAGGTGCGGTGGCTTATGCCTGTAATCTCAGCAGTTTGGCAGGCCCAGGCAGGAAGACCACTTGAGCCCACGAGTTCCAGAAGCCTGGTAAACATAATGGGACCCTATCTCTATAAAAAAAAAAAAAAAAAATTAAAAATTAGGTGTGGTGGCCAATGCCTGTGGTCCCAGCTACCCAGGAGACTCAGGTGGGAGGATCACTTGATCCCCAGAGGTCAAAGCTGCAGTGAGTTGTGTTCACGCCAGCGCACTCCAGCCTGGGCAACAGAAGAAGCTTTTAAAATGTAAAAAACATTATTTCAATTAAAATATTATTATGGGCTGAGTGCAGTGGCTCACATCTGTAATCCCAGCACTTTGGGAGGCCAAGGCGGGTGGATCACTTGAGGAGTTCAAGACCAACCTGGGCAACATAGTGAAAGACTGCCTCTACTAAAACTACAAAAATTAGCCTGGTGTGATGGCACGAGCCTATAATCTCAGCTGCTTGAGAGGCTGAGGCATGAGAATTGCTTGAACCTGTGAGGCGGAGGTTGCAGTGAGCCAAGACTGCACCACTACACTCCAGCCTGGGCGACGGAGTGAGACTCCATCTCAAAAAATAAAATATTATGATGAAGCAGAAGTTTACTATTTCGCCAACAGGAACCCTACTGTTTATAACATTTTATTGACACTCTTTAGGAATATATGAACCCAGTTACAAATTAGGTCTATTCCCTTCTGAAGCCATGAACAAGAATATTTAATATGAGCTCTCATTTGGATTTTTTTTTTTTTAACAGGGTCTCACCCTGTCGCCAGGCTGGAGTGCAGTGGCACAGTCTCAGCTGACTGCAACCTCTGCCCTCCAGGCTCAAGGGATTCTTGCGCCTCAGCTTCCTGAGTAGCTGGAACTACAGGCACACACCACCACACCTGGCTAATTTTTCTTTTTTTTTTTTTTCCCTGTAGATACAGGGTTTCACCACATTGCCCAGACTGGTCTCTAACAACTGAGGCCTCAGCCTCTCAAAGTGCTGGGTTTACAGGCACGAGCCACTGTGCCTGGTCATCATTTGGATGCTTTCTGATCAGACCAAAATGTGGATGTGGCACCCCTAGGCATCTGGAAAGAGGAGGCCCACAGCCAGTCTTTCTCCATTCCAAAGGCTAATTGGAGTAATTGATGGAAGGTGGAAGCCGTTGGAATTCTCTTTAGCAGCCTGTCCTGGACACTGCCCATCAGAGGGAGGGCAAGAGAAAGGAAAGGGGGCCAAACTTAGTCCTTCGGCTCCCTGTTAGCAGTTCCGGTCAGAGATTTGGTGAAACAATAGGTTTTGGGTCACTGTAACAGAAAGGAGATTGAAACTAACTGGTCGCTATCTTGATAGTTTTCTTTATCCCCAAATAGCATGGATAAACAACAGCTGACAGTAATTCTAGCTTTGTTTGCTTTGAAAGGCTATTTTCCTCCTTCTAGTATAGCTAATAAATGTTTGTGTTGCCTATAACCAAATTTCTTAGACTATCCTTTGAAATAGCCTCTGAAATTACCATAGCTATATTAATAAAACTACAAGACAGCCTTATACACTAAAAATTAGGCAAGACATTTTTGAAGATGGGAACTATGTCCTGAAAAGGCAAGTTTTGACTTTGCTGATGACATAAGATTGTTTTGGTGAACCATTATCAAGGGAAAAAAATGTCAAAGCCAGAAACAGAGTCAAAGTATCCCTGTCCCTGGTGTGTAAGGTCATTCTGCGATTGTCTATGAATGATTTCTACTCTGAATATGTTAACAGAAGCTGCCAATTCTGAGAAGCACAAGTGTTTGCTAGTGAATTCCGCAAGTGAAATTTGTAATTTGGGTTGAAGCATTTGCAAAACTATATTAAGACCAATGGCCCTCAGAAGAGTAAGGGGTTTGTTTTGTTGGTTTTAGGAAAATGCTATGGATTTTATGTCTTATTCATACATTACCAAAAAGACACATTACCTACTAAGACTTCTTTGAAAGAGCAAGATACTTTTTTTTTTTTTTTGAGACAGTCCCACTTTGTCACCCAGGCTGGAGGACAGTGGTGAGACCTTGGCTCACTGCAACATCTGCCTCCTGGGTTCAAGCAATTCTCATGCCTCAGCCTCCACAGTTAGCTGGGATTACAGGCATGTGCCACCATGCCCAGCTAATTTTTGTATTTTTTAGTAGAGACAGAATTTTACCATGTTGGCCAGGCTGGTCTCGAACTCCTGACCGCAGGTGATCGACCCATCCTGGCCTCCCAAAGTGCTGGGATTACAGGCGTGAGCCACCATACCTGGACAAAAAAGCAAAAGATTTTCATGTTAAACTGAATAGCTACAGAAATCCCACGACACTTGCAAGGCATATAACTATTGTAAATGAGAAAAGAGAATGATTCTCCATGATCCACAATTTCTAGGATTCTTCCTTCATCTCTTTTAAACAAATAATGTAAATGATTTACTAATTTAATGTTCTCCATTGCTAAATATACATCTTATTATTTCTCTACACATGATTACTATCCTTAATTATTAATTTCTAGAAGGCAATGATATTATTTAATTCATTATATACGATGCCTAGTAAAGTGCCACACACAATAAATATTCTTGAATAATTTCTCTGCCCTCAGTTTATGGTCATCTTTTCCTCCTCTGGACTAGAGTACTAGTGTTTATCTTGGTTTTTTGTTTCTTTCTTTGTTTTTTGCCATTACTTGATCATAAACAATCTTCTTTTGTTACATGTATATATTATAGGAAAAAAATAACATCTTATTTAGCTAAATATTATCTCCTTTTTTATCTAGATTATAAACTGCTCTAGAGGAAATTCCTGGAGCTTTTGATTTTTTTTGAGACGGAGTTTCTTTCTTGTCGCCCATGCTGGAGTACAGTGGCGCCATCTCGGCTCACCGCAACCTCCACCTCCCAGGTACAAGGAATTATCCTGCCTCAGACTCCCGAGTAGCTGGGATTACAAACAGGCGCCACCACACCTGGCCGATTTTGTATTTTTAGTTGAGAGGGGGTTTCTCCTTGTTGTCAGGCTAGTCTCAAGCTCCCTACCTCAGGTGATCCACCCACCTCAGCCTCCCAAAGTGCTGGGATCACAGGCCTGAGCCACCGCGCCAGGCCTCCTGGAGCTTTTCCTAACTTTCACATCCCCGTAATTCCTACCACATCTTTTACACACAGAAATTACCACAGAAATGATTCAGGAAATAAAAGGTATTTGTGTTACTATTACTGATAAATATTTATGCCTCAAGAAATTCCTGGTTGATCAATAATGGTCCAGGTCTCAGAAAAATATATGTGTAGGCCTATGTGAATATGCCGAAAACAAAGAGTGTAAATTACAAGAGGTGTCCACAAAGAGAACGCTTAGTGTGGGCCTCAACTTTCAGAAATGCCACACTTTATCTCCTTATCTAAACTTCTCTAGCTGGGCATGGTGGCTCATACCTGTAATCCCAGCACTTTGTGAGGCCCAGGTGGGCGGTTCACTTGAGATCCAAAGTTCGAGACCAGCCTGGCCAACATGGTGAAACCCCATCTCTACTAAAAATACAGAAATTAGCCGGGCATGGTTGCACATGCCTGTAATCCCAGCTACTCAGGAGGCTGAGACAGCAGAGTTGTTTGAACCCAAGAGGCGGAATCCTACCCCATCAACAGAGTGAGACTCCATCTCAATAAATCAATCAATAAATTTTACAGTTAATGATTTAGCTGATTTTTGGCCATAAGGCCATCCTAAAAATTAATATCACTTGCATTTTGGCAGTAACTATAAAATTTCACCCCATAGTTTATCCATAATCATATATCAAAAGTTTTCTTTTAGATCCAAATTATTATTCAGCATTAGAATTTCCATAATTAAAATTTAGTGGTAGGCTAGTCATAGTCATCAACATTGTTAAGTTTACTTACATGTTTTAAGAAAAAATATGAATTAAAAAAATCCATATGCAAGTTTTTATTTTATCCTAAGAATCGTGACTTTCATTTATAAGTATTCCAACTTTCCTTAAAAATATGAGACCAGTTTTTAAAATGTTTCCACCCACCCAACTAAATATGAGTTGGAACATTGTGAAAATACCATGCAATCTGGAGAAACCCATATTACAACTGGAGAATTGAAGTATGTTTTTATCATTTTGGAATAGAAAGCTAAATTCCAATCATTTTAACTAGGAAACTGTGCTAGCAGTTGATTTTTAATATCATAGGCCAAATCCCAAGTAACCAAATCTTTTCATCACAAAAAAATAAAAAGTCCCGCCTTCCGTTTCATCATCATTGGGCAGAAGTAGGAGAGACACCTAAAGACTTCTCTATTACTTGATTCAGGAGACTCTGAGTATCTTTCAATATTGCCTAGCACTGTAGATTCCATTCCTCTCTTCCTATAATTGCCTGCATTCCTTTTTTTTTCCCCCTTCGACCCTCTCCCTCATTCCTTATTAATCCCAAAGTCAACTAACCAAGTTTCTTCCCTCAGATAGGAAAAGATTGCAGGATAATATGTGGCAATTCACATGTGGGCTTAAGTAGAATAGATGCAGGCTTACATAACTTTTCTCCTCAAAGATTTTTTCAATTATATTTTAATTTTCTTTAATTGCAACACAAAAAAGAAAAAAAAAAAAAACAAACACCAAAACTATGAAGGGGCCCAGTCTCATACAATATTTTATAAACCCGTTCTGATGTCTCCTTCCAACTTTCTTCTGTGGCTCCTCATCATTTGAATCCAACAAGAATCTTGGGGTGCTCAAAGATAATTCATCCACCCTGATTTTTTCAACATATATAGAAATTTTAGATAGCAAATCTTCATCAAAGATGAATGAAAAGCAAATAAGACTGATATAAACATTTTAAATTGTGATATTGGGGAAGAGATGAAATAAAGGAATATATTATAAAAGAAAGAAAAGATACATTATGAAAGAAGATTAACCCCAGTAAACAGAAGAAATATAGAAACAAAGGTTTCATGTCCTGAAGAAAATAAAATATATCAAAAGTGAAATCATAGGAAAATGAATGAAATATAAAAGATGTTAGAAGGGCAAAGAGAAGGTATTAAGAGGGAAAAATCATACCATTGCAGAGATAATATATGAATTAGAAATAAGAAGAAATAAGGAATATCTGGCCAGGCCAGTGGCTCATGCATGTAATCCCAGAACTTTGGGAGACCAGAGTGGGAGGATCACTTGAGCCCAAAAGTTCAACAGCCTGCGCAACACAGCGAGACCTCATCTCTATTTTAAAAAAATAAAAATAAGAAATATCTAGCAGAAAATTGTGGGATAAATGATAGATTTTTTTTAAGCGCATCAAATACAAAGGAAAAGGACAGAGATTTAGATGATTAGACAGGAAATGGAAAATATGGAAAACAACAGAAATCTGATTTAGAGAAATTGATTTCTCTGACAGAATTTAGAACTAATGAAACAAAAAGTTTTTTTCAAAGATATGCTACAGTAGCCTGCTAAATATTCCCACATTTATAATGTTCTCCCCTAATGTTCCCTCTTTCTTCTATAATCACATTATAGAAGGCATTATAGAGAAGGCATTATAGAAGTTAGGCACCTGGTTAACCAGCAGACTTTATTTCCCAGCCATCCTTCTATCTAGGTATGTCTAGGGTGTGGCCATGACTAAATTCTAGGCAATGAAATGTGGGCAGGAATGACTGTGTGTCACTCTGGAAGCCTTCCCTTAAAAGGCTTTGATCTGTGGCTTCCTAGACACTTCCCCGATTCACAGTGGCTAGAGATAGGGTTGCCAAGTTTAGTAAATAAAAACAATGAGCACACAGTTGAATCTGAACATCAGATAAACAACAGATAACTTCTTAGTACAAAAAAGCCCGGTTTGAATTGGTGTTTGAAACAAAAAAAGAAAAGAAAAATGTTGCAGGCAATAAACAAATCAAATTTTAGGGTGTGTCTCATTAAAAATAAAACCATACTGTTGGGTTCAGTGGCTTACATCTGTAATCCCAACACTTTGGGAGACCGAGGCATGAGGATTCTTTGAGCCCAGGAGTTCAAGACCAGCCTGGTCAACATAATTAGACCCACCTCTACAAAAAAGTTTTTTAAAATTACGTGGGCATAGTAGCTAATTTAGCCCAGGCTATTCTTGAATTCCCAGTCTCAAGCAAGCCTCGGACCTTAGTCCCCCAAAGTTCTGGGATGATAGGCATGAGCCACTGCACCCAGCCTTTCAGCTGCTTTTAAATGTGAATGACCACATGATTCCACTTTTAAGTCACATTATTTGTTTTCTTTAAAATGTTTCATATCAATTAATGTGGGAGAAAAATTTTTAGGTGAGTAACAGTTTTCCTTTGGGTCAGGGATCAGCAAACTTTTTCTATAAGGGGCCAGATAGAAAACATTTTAGGCGTTGCAGTGCCACATGATCTCTGTTGCAACTACTCAAATCTGCTGTTACAGTGCTGAAACAGGCATAGACAATGTATAAATGGACGAGTGGCTGTTTTCTATAAAACTTCATAACAGATGGAAGACTGGATTTGGTGTATAGGCCACACTCAACCAACCCCTGCTTCAGGTAATTCACTTTAATTTCTTGTAAGATTTCTTTTCTTTTTTGAGATGGAGTCTCACTCTGTCACCCAGGCTGGAGTGCAGTGGTGTGATCGCAGCTCACTGCAACCTCTGCCTACCGGGTTCAAGCAATTCTCCTGTCCCAGCCTCCTGAGTAGCTGTGACTACAGGCACCCACTACCATGCCTGGCTAATTTTGGTTATTTTTAGTAGAGACAGGTTTTGCCATATTGGTCAGGGTGGTCTCAAACTCAAGTCATCCACCTGCCTCAGCCTCCCAAAGTGCTGGAATTACAGGTGTGAGCCCCCATGCCTAGCTAGATTTCTTTTCTTATACCAAAGTTTAGTAACTTGCAAGTCACTATTCTGTTTTCATAATTCCTGAAACATAGTAAATACTTTTTTTTTTTTTTTTTTTTTTTGAGACGGAGTTTCGCTCTTGTTACCCAGGCTGGAGTGCAATGGCGTGATCTCGGCTCACCGCAACCTCCGCCTCCCGGGTTCAGGCAATTCTCCTGCCCCAGCCTCCTGAGTCGCTGGGATTACAGGCACGCGCCACCATGCCCAGCTAATTTTTTGTATTTTTAGTAGAGACAGGGTTTCACCATGTTGACCAGGATGGTCTCGATCTCTTGACCTCGTGATCCACCCGCCTCGGCCTCCCAAAGTGCTGGGATTACAGGCTTGAGCCACCGCGCCCGGCCAGTAAATACTTTTTAAAAAAAAATTAATGTTTTTAAGAGAGACAGTGTCTCACTGTTTCGGTCAGGCTGATATTGAACTCCTGGGCTCAAGTGATCCTCCTGCCTGGGTTTCCCGAAGTGCCAGGGTTACAGGCATGAGCCACTGCACCTGGCCAATCCTTTTAATCCTTGGAATTGCAGGAAGTTTTCACGTATTGGTTAGAACAAAGGCTAAGCTATTGTACCAAAAAGATATTTTAAATACCACAGCACTTGTGTATAGAAGTTGCTACAGAGAAAGTTACATCTTTTTCAGGTAACAGTCCCGAAGTACACCCTTTAGGCCTGCTGCAGTGGCTCTGTTGTCTTCCATAGGTGGTTTTCATCTCTTGGTCAAAGGCAGATGCTCCAGTAGGGTTCTCAGATAAAATGTAGGATACGCAATTCAACTTGAATTTTAGACAAACGACAAATAAATTTTTAGTATAAATTTTGTAGTTATTTTTGAGAAAGGGTTTTGCTCTGTTGCCCAGGCGGGAGTACAGTGGTACCATCACTGCTCATTGCAGTCTTGACCTCCTGGGCTCAGTTGATCCTCCCACCTGAGCCTCCTGAGTAGCAGGGACCAAAGACAAGCACTACCATGCCTAAGCTAATATCTTTTTATTTTTCTGTAGAGACAGGGTCTTGATCTGTTGCCCAAGCTGGTCATATGTTATTTACTCTGCCCAAAATAGTGTTTGAGATAGCAAATAATTAGAAACAAAATGAATAAAACAAGCTATCATCTATCAGAAGATAGATGCAACTGATATAACCCACCAAGGATTCACAACCTGAGCCTCCATAAACCAATAAATAAAATAGAAAAGATAAATAGGCAATTTATGAAAGAGAAAATAATATGTTTTCACTAAACATATTTAAAGATGCTCAGTATCACTGAAATCAGGTTAATGCAAATTAAAATGATAGGCCAATTTCAAACCCATCAAACTGTGAAAAATCAATCTGTTAACAGTAAGTACTTAACTGTTGATAAAAACAGAAGCACTTCAGGTAAGAAATATAAAACCAGGAAGCAGGCCGGGCCTGGTGGCTCATGCCTGTAATCCCAGCACTTCGAGAGGTTGAGGTTGGCAGATCAGCTGAGTCAGGAGTTCAGACTAGCCTGGCCAACATGGTGAAACCCCGTTTCTTCTAAAAATACAAAAATTAGCGGGGCTTGGTGGTGGGCACCTGTAATCCCAGCTACTTGGGAGGCTGAGGCAGGAGAATTGCTTGAACCTGAGAGGGGGAGGTTGCAGTGAGCCGAGATTGCACCACTGCACTCCAGCCTGGGTGACACAGCGAGACTGTCTCAAAACAAAACCAGTCAATGGCAACTCAAGTTGCTCAAGCCCCAGACCCTGGATTATCAGCAAAATTGGAAATGACTAGCTCCACCTCAAAATTCAAGAGGTCTCATATTAAAGACACCCTAATCTGCCCTTTCCACATGAAGTAGCCATCTGGTCGTACTGTTGCACCAGACCGTGAACTTCAAAACAGCCTCGACCCTGCTTTCTCTCCCATTCTGCATCCCCACATCAGTCAACTGTCAGCTCCACCATCATATTATATCCAGAATCTGATCACCTCCACCACCGTCACCCAAGTCCAAGCGAAGTCTTTGATACCCTGGATGAGATGTCAGCCTGCAGCTGGTCTTCTGCCCTGTCTTTACTAGTGTCTTCTCTCAACACAGGAACCAGCCCAACCCTTTTGGAACCTAAATCAGGTCTTGTCTTTCTTAAAACTCTCTGGTGGCTTCCTATTTCACTCAGATTAACAAGCCAAAATCTTTAGAGTAGTTTACTTTATCCTACTGATCCACCTCCAGGCTATACCAATCTGCTTAACCCCCACCACACTTGTCACTCACCTATTGTTTGCACCTGTTATTCCCCAAGGCTAGACTATGCTTCTCCCTGCCAGATATCCACTCTCCTCATTTGATTCATGCTTTTGCTCTAACAGGTTTTCCCTAATCATCCTACTTAAAATAGCACCATAGTCACCTACCTCACCCCACCCCACCCAAATTTCTCTCTCCACCTCCACCCATTATACATACCCTCTTTAATTTGTCAAAAAGCACTTATTGCCACCTATTGTTTAATATTTGATTTATTGCCTGTCTTCTCAGCCTGGAATGTAAATCTCAGAAGAACAGGAAACAAGTCTGTTTTATTTATTGCTGTATTCCTAGTGCCTAGAACAAATCCTGGCATATACTACACACACCATAGACTATAAATTGAAGAGGTTGGACACAGAGGCTCATGTCTGTAATCCCAGAGCTTTGGGAGACCCAGGTGGGACGATCACTAGAGCCCAGGAGTTCCAGGCTGCTGTCAGCTATGATTGCATGGATGCACTCCAACCAGGGTGATAGAGCAAGACCCTATCTCAGAAAAGAAAGATGAAATACAGACAGAAAGAGAGAGACAGAGAGAAAGAAAGGGGAAGGAAGGAAGGAAGGGAGGGAGGGAGGGAGGGAGAGAAAGAAAGAAAAGAAAAAGAAGGAAAGAAAGAAAGAAGGAAGGAAAGAAAAGAAAGAAAGAGAAAGAAAGAAAGAAAGAGAAAGAAAGAAAGAAAGAGAAAGAAAGAAAGAGAAGGAAAGAAAGAAAGAAAGAAAGAAAGAAAGAAAGAAAGAAAGAAAGAAAGAAAGAAAGAAAGAGAAAGAAAGAAGGAGAGAAGGAAAAGAACCATAAACCCAGAGGCTTCCTGGGAGATGGAAATTTTTTTTTCCAGATCTTTAATTTTTATACAATTTAAATGTTTCTGGGGCATAAATAAATTTCCCAAAATCCTTTAAAGCATGAATGATAAATATGTGATAGAAATGACCAGGCATGGTGGTTTATGCCTGTAATCTCAGCTCATGCCTGTAATCCCAGCACTTTGGGAGGCTAAGAATGCACTATTGCTTGAGGCCAGGAGTTCAAAATAAATCCTATTTAAAAAAAAAAAAAAAAAACCCAACCAGGAGACAATTTCACATGTGAATAATTTTTTTAATCCCAATTAAAATGTTATTAACCTCAAATAATATATTAAATGTACTCTGATGGAAGTTCATTGCATAAATGGAACAATTGATTGAAATTAGGACATCTCTCCATTAAAAAAAAGAAAAAGAAAAAAACTTGGGTTGGACCCGGTGGCTCACGCCTGTAATCCCAGCACTTTGGGAAGCCGATGTAGGCGGATCACCTGAGGTTGGTAGTTCCAGACCAGCCTGACCAACATGGAAAAACCCCATCTCTACTAAAAATGCAAAATTACCCAGGCGTGGGGGGGGGGGGGCATGCCTGTAATCCCAGTTACTTGGGAGGCTGAGGTAGGAGAATCACTTGAACCCGGGAGGGGGAGGTTATGGTGAGCAGAGATCGCACCATAGCACTCCAGCCTGGGCAACAAGAATAAAACACCATCTCAGGAGAAAAAAAAAAAAAAAAAAAGGTTATTATTGATAAGGCTGTTAGGAAAACATGGCTTTCAATGTGAGCCAGTTCGGTTTAGTAATCCTCACCCTAAATTAGAAAGACTCCGGCTGTCTTCGACCCAACTGAACCACAGGAGGTAGTACCCCTGCTTCTTCTGAAACCGCCCCTTGTCCCATAGAACTGTTATTTACAGGTTGTGAAAAATAAACATAAAAGTTGACCCTCCCAGTCTTGAAACATAAATTTGTCTTATCTCTTCTTAGGAAACCAACCCTCAGGCAAGGGATTGAAACTCTTCAGATCGGCGCATCTGGACTTAGAAGACCCTCATCCAACAGGATTGCTGCCTTACCCTTCACTAATTCTTGTTTTCCCATCTTCTCTGCTGTATAAGCACCCCAATTTTAGTAGCTAAGGGAGATGGATTTGAAACTTTCTCCCATTCTCCTTCTCCAGAGCAACCAATTAAAGCCTTCTTCTCTGGTATTAAAAGTAATGGGAAGGCCCGGTGTGGTGGCTCACACCTGTAATCCCAGCACTTTGGGAGGCCAAGGCAGGCGGATCATCTGCGGTCAGACGTCGCATACCTGTAATCCCAGCTACTCAGGAGGCTGAGGCAGGAGAATCGCTTGAACCCAGGAGGTAGAGGTTGCAGTGAGCTGAGATCTCGACATTGTACTCCATCCCGGGCAACAAGGGCAAAACCCCATCTCAAAAAAAAAAAAAAAAAAGGAATTGGAAAAGCCCAGCCTTGGTGGCTCAGGCCTGTAATCCCAGCACTTTGAGAGGCCGAGGTGGGCAAATCACTTGAGTTCAGGAGTTCGATACCAGCCTGGCCAACGTGGTGAAACCCCATCTCTACTAAAAATACAAAAACTTAGCTGAGTGTTATGGCAGGTGCCTGTAATCCCAGCTACTTTGGAGTCTGAGGCAGGAGAATTGCTTGAACCTGGGAGGTGGAGGTTACAGTGAGCAAAAATGATGCCACTGCACTCCAGCCTGGGTGACAGGGCAAAGAAGGCCAGGCGCAGTGGCTCATACCTGTAATCCCAGCACTTTGGGAAGCTGAGGCAGGCAGATCACGAGGTCGGGAGTTTGAGACCAGCCTGACCAATATGGTGAAAGCCCATCTTTACTAAAAATACAAAATTTAGCCATTCATGGTGGCACACATCTGTAATCCCAGCTACTCAGGAGGCTGAGGCAGGAGAATCACTTGAACCCAGGAGGCAGAGGTTGCAGTTTAGCTGAGGTCATGCCACTGCACTCCAGCCTGGGTGGCACAGTGAGACTCCGTCTCAGAAAAAAGAAAAAAAAAGAAAGAAAGAAAAAGAAAAGACTAATGGCAAAGACCGCAATTACTTTTGCACCAACCTAATTATAACAATATATTATTATTATTGCCATTATTATTTTGGAGACAGAGTTTTGTTCTGTTACCCAGACTGGAGTGCTGTGGCCTGATCTCAGTTCACTGCAGCCTCTGCCTTCTGGGTTCAAGCAATTCTACTGCCTCAGCCTCCAGAGTAGCTGGGATTACAGGCACCTGCCACAACACCCAGCTAAGTCTTTGTATTTTTAGTAGAGACGGGGTTTCACCACATGGCCAGGCTGGTCACAAACTTCTAACCTCAAGTGATCCACCCACCTTGGCCTCCCAAAGTTCTGGGATTACAGGCGTAAGCCATCATGCCCAGCCGGTAATAATATATTATTAAGTAAAAACAAAATAAAACAGGTAACAGTATTGGGAAGAATATTCACTGTGAATAGTGGTAGTGTGAGTAGGATCAAAAGATGGCAATAACTATTATTTTCTACTTGTTATATTTTGTAATGTCATAGGATTTTGCAAGGAATATGTATTAAATATTAACTTTATTCATCTTTTAGTCTTTTTATTTTTCATTTAATTTTAGACAGGACCTCACTTTGTTTCCCTGGCTTCAGTGCAGTGGTACAATCATGGCTCAATGCAACTTTGACCTCCTAGGCTCAAGTGTTCCTCCTGCCTCAGCCCCCCAAGTAGCTGGGACTACAGGCACATGCCACCATGCCTGACTAATTCTTTTATTTTTTGTACCGGTGGGGTTTCACCATGCTGCCCAGACTGATCTCAAACTTCTGGGCTCAGCTGGGTGTGGTGGCTGAGGTGGGAGGACTGCCCAAGTCCAGGAGGTAAAGGTTACAGTGAGGCCAAGATACTGCCCCTCCATTCCAGCCTGGATGACAGAGTGAGACCCTATCTCAAAAACAAACAAAAACACTTCTGGGCTCCCACCTCAGCCTCCCAATGTGCTGAAATTATAGGTCTAGTATACTGCACTCAATTTAGCCTTAACTTTAAAATAATAATATTTACTTAACATTTATAATGTTTAATATTTAACTCTAAAGATGAAAAAGATAAAAATATAATCAATATTTTCTACTTTGCTGGAAACACATGCAAAACACATTTTTTGTTGTTATTGGTCATGGAAAATATGCTGTGACTAGTCACAGAGTACTGATAAATAAATAAATGTGTAACTTTTTTAAATGAATCTCGTTTGAATCAAATGCACAACTGATTAGGTGAGAGGTGATGTGTGTATACAGCCTATCATGAAATCCAAATCTAGTCAGGAAAGAAAATGAACATGAAAAAACTGCAGCACATCACCACCTACACAATATTTTGGAGGATTTTTTTTTTGAAGACAGTCTAGCTCTGTCTCCCAGGCTAGATTGCAGTGGCGAAATCTTGACTCAGTGCAACCTCTGCCTCCCGGGTCCAAGCAGTTCAGTTCTCTGCCTCAACCTCCCGAGTAGCTGGGATTACAGGTGTCCGCCACCACGCCCAGCTAATTTTTGTATTTTTAGTGGAGACCCTTTGGTTTTGCTGTTGTTGCCCAAGCTAGAGTGCAATGGTATGATCTCGGCTAACTGCAACCTCTGCTGCCCGGGTTCAAGCAATTTTCCTGTCTCAGCCTCCTTAATAGCTGGGATTACAGCATGCACCACCACCACTACCACCCCCCACCCCTGTGTACCCCCTCCCCTGCTAATTTTTGTATTTTTTTTGTAGAGACGGGGTTTAACCATTATTGGTCAGGATGGTCTCAAACTCCTAATTTCAAATGATCCACTCTCCTTGGCCTCCCAAAGTATTGGGATTACAGGCATGAGCCACTGCACCCGGCCTGTAATTCTCTATTTATGGGACAAAGTCTTGCAGTGTCACCCAGGCTGGGGTACAGTGGCATGTTCATAGCTCATGGCAGCCTTCAGTTCCTGGGCTCAAGGGATCTTCCCACTTCAGCCTCCTAAGATGCTGGGACTACAGGTGCATGCCATCACACCTGGCTTTTTTTTTTTTGAGACGGAGTCTCATTCTATCACTCATGCTGGAGTGCAGTGCCACAATCTCTGCTCACTGCAACCTCCACTTCCCAGGCTTAAGCGATCCTCTCACCTCAGCCTCCTGAGTAATTGGAACTATAGGCATGTGCCACCATGCCCAGCTAATTTTTGTGGGTTTTTTTTTTTTTTTTTTGGTAGAGATGGGGTTTTGCCGTATTGCCCAGGCTGGTCTTGAATTCCTGAGCTCAAGCAATCTGCCTGCCTTGGCCTCCCAAATTGCTGGGATTACAGGTATGAGCCACCATGCCTGGCCTAATTTTTAAATTTTTCATGAAGATGAGGGTCTTGCTGTGTTGCCCAGGCTGGTCTTGAACTCCTGGTTTCAAAGCGATTCTCCTACCTTAGCCTCCCAAAGTTCTGGTATTACAGGCATGAGCCACTGAGTCTAGCTGTAATTCTCTTTAGTTAGTTGCATTACTTCAGCAAACCTCATGTACTCAGATGGAGTGTTTTGGAAAAGGACGGGGCAGTAAATGGAAATTTGGCCTTCCCTAATCACCCCTCCACCTAGCATGGCCTTAGAACCTTGTGTTAAGGAAGGTGAGTAGGACAAGGTTTTTCAGGCTGGGCACAATGGCTCACACCTGTAATCCCAGTGATTTGAGAGGCCAAGGAGGGTGGATCACTTGAGGTCAGGAGTTCAAGACCAGCCTGGCCAACATGGTGAAACCCCATCTCTACTAAAAATATAAAAATTAGCTGGGGTTGGCAGTGGGCACCTATAATCCAAGCTACTCAGGAGGCTGAGATAGGAGAATCACTTGAACCTGGGAAGTAGAAGTTGCAGTGAGTCAAGATCATGCCATTGCACACAAGCCTGGTCGATAACAGGGAAAACTCCATCTAAAAAAAAAATACATGAAAATAAATAAATAAATAAAAGTACTACAAGGTTTTCGGCAGCAACTAGCTGCAGATTGAACAGAGGCCTAACATAAAAGCTGGCCATGAGAGGGAACAGGGGATAGCAGAGATACAGCTATGTGGCTGCACGAATCAGGAACAGACATAAAATTAACTTGCTATTTCTTTCTTTTTTTTTGAGACGGAGTTTCATTCCTGTTGCCCAGGCTGGATTGCAATGGCTAAATCTCAGATTCATCAGGCTAGAAATTGATAAAAGCGGTAATTAAGTAGTACCCGGCCTCTCAACCTGGGTAACAATCAAATGTTCTAAGAGTTTAAAAACCCTTGCTGGGCACAGTGGTTCACACCTGTCATTTCAACATTTTGTGAGTTCAAGACCAGCATGGGCAACATAGTGAGACGCGCCTCCCCCGTATCTCTACTATATATATATATAGATAGATACATACACACACTATACTTTATATATATACACACACACACAAAATAAAAACTCCTGAGGCTCAGGCCAGCATGGAGATAGATGAATTTGAGCTCTCTGGAGGTAGGACCTGCACATCAGGATTTTAAAAATCCCCTCAGGTGATCTCACTGTGCCATCAGGGATGGGAACCAACTGCTAGAGAGGCAATTAGTGGAAAAGGAAATGCTTACTTCGCAGAAGCCGTCAGAAACTTGACACTTCAGAACGTGTGCAAGACTGCGTATCTTGCTTTCTCTTATTCTGGAGCAGAAGGCATTTTAGGAGTTCTTAGTCCAGAAATGTAAACTATTCTGTTTGGACATCATTAAAGCACGTGTGGGCGATGTCCCCGTGAAATCACTTCAACCATCTGGCAATGCAACAGGAAGCTATTCTGGTTTCGTATGAAATGGAACAAGTAGGGTGAGGCAGTAATGGAAACCTACCCATTATAGCTTTGATTTTCTGAGGGGTATAGAGGAGCGTTATTTCTCCTAAGGGATTTTTTCCTTCTCTTTTATTTCCATAGAAAATATTTCTAAAGCAAAGATTTGACTGAATTATGATTTTTATATTAATAAATACACATACTTCAAAGGCCTTAGTAAAAACCTAAAGCTCAACTTTTTTTTTTTTTTGTAAGATAGAGTTTCACTCTGCCACCCAGGCTGGAGTGCAGTGGTGCGATCTCAGCTCACTGCAACCTCTGCATCCCAGGTTCAAGTAATTCTCCCGACTCAGCCTCCCTCGTCATTGGGATTATAGGCATGCACCACCACGCCCAGCTGATTTTTCTATTTTTGCAAAATCAAAAATCAGACAGGGTTTCACCATGTTGGCCAGGCTGGTCTCAAACTCCTGACCTCAGGTGATCTGCCCACCTCAGCCTCCCAAAGTGTTAGGATTGTAGGCGTGAGCCACCGTGCCCAACCTAACTTCTTATTTTCATGGAGAAGAATATATACATCCAAGTAATGGGCATTTGAAATGAATATTTTTTTCCATTCCTCCTCCTCTTCCTCTGAAATGAATATTGAAGTACTGCTAAAACTGAAACAAGGGCTGAGCATTGTTGCTCACGCCTGTAATTCCAGCACTTTGGGAAGCTAAGGTGGGCGGATTGCCTGAGCCCAGGGTTTCAAGACCAGCCTGGGCAACATAGCAAGACCCTGTCTCTAAAAATAAACAAAAAACCTGAAACAACTTAAAACATTTATGTAGGAAGTGGCTGGCACAGGAGAAAGTTGGGAGCATTAGGCAGATAAGGTGAGAGGGAGAATAGCCTCTGTAACATGCTGTTACCATCGCTTAGTAGGTGTGGGATTTAAAGGTAACCCCACAAAAGCTAATTCCTCCTAAAATCCGTGTCTGCAGCCTTGCTAACAGGCATGAGAGAAACCGCACTGAGCATAGCCAGCTGTAGATGATACATCTCAGAGTCTTTTGCAAACAGATAGTCTTTTTTAGTATAAATATAATTCTCGATTATAGCAATGTATAAAAATATACTGTCACAATCTGTAAACAAAACAAAGCAACAATAGCAAAAACTCAAGCATTTGGATGGTTACTAGCAAAAAAAATTTTAAAAACAAACAGGAAATAACAAGGGTTTCGTAGGATGTGGAGAGACTGGGATCCTCATGCATTGCTGGTGGGAAGGCCAGTGGCGCAGTCGCTAAGGAATACAGTATGGTGGTTCTTCAAAAAATTAAAAATAGAACCACCACATGATCCAGCAATCCTGCTTCTGGGTATACACCCAAAATATGTTAAAACAGGGATTCAAGCAGATATTTGTATACCCATGTTCATAAAGGCATTATTTACATTATTTATAATAGCCAAAAGATAAAAGCAACTCAAATGTCCAGCCATGAATGAATGGATACAACTTGTGGTTGATACACAGACACACTGAAATGTAATATTATTTTATATATACATATATACTGAGACAGGGTCTCACTCTGTCACCCAGGCTGGAGTGCAGTGACACCATCACAGCTCACTGGAGACTCGACCTCCCAAGCTCAAGTGACCCTCCCACCTCAGCATCCTGAGTAGCTAGTACTACAGGCATACACCACCACAGCCGGCTAATTTTTGAATTTTTTTTGTAGAGACAGAGTTTCTCCATGTTGCCGAGGCTGGTCTCTGAACTCCTGGGCTGAAGCGATCCACCTACCTTGGCCTCCCAAAGCGCTGGATTACAGGTATGCATGTAATCTTATTAATTATTTTTTTCTCTTTTTAAGAGGGGAACTCTGAGGGGGGAAGGGAAAGGGGAAAGATATATTATTAATTCTTAAAAGAAAAAAAAAAAAAGGAAACTTTGGTCAGGCACAGTGGCTCATGCTTGTAATCCCAGCACTTTGGGGGACCAAGGCAAGAGGATTGCATGAGGCCAGGAGTGTGAGACCAGCCTGGGCCACGTAGTGAAATCCTGTTTCTGGGTTTTTTTTTTTTTTTTTTGGGAGATGGAATCTCACTCTATAGCCCTGGCTGGAGTGCAGTGGTGCGATCTTAGCTCACTGCAACCTCTACTCCTGTCCCGGTTCAAGCAATTCTACTGCCTCAGCCTCCTGAGTAGCTGGGATTGCATGCGCCACCACGCCCAGCTATTTTTTTTTTTTTTTTGTATTTTTAGTAGAAACGGGGTTTTACCATGGTGGACAGGCTGGTCTTGAACTCCTGACCTCGTGATCCACCTGCCTCAGCCTCCCAAAATGCTAGGATTACAGGCATGAGCCACCGCATACGGCATGAAACCCTGTTTGTAAATATTAATAAATAAGCCAGGCATGGTGGCATGCATCTGTCCCAGGTACTTGGAAGGCTGAGGCAGGAGAATCACTTGAGCCAGGGAAATAGAGGTTGCAGTGAGCCACGACTGTGCTGCTGCACTCCATTCAGGGCAACAGAGAGAGACCCTCTCTCAAAAAAAGAGGAAATTTTGACTCATGCCACAACATGGATAAACCAGAAGACTTTTTCCTTTAGATGGAGTCTCACTCTGTTGCCTAGACTGGAGTATAGTGGTGCCATCTTGGCTCACTGCAACCTTTGTCTCCTGGGTTCAAGCAGTTCTCTGGCCTCAGCCTCCGGAGCCGCTGGGACTACAGGTGTTCACCACCATGCCTGGCTAATTTTTGTAGTTTTAGTAGAGACAGGGTTTCCCCATGTTAGCCAGGCTGGTTTTGAACTCCTGACCTCAAGTGATCCTCCCGCCTAGACCTCCTAAAATGCTGAGATTATAGGAGTGAGCCACAGTGCCTGGCCTCTCTACCTCTCAATTTGAAGAACTTCTTCAATCGCCGATGTCACCCTCTTTTGCTTCCCCATCCCAAAGGGTAATAGTGTGGCATATCTCAGCATGTCTTTTTGCTTCTTTTTTTTTTTTTTCTGAAACGTAGTCTCACCCTGTCCCCAAGGCTGGAGTGTCGTGGCACTATCTTGGCTCACTGCAACCTCCATCTCCTGGGTTAAAGCGATTCTGCTGCCTCAGCCTCCGGAGTAGCTGGGATTACAGGTGCACCACCACGCCCAGCTAATTTTTGTATTTTTAGTAGAGACGGGGTTTTGCCATGATGACCAGGCTTGTCTCGAACTCTGGACCTCAGGTGATCTGCATGCCTCGGCCTCCCAAAATTCTGGGATTACAGGCGTGAGCCACCACATCCACTCCTTTTTGTTGTTCTTGAACATAATACATATGGTTTTCAGGGTTGAGGCACATTCACTTTTTGTTTAATTTTAGAGACAGAGTCTCTCTATGTTGCCCAGGCTGAAGTGCAGTGGCTATTCACAGGTGTAATCATGGTGCACCGCAGCCTCTAATTCCTGGGCTCAGGCGATTCTCCCATGTCATCCTCCCCAGTGTCTGGGACTACAGGTGCACTCCACCACACCTCCTGGCTTCTATTTCTTTTTCTTCTTCTTCTTTTTCTCCTTCTTCTTTTTGGTTTTTATGTTTATTTCTTATGAACTTTTTTTTTTTTTTTTTTTTTGAGACAGAGTGTTGCTATGTTGCCCAGGCTGGAGTGCACTGGTTTGATCTCAGCTCACTGCAACCTCCACCTCCTGGGTTCAAGCGATTCTTATGCCTCAGCCTCCCAGGTAACTGGGATTACAGGTTCAGACCACCATGCTCAGCTAATTTTTGTATTTTTAGTAGAGATGGGGGTTTCACGATGTTGGCCAGGCTGGTCTTGAACTCCTGACCTCAAGTGATCTGCCAACCTCGGCCTTCCAAAGTGCTGGGATTACAGGCATGAGCCACTGCACCCCAGCCTTTATTTTTATTTATTTATTTATTTATTTTGAAACAGGGTCTCACTCTCTTGCCCAGGCTGGAGTGCAGTGTCGTGATCCTGGCTCATTGCAATCTCCACCTCCCAGATTCTCCTGCCACAGCCTCCTGAGTAGCCGGAGTAGCTGGAGGCAGAGGTTGCAGTGAGTTGAGATTGCGCCATCACGCCATTGCACTCCAGGCTGGGTAACAGGAGCGAAACTGTCTCAAAATAAGTAAATAAATAAAGAATCCCTTAGGTTGCCTTGTCTTTTTTAGCCACTCCCACTTCTCTCCAAGCCCCTCCCCCAGCCACTCCTTAACTCTTGGCAACCATTACCACTCGTTCTTTTTTTTTCTATACCTTTGTCATTTCCAGAATGTTTTACAAATGAAATCATACAGTCTATGACTTTGGGGGACTTCCTTTTTTTCACTCAGCATAATTGTCTAGCGATTCATCTAGAATGTTGCATGATCAATAATTTATTCCTGTTTATTGCTAAGCAGTATTCCTAGGCACAGGTGTCATTGTTTGTTTAACCAGTCACCCATTAAAGGTAATCTAGGTTGTTTCCAGCTTTTCGTTATTATAAATAAAGCTACTGTAAGACCATGTGTGTACAAATTTATAGTCCCTGAATATGAGTTTTCATTTCTCTTGGATAAATACTTAGAAGTGCAATTGCTGGGTCATATAGTAGTGGCATATTTTTAAAGAAACAGCCAAAGTGTTTTCCAGAGTGACTGCATCATTTTATATTCCCCCAGCAATGTATTAGTGATCCACTTTCCCTACATCCTTGCCAGTATTTGGCGTTATAATTTTTTCTTGTGGTCATTCTGGTAGCTATATAGTGATATCTCATTGTGATTTTAATTTGCATTTCCCTAATGGCTATTGATGTAGAACATCTTTTCATGTGCCCTTCTTATGTTGGTTTTATATATAATGTATAGGTTATTTATTTATTTATTTATTTTTGAGACAGAGTCTTGCTCTGTCAGCCAGGCTGGAGGCAGTAGTATGATCTCAGCTCACAGCAACCTGTGCCTCCTGGGTTCAAGCGATTTGCCTCAGCCTCCCAAATAGCTGGGATTACAGGTGCATGCCACCATACCTGGCTAATTTTTGTATTTTTAGTAGATGTGGGGTTTCACCATGTTGCTCGAACTCCTGACCTCAGGTGATCTGGCTGCCTCAGCTTCCCAAAGTGCTGGGATTACAGGTGTGAGCCACCTCACGCAGCCTAATGTCTGACGTTTTTAATTGTATTTAGAAGCAGCAGGTCGAAGAAAGTACCACATTGTCTCTTACGATGGGTCAAAATAGAGTCATAGTTAAGAAATCAAGTTCTGTTCTCACATGGACGAGGTGCAAATGCTGGCTTACCTGTGTCTGGCTTTGCATGGGTAAACTTGCAAACCTTGGGCAACCTCTCTTTCTTCAGTTTTCCAGTCTGCAACATCGAGATAACACCTGGTTTTGAGGATTTAATGAGCTAATCCATGCAAAACACTTCAAACGGTATGTCCAATTATTTTTAGTTATTATACAAAATTCAAAGGCATTTCATAAAATTGATAATAGTTTCACAGTATTTTAAAATTTGTTTCACTCCCTTCTGATATTTAATGTTACAGAAAACAATTTTGATGCCAATTTATTTTTGCCTTTTTAAAGTAACCTTTTCTGGGTGTGTCAGTACAGCTTGTGGGATTTTTGTTTTTCTTTGCAATTCTAGCTGTGATCAGCCTATGTATGAGGAAGTGTCTCTTCATTCTTGATAAATACTTGATAAGCTCTTTCAATCTGAACTGCGACTGCTTCCACAACTCACAGAATCATGAATAGATCTGGTTCAGAGTCCCTGAATTTCTAAGCATGATGAAGCTACATTTCTTTACCTAATGTTCAGTTCCTTTAATCATTTCTGAAATTGGGAGGAGATGACTATACAGAAGGAAGAGCCTTTGAAACCTGATTATTCTATTCAAAACCAAAGATTCATAAGCAAGGCTTACCAGCATTTACTCTAAAGTTCATAGTAAAATAATATTTTGAACATTAAAAAAATTATATATATAGTATTATTATTTTTTTTTTTGAGACAGAGTCTTTCTTTGTTGTCCATGCTGGAGTGTAGTGTGCATGATCTCAGCTCACTGCAACCTCCACCTCCTGGGTTCAAGCTATTTTCCTGCCTTAGCCTCCCAAGTGGCTGGGATTATAGGCATATGCCACCACACCCACCTAAATTTTGTATTTTTAATAGAGATGGGGTTTCACTATGTTGGCCAGGCTGGTCTTGAACTCATGACCTCAGCTGATCCACCCTCCTCAGCCTCCCAAAGTGCTGGGATTACAGGTGTAAACCACCGTACCTAGCCAAAACTTTATTTATATTTATAAGTATGATATATACTCTTAAAGTATAAGGATGAAAAAACTTCTTTTGCAAGTGGCAAGGAAGAGACAGCCAAGTCACTGGTAAAATAGTAATTTCAAAGCACTTCCCAACCATTTTCTAATCCTTAAAAGATATCAACAAATGATGTCAGAAATATCTTCATATTTTTTCATATTTACTTTGCAACAAACAGAATGAGGAATTCTAAAATGAGTTTGATTACATGCAGAAAGCTGTCTTTATAGGTAATGAATATTTGGCTTAATGGCTGTAAATATGGATTGGTAAATAAATTATGGTACATACCTAAAATTAAATATTATGTGATTGTTAAAATAAGTTAGTTATATGTGCACTGATATGCAAGGCAGTAGTAGATACAGAATTGTATGAAAAAATATGTGGTTGTGTATAATTTATATATTAAAAACATTTATGGAAAGGCACTTATTGGCAGGAAATGATAACCAAACTCTGAAGATTGCAGAACTAAGTGCTAGGTGACAGACCAAACACTGATTTTAAAACTTTCCATATTATTTGAAAATTTTTAACATTGCACATTATAAAAACAATAGTTTTTGCTGCTGTTGTTGTTTTGAGACAGGATCTCCTTCTGTCGCCCAGGCTGGAGTGCAGGGGGCAATCTCTGTTCACTGCAACCTCTGCCTCCTGGTTCAAGCGATTCTCCTGCCTCAGCCTCTCAAGTAGCAGGGATTACAGACATGCCCCACCATGCTCTGACAATTTTTTGTACTTTTAGTAAAGACGGGTTTTCACCATGTTGACCGGGCTGGTCTTGAACTCCTGACCTTGAACTCCTGATCTGCCCGCCTCGGCCTCTCAAAGTGCTGGGATTACAGGCGTGAGCCACTGTGCCCAGCCTTGTATTTGTTTCTGTAAACTATTTAGAGTAGTGGGTGACACTCATATGATATAGAGCATAATCTTTTAGTCCTTGTAGGTGTCTCTTTGTCATAATAATTACTTTTAAGCATAAACTGAAATGTTAAATGAAAGTATAGCATTATTTATATATATATAAAATCTTGTAAAGGTCGTAATTCATTAAGGCTGCCCTTTTTCTTGCTTTCTTTTTTCTTTTGAAACAGTCTCACTCTGTTGCCCAGGCTGGAGTGCAGTGGCACGATCTCGGCTCACTGCAACCTCCGCCTCCTGGGTTCAAGCAATTCTTGTGCCTCAACCTCCTGAGTAGTTGGGACTACAGTTATGCAGCACCATGCCTGGCTAATGTTTATATTTTTAGTACAGACCAGGTTTCGCCATGTTGGCCAGGCTGGACTCGAACTCCTGCTCTCAAGCGGTCTGCTCACCTCAGCCTCCCCAAGAGCTGGGATTACAGGCATGAGCCACTGTGCTCAGCCAAGGCTGACATTTTTCAGTGAACTTGTCCTAGTCTTTAAAACAAATAATATTTAAAAGTAGACATACATTAATACAAATATCACACTCCAGCAAAATAAACTAAAAGCAATAGCAGATTAATGGCAGTATGTTCTAAGGAATAAGATCATTTGAAAATTGCTTCTTTGCTAGATGGAAAATTATGTTTGCAGGAATAAACAACACTTTAAAAAATAAAGTTCCGGCCGGGAGCAGTGGCTCATGCCTGTAATATCAGCACTTTGGGAGGCCAAGGCAGAAGAATTGTTTGAGTCCAGGAGTTCAAGACCAGCTTGAGCCACACAGGGAGACCCTGTCTCAATTATTATTATTATTTATTATATATTTAAAAAATAAACAATAAGGCTCCTCAACTTCACTAAAGAAATCAATATAGCTAGAGAAATATATTCCACAAAAATTATTTGTAGTATCTATAAGATCATGGAGAATAGGAAGAAACTTGTGTTTGAGTAAACTAATTTTTATAAAATTATGAAGTTACAGGATTGATATGGCAGGACATTGAATTATTTCACAAAATGTGAAAATTCATAATTGCATCTGAGTGCTAGTTTGTCTTGGTAGAAAGAGGAGCCTCTAACACTGCTGTCAAGCCACTGAGATCCATGAATAAGTAAAGATCCTTGCAGATCACAGAACAGGAACAACCAGATTGGCTGATTAAGAAACTCACTCTGGGCCAGCACAGTGGGTCACGCCTGTAATCCCAGCACTTTGGGAGGCTGAGGTGGGTGGATCATTTAAGGTCAGGAGTTCGAAACCAGCCTGGCCAACATAGTGAAACCCTGTCTCTACTAAAAGTACAAAAATTAGCCAGCCGTGGAGGTGGGCATCTGGAATACCAGCTACTTGGGAGGCTGAGGCAGGAGAATTGCTTGAGCCCGGGTGGCAGGGGTTGCTGTGAGCAGAGAGTATATCATTGCTGCACTCCAGCCTGGGCGACAGAGTGAGATTCCATCTCTAAAAAAAAAAAAAGAAAGAAGAAAGGAAGAAGAGGAAGAAGAGGAAGAGGAAGAAATAAGAAGGAGAAGGAGAAAAGAAGAAGAAGAAGAAGAAGAGGAGGAGAAGGAGGAGGAGGAGGAGGAGAGGAAGAAGAAGAAAGAGAAAAAGAAACTCACTCTGCTGCAGGTTCAGTCCCTGCTTTTCCTGCTGGCTGTGACGTAGGGTATGGACTCATGACTACTGACTATAAAAATGGTCCCAGTTCTCCACTCTTTCCTCTGTTTGCATCCTTTGCCATGTTATTGTGCAGTTGTCACCATCAAGAGGTGGTGCTGATTTTCTCATCCATTGACTCTAGACTCACCTTGTCTGCTATGTTCTTCCAGTAGAATGCAGGTAAGTGACAGTGTGCCAGTTCTCAGACTACGCCTCATGAAGCTTTATGAGCTTCCATTCTCTTCCTTGGAATGCTGCAGCCACTATATGACAAGTCCAGGCTTGCCTACTGGAGGATGAGAGACCACATGGAGCAAAGATTAGTTTCCCAACTGAAACCGTCTAGAGCATCCAGCCCTCAGCCTTTTGAATTAAGTTGATACATTTTGGAGAAGTTTGTTATACAGCAATAGCTAACTGATGTTATTTTAAAAAATAAAAAAAAATTTTTTTTTTTGTATTTTTTATAAGAATACAAAAAGGGATGGGGTTTCACCATGTTAGCCATGTATATGGTTAATTTTATGTGTCAGCTTGACTGGGCTATAATTACCCAGATATTTGGTCAGACATTATTCCCGGTATGTCTGTAAAGGTGTTTCTGGATGAGATTAACATCTGAATTGGTAAACTGAATAAATCAGACTGCCTTCTCCAATATGAGTGGCCATTATCCAATCTGTTGAAGGCCTGAATAGAACAAAAAGGCTGGGTAAGAGAAAACTTCTTCTGCTTGACTGCATTCAAGCCGTGACATTCTTTTTTCACTGCCTTCAGACTTGAATGGAAACATGGACTCTTCCTGTGTCTTGAGCCTGTCGGCTTTGAGACTGAAACTCCATACACCATTCGCTTTCCTGGGTCTCCAGCTTGCTGACGGCAGACCTTGGGACTTGTCAGCCTCCATAAGTGTGTAAGCCAATTCCTTATAATAAATCTTTTTCTGGCCAGGTGTGGTGGCTCATGCCTGTAATCTCAGCACTTTAGGAGGCTGAGGTAGGTGAATCATCTGAGGTTGGGAGTTCAAGACCAGCCTGACCAACATGGTGAAACCCCATCTCTACTTCATACAAAAAATTAGCTGGGCTTCGTGGCGCACGCCTGTAATCCAGGCTACTTGGGAGGCTGAGGCAGGAGAATCACTTAAACCCAGAAGGTGGAGGTTGCAGTGAGCCAAGACTGTGTACTCCAGACTGGACAACAAGAGTGAAAACTCCATTTCAAAAAAAATAAAAAATAAATCAATCAATCTTTTTCTGTACACATCCTATTTGATATAGTTTGGCTTTGTGTTCCCACTCAAATCGCATGTCGAACTGTAATTCCCAGTTTTGGTGGAGGGGCCTGGCAGGAGGCGATTGGATCATGAGGGTAGTTTCTAATGGTTTGGCATCATCCCCCAGTGCTGACTCATGATGGAGTTCTCACGAGATGTGCTTGTTTGAAAGTGGGCAGCACTTCCCCCTTTGCTCTCTCTCTCTTCCTCCTGCTCTGGCCATGTAAGATGTTCCGGCTTCCCCTTTGCCTTGTGCTGTGATTGTAAGTTTCCTGAGGCCTCCCCAGCCATGCCTCCTGTACAGCCTGGAGAACTGTGAGTCAGTTAATCCTCTTTTCTTCATAAATTAACCCAGTCTTAGGTAATTCTTTATAGCAGTGTGACAATGGACTAATACACTTTTGGATCTGTTTCTCTGAGGAACCCTGACTAATACAGTACCCTTAATGGGATTCTTCTAAGCCTTGGCCCTCTGACTTTGAAACTTTACAATTGGAGTCTATATCCATAATATTCTACCACCAGCTTTCCTGAGCACTGCTTTCTGCCCAGTCTTTGGTTGCTACCTCTGAATCGAAAAAATAAAACTCATAATGAAAATGGCTAATATTAATGGGAACATATTCTGACTCAAAGACAACGCTAAGGATTTTATATCTGCTGTCCTAGCCAATGTAAAAATATAGAAAGATGTGGGGGGAAGGGAGAGTGAGGTGAAGAATAAGAAGAATCAGGCTGGGCACAGTGGCTTGCACCTTTAATCCCAGTACCTTGGGAGGCTGAGGAGGGCAGATCACTGGAAGCCAGGAGTTCAGGACCAGCCTGGGCAGCATAGCAAGACCCCATCTCTAAAAATGGTTAGCCAGGCATCCAAGATCTGGTGCTGGCAGAAAAAAAGAAGAAGAATCAGTGAATCGGTGCTCTGCTTGCCACATAAGTCGGGATCTATGAGCAATATACTATCTGCCCAGTATTCCAATTAGTAAAAAATCTCTGAATGCAAGAATAACAGGGCTGGTGAAAAAAAGTGCTTCTACATCTTTTCAGGTGAGTTAGGTATACTATGAAGCAATGTCTCAGCGATTTTTTTCGGTCAAGTTAGACCGTAAGCTCTGTAAAGGCCAGTAGCATGACCATATTTGTCCACCGTGTATTCCTAGGACTTAGCAAGGTACCTGGCACAGAGTAAGTGTTCAGAATTTCTCATTAATGTTTGCCAAATCTAATTTTCAGTTGCTAAAGTTTCACCCCAGATTCTGATAAGTTGTATATGTCTTCATTTTTTTGTGTGATAATTTTTCTTCTTTTTTTTCTGTAGTTTCACAGCCATTTTAGTGGACAATTGGGAGAAACTTTATATATGTTTAAACCAGAAGTCACTTTAATGAGTTTTAAGCATGGTGTCGAAGCTGAGGAATCGCTCTACTAAAAGTCAATAATCATACACATTTTATAAATTGAATTAGTTGATGAATGCATTAGAGTTGAAAGAGGAATCAAAGAGTATCAAAGAGGAATATGATTTTGTGACCCTGAAATACTCCCATTGCTCAGAATCCATTTCCTTATCTGTACAAGGAAGAAAATTACAGCCACCCTAAGGTTTGTCATATGTATTTGCATGGGGGTGAGGGACTAATATAATGTATGTAAAACATGAAATCCTACATATTTTATTTTTTAAGAGAGTCTTGCTCTGTTGCCCAGGCTGGAGTTCAGTGGTGTGATCTCAGCACACTGCAACCTCTGCCTTCTGAGTTCAAGTGATTCTTGAGCCTTAGCCTCCCCAGAATCTGGGATTACAGGCACATGCCATCATACCCTGCTAATTTTGCATTTTTAGTAGAGATGGTGTTTCATCATGTTGGCCATGCTGGTGTCTAACTCCTGTCCTCAAGCAAGCTGCCCACCTTGGCCTCCCAAAAAGCTGGGATTACAGGCATTAGCCACCGCGCCTGGCCAAAAGCCTATATATTTTAAATATTTTAGTTGCTATATTTTTTGTTTTCTGCCTTGTGTGCAAATCTATGTACATCTTTTTTTTTTTTAAAGACTCCAACCACATATTTTACTCTGTCACTGCCAGAAGCAACAGGACAGTATTATACTCTCCAATTTCTCTACCAGATTCAAGGGTTATGGCTGCTTTGGCAGGGAGAGAGTTACTGTCAGGAAAATCTTACTGTTGGATCCAGGACAAACCATTAAACAGTTGCATAAGTCTTTGTCAGCTTGGAGTTGTTGTTCTGCAGGTGTTTTGCTATGTTGACACAGCTCATGTTTGCCCTGTTTTACTTATTGCTCTTTCTTTTGGAGGAAACCATAGAGAAAACAGCACTCAAGCCACAAACGGAAACAGTTTATCTCTTTAGCTGTTGGACTCCTCGGGAAAGAAGAAAGAAATCAGTTAAGAGATGCATGAGTGAATCTTTTCAAAAATCCACCTCCAAAACGCACCAAAGAGAGTAATAGAAGTGATTGGTTAGAAGTATTTGCACCAGAGAGACACAAATGCCTCTAATTGAGGCATTAAGGTTAATTATTGGGAAAGTCCCCTCACGCTCAAGGCTCTGCAGAAGGGACACAGGTAAGTAAAACAAGCCTTTGCTCTCATGGAGCTTCTTGCTGAACAGAGAAAATAGAGCAGAGAAGTGATTCTAACACACAGCAAACCATAAAAATGTGGCCATTAACCTCGTGACATCCCCCATTTAAGCAGATCTTAATTATTCATAATCAATTATATTTACAGATCTTGTTTCTCAAATTGTATATTTTATTCTAAACACGTGAAAATCTTGTTCTCAAATATAGCATTTAATGAGGACAATGAATCAGCTTTCAGAGAATCATATATTATTGTCTAGGAAGAAGGGAAGGTTTTGGAAAATACAAGCAGCCTGTCCCTATGCCTTGCTGATGGCCACTGAAAAGGCTGAGCATATAGGAAATAGTCTTCATTCTAATGTGAAAGGCATATTTGTGTCCCGTGGAATGAGAGGTATGCATGGCATGAGAACAGGACCCAGGGTCATTGCAGGGCTCACAGTTGTAAGGCATATTTCCTGAGTTATATTCCTCCACATGGATCATTGCTTGTTAGTTATCACATTCATTACTTCTATTCGATTAGTCCTAGTATAATTATTGCTGTAATTTTCATTTGCTCTTCCCTTTGTTCATCATTCTCTGTCTTTGGTACTGTGGAATTTCATTTCAGTCTTGAAGTCCATTTGATCTCATCCAAACACTAGTTCAGGAGCATTTGTTTTCTGCTTTCTCAGAGTCTTTACACATAGCTCAGCAATTCTTATATTTCTTAAAACTTTTAACTGCTGGATCAAGTAAAGGCTCCAAACTATATATGATTTTTATAAACATGTACATTTCAAGTCTGAATAGATTATGTGTATTTGATGTTTTACAGAGTGAAAATTTGAAGATTACTTTTACAAAATTAAATACTTGTTTATAGCTTATTAACAAGCTGTATAAACTATCAATCATGATCTATCACCTGACAAGGCTAATATTTATCTAACTTTTCTTTTTTTTTTTTTTTTTTGAGATGGGGTTTTGCTTTGTCACCCAGGCTAGAGTGCAGTATTGTGATCTCAGCTCACTGCAACCTCCACCTCCTGGGCTCAAGTGATTCTCCCACCTGAGCCTCCCGAGTAGCTGGGACTACAGGCATGTGCCATCACACCTGTCTAATTTTTGTATTTTTTGTAGAGACACGGTGTATTAGTTTGTTTTCATATCCCAGACTGGTAAGAAAAAGAGGTTTAATTGGACTTACAGTTCCACAGGGCCAGGGAGGCCTCAGAATCATGATGGGAAGCAAAAGGCACTTCTTACATGGCAGCAGCAAGAGAAAATGAGGAAGAAGCAAAAGTGGAAACCCTTGATAAACCCATCAGATCTTGTGAAACTTATTCACTGTCATGAGAATATCATGGGAAAAACCTGCCCCACGATTCAATTACTTCCCCCTGCATCCCTCCCACAACACACAGGAATTCTGGGAGATACAATTCAAGTTGAGATTTGGGTGTAGACACAGTCAAACCATATCACGGGGTTTCACCATGTAGGCCAGGCTAATTTTAGAGGGAAAGTATTCTGTGTTTCAACATTAAGTATGATGTTATCTGTAGAATTTTTGTTGAGAATTTTCATCAGGAGTGGATGTTGTGTTTTGCCAAATGCGTCTGCTGTGTCCATTGAGATGATCACATAATTTTTCTTTTTTTGCTTATTAATATGGTGAATTACATTGATTCCTTTTTGAATAAGCCAATCTTCATTTCTAGAATAAACTTCACTTGGCCATGATGCTCTTAATATGTTGTTGGATTTAATTTTGATAAAATTCTGTTTTGAATTTATGTTCATGGGGAATACTTCTCTCTAATGTTCTCTGACTATATTTTCTCATTTCTCTATTCCTCCTTGCAGATCTATTAGTTTTTGCCTTATGTAATTAAAAGCTCGGCAATTTGGTACACAAACTTGTTTTTTGTGCTTGAGGATTCACTTAGCTTAGTGGATCTGTGGGTTAATAATTTTTGTCATATGTGGAAAATTTGGGGCCATTAAATATTTTTCTGCCTTTCCTATCTCCTTTGCAGATTCCAATTACACATACATTAGGTCACTTGAAGTTATTCCATTCATGGATGCTCTTTTCATTAAAAAAAAAAATTCTTTTTCTCTTGTCTTTAACTAAAATAGTTTCTACTGGTCTATCTTCAAGTTTATTAACATTTACCTCTGCAGTGTTTAATCTGTCATTAACCCCATCTAGAGATTTGTCATCTTATACGTTCTACTTTTTATGTCCAAAAGTTCAATTTGGGTCTTATAAAAGCATCTTCCATGTCTTTATATAAATTTCTGGCATATGGAATGCAGTTATAATAACATGTTTTAAAGTCCTTGTGTATTAATTCTGATATCTACATCAGTTTTGAGTCAGTTTGAACTGACTCAAATATTTCTCCTCATTAAGGGTCCTATTTTCTGCTTGTTTTATGTCTGGTGATTTTTTTCTGGATGCCAGACATAGTAAACTTTACTTTGTTAGGTGCTGGATATTTTATATTCCTGTAAATATTCTTGAGCTTTGTTCTGGGGCGCAGTTACGTAACTTGGAAGCAGTTTGATTCATTTGGGTCTTGCTTTGAGTTTTGTTAGGTGGGACCAGCATAGTGCTCAGTCTAAGGCTAATTGTCCTCAATACTGAGGCAAGAGCCTTCTGTAGACTCAACTCAGTGCCCAGGGGATTGCAGTATTTTTCCACTCTGTCCAGTGGGAGCAGGCACTATTCCTGGCAAAGGGTGCTTTCTTTAATTCTTTTGAATGGTGTTTTTCCCAGTATCAAGTCCTTTCCTCACATGCATTCACTGCTCAATGTTCTGCTGCATACTTAAGGGTGACCTTCTGCAGATATTTGGATAGATCCTTCCTTGCTTGCTTGCTTCCTTCCTTCCTTCCTTCCTTCCTTCCTTCCTTCCTTCCTTCCTTCCTTCCTTCCTTTCTTCCTTCCCTCCCTCCTCCCTCATCCCTTCTCTTTCTTTCTCTTTTCCTCTCTCCTCCATCCTCTTTCTTCTTCCCTTTCTCTTTTCTGCCCCTCCCCTCCGCTCCCCTCCTCTCTCCTCGTCTCACTCTTTTACCCAGGCTAGTGTGCAGTGGCACAACTGTAGCTCACTGCAGCCTTACTCTTCCAGGCTCAAGCAATCCTCCTACCTCAGACTTCCAAGTAGCTGGGACTACAGAGGTGCACCACCACACTGGATTAATTTTTGTATTTTTTGTAGAGACGGGACCTCACCATGTTGCCTAGGCTGACCTCAAACTCCTGGGCTCAAGTAATCTTCCTGCCTTGACCTCCCAAAGTGCTGGGATTACAGGCATGAGCCACTGCGTCTAGCATGGATGTCTGTTTGTATGTAGTACTCTTCTCTCCATTACTCTGTCCTCAACACTCTAGCCTCCACTGTCTTTCTGGACTCTCAATTGCATCTCTCAATTCAAGGAGTTCACTGGGTTTTGCCTGGTTTCTCTCTATGTTGCAGCCTAGAAACTCTTAAACTCCATCATGGTGGTAAAACTAGGGCATTTGTAGCACTCTCCTTGTTCATTGACTGTTCCTCAAGGATCATTGTCCTTCATCACCTATACTCAGTGCCTTCAAAGCTATTATTTCATATATTTTTTCTGTCTTGTTGCTGTTTGGTTGCTTCAGATGGTAGAGTAAATCCACCTCTATTTCTCTATTTGGGCTGGAAGCAGAGTCTCTACTTTTTTAAAATGCTATTTTAAGTGGATTTTGTAACACTCATTTTCTAATTACTTACTTCAAGAAATATAATTGATTTTTGTATATTAACCCTGTATCCTCCAAACAGTATGGTTTTAACAAGATTATTGGATCATTTACATACACACACCTGAAGTGGGGGATTAGGGAGCAAGAACTCACAGCGGATAGAAGAAATTACTAAAAAGGTTGCAAGGAAGAGGTGGAATGTGAAGGATAGTAAAATATGTTATAAGGAAAAGCTGCAGCATAAACAAAGCACAGAAGAAGGCCTAATCAAGGACTGAAAAGTTCAATTTGAATTAAAGGTCAATTTTGAGCAGACGATTTGAGATAACCAAAGTCTCTAAATGTATATTATATATATATATATATAAAACTTCTATAAAAGAGTCTTCTCAGACCAGGTTAAATCTTTCAAAATGAGTTTTATTTTTCTTTCATAAAGTGCTCACAATTCTAACTTGTTTAAAGCCTTTATCTGTAACATTTATTCTCCACAATAGACTGAAAATTTAGTGAGGGCAGAAATCATGCATGTTTTTGCTCCTTGTTGTGTTTTTGGCATTTAAAAATAAATATTCATTGAATTAATTAATAAATGAGGCTGGGTGCAGTGGCTAATGCCTGTAATTCCAGCACTTTGGGAGGCCAAAGCAGGTGGATCATCTGAGGTTGGGAGTTCAAGACCAGCCTGACTCTACTAAAAATACAAAAAACATTAGCTAGGTGTGGTGGAGGGTGCCTGTAATCCCAATTACTTGGGAGGCTGAGGCAGGAGAATCACTTGAACCCAGGAGGTGGAGGTTGCAGTGAGCCAAGATCGCACCATTGCACTACAGCCTGGGCAGCAGAACGAGACTCCATCTCAAAGAAATAAATAAAATGAAACCAGGATATGCAGAAGTATGAATTTAACTTTGTGTGCAAATGAGAGTCTTCAAAAGTATTTATTGGCTGAACATGGTGGTTCATGCCTGTGATCTCAGCACTCTGGGAGGCCAAGGTGGGTGGATCACTTGAGCCCAGGGGTTTGAGACCAGCATGGGCAACATGGTGAAGCTCCATTTTTACAAAAATTATAGAAATTAGCTGGGGGTGGTGGCATGAGCTGATAGGCCCAGCTACTTGAGAGGCTGAGGTGGGAGGATCACTTTAGCCTGGGAGGTGGAGGATGCAGTGAGTCATGATGGTGTTACTGCACCCAGCATCCTGGGCAACCTAGTAAGACCCTGTCTCAAAAACATATTACATAAATAAATAAAAATGTTTGTTTTAGGGGGATGATATATGTAGAGTTATGCTTTAGGAAGATTTTTCTGGCAGCATGCAATGAATAAATTAGAAGAGACCAGGCATGCAGTTGGTGGGCTACTTTAATTGTTTATTTTATTTTCCAGCTTTATTAAGGTGTAATTGACAAAAAATTATATATATTTAAAGTGTGCATGTGATGATTTAATATATAATTGTTTAGACAGGAGGCAAGGTGAAACTGAACTGTGGCAGTGACCTAAAAATGGGAAGGAAATGGATACAAAAGATTCTGTAGAGAAAAAAATCAGTAAAACTGAAATTGGAGATGAGAAGAAATAGAGAAATCAATTATGCTCCTGACATTTTGGGAGTGGAGAACTAGGAGGAAAATGGTGCCATTCATGGAAATAGGAATCAATAGGAATCTAATAGGAAGAGCTGCTTTGAGGAGGTAGCTGTCATTCTTGAGTGTCATTTACCTGTGTACTTTGTAGGTGAATCTATTGATCAGGCAATTGGAAATGTAGTTCTGGGTATCAGAACTGAATCATGGATTAGAGACACTGATGTGAGAATCATGCACCTAAAGTCCTAGGATACTGATGAGATTAGTGAGAGAGAGAGAGAGAGAGAAAGGGAGAGAGAGAGAGATTGAGAGAGAGAGGAAAATCCCAGAGGTAGTTTTGGGGGCATAAGCTTTAGGAGGCAGAAAGATATTAACAAAGGATATAGGTGAGGAAAGTTTTCCAGATTTAGGAGCAGACTAGAGAGTGGAAAGGAAAGGAAAGGACAGCATTCTGAAAGTAAAAAGGTTGGCATCTGGAGTGCCAGAACTAGGTCTACGCTCCAGTGACATCAGTGACGATGTCCCCTAACACTACACTACATCCTATTCTTTCTAACATTCCTCAGAAAAATGTATTAGTTTGCAGGACTATATTCTGCTTTCATTCATGTCATTGCTGTCTGTTTTGTTAGGAAACCTGTGGAAACAGTCACCTTGGGTGCTGCCAGCTGTTGTCAGTGACTTAGAAAGAGTAAAGACTCTGAATCTGTTCATTATTATAGGGTAGTGATGGTTGAAATAATATAGGTTAATAAATATTTTTAGGAACTTTCTCTTTCTATTAGAGCAGCAGACACAACTAACATCAATTTTTCCTCACCAATTCTTTAAATTAAACATGCTCTATATTTGTTTAGGTTTAAACTTAAGACTATATATATTTTTTCTTTCTTCATCTAATTAGTGATTTACTGTTATTATCTGAAAGTCATAAAAGACTATTTAAAGGTGAGTAACATTTTATGAGTACATGTATAGTACTATAAGGCCTGGAATAGCATATCTTTTGTTCCAAGACTGTCGAATATTCATCCTGAAAGGCAAAAGTGTGCAATGAGGGGTGCAGGGAATTCTGACTTTCTGATTTACTTTTTTGAAACCTTAAGAAAGAAGAAAGACATCAGAGATTGTTGAGCTGATGGAGTTGGTTTCTGCCTTAGGAAAGGAACCAATATGGGACAATCACATGTGCTATTGTCATTTCAAAAACTAGAACAAATAAACAGACCAACATACAAGAATATAACCGTTCTACCCGCAGAATCCATTGTTAGAATCTGTGAGAATAATATTGAGCCTGCTTATTTCTGTAATGGGCATTTCTACAAAGGCAGAACTGACCCCATTATAATCAAAGGTCATTGAAATGCTTCCTGTTAGTCTAGATAAGCTAGTGAGTTCATTTATTTCAGATAAGAGTTGCAATTATTGTCCTGAAAGAGCTAGTGTGTAGACCTCAAAAAGAAGGTAGCCACTTTAAGGGCAAGAGATCTCTTTATAATGCAGTCAGTAAAGGTGAAGGCATGTTCGAAAATGTAAGCTTAGTTGTCTCAGTACTGTCCCTAGCATAATTTTAATGCCAAAGTTTTTTAAAGAATATATTTTAATTAAAAAAAATAGAGCTGGGTCTCACTATGCTGTCCAGGTTGGTTTACACCCTGGGCTCAAGTGGTCCTCCTCCCACCTTGCCCTCAAAAAGTACTGGGATTATAGGCATAAGCCACCACATCCAGCAAACACCGAAGCTTTGAGTAGGTTGATTCTTCTTTGAGAGGCTCTGTTCTGTGCCTGTGTTAACACCTTTTCCTAGGTTTGAAATTTATTTTTATAGGGGCCAGGCATGGTGGCTCACACCCATAATCGCAGTGCTTTAGTGGTTGAAGGCAGGAGAATTTGCTTGATGCCAGGAGTTTGAAATTAGCCTGGGAAACACAGCAACTCTACAAAAAATAAAAAAAAATTTAGCCAGGCATGGAGGTTTGCTCCTGTAGTCCTAGCTACTCAGGAGGCTGAGGTGAAAGGATTGCTTGAACCTGGAGGTTAAGGCTGCAGTGAGCTATGATTGCATCATTGCATTCCAGTCTGGGTGACAGAGGGAGACTCTGTCTCTAAATAAGTAATAATAAAAATTAAAATTTATTTCATAAATTGATACTTTTTTTTTTTTTTCAGAAGAAAACAAGGACAATTTTAAGACCATTTCCATGGATATTCCCTTTCCCTTGCCAAAATGTAATGAGACAAGCCTACAGGCTCAGTTCCATTTTGGTCAAATTGCAAATATGTGACATTTTAGGAATTTTGGGCTGTTTTACTCTTCACACCCATTTAATCACAGTTTGCTGACTGGGGTTTGATGGAATAAAGTAGTTCTGTAGATTCACTGCAGTTCTGTTTCTGGGATTTTGTAGCAACTATGGTTTCAGAGGAGAATGGAAAAAATAAACATGCTTAGCAACTCAAAGGCCAGCTGACTTAAAACTGGCTTGGACATTCTGGACTCATCACCATGACTTTTTCAATATTTTTTTTTTTTTTTGGTTCTACATTGTAAACAGACTAGTGTGGATTCTTCTTTTGTATATTTATGTTTAAGGAAGGTCCAAGTTGGAGAATTCCTCTTGGGGTATACATTTATATAACTTTTAGAAACAAAATAAGGCCAGGCACGGCGGCTCATGCCTGTAATCCCAGCTCTTTGGGAAGCTGAGGCGGGTGGATCACTTGAGGTCAGAAGTTTGAGACCAGCCTGGCCAACATGGTAAAACCCTGTCTCTGCTAATAATACAAAAAAATAGCCAAACGTGGTGGTGTGCCTGTAGTTCCAGCTACTCGGGAGGCTGAGGCGTGAGAATCATTTGAACCTGGGAAGCAGTAAGCCAAGATCATGCTGCTGCACATTAGCCCGGGTGACAGAGACTGTCTTAAAAAATAGGGGAAAAAAAAAGAGACCGAGGTTTCATATGTATTAAAACAGAAAGCAAAGATTTGAAAGAAATTTATTGACCAATGACACCATTTACTTCCTTGGGTCTCTCTTCCTTGGATCTGGGCAAAACTTTTAAACTTGAACATCCATTACTATGGTGCATTCAACAATTCCTATGATACTTACCCAAAGATACATAATTTTCTTTCTTTTTTTTTTGAGACGGAGTCTCACCCTGTTGCCCAGGCTAGAGTGCAGTGGTGCGATCTCGGCTTACTGCAACCTTCACCTCCTGGCTTCAAGCAATTCTCTTGCCTCAACCTCCTGAGCAGCTGGATCACAGGCACCTGCCACAATGCCTGGCTAATTTTTAGATACATGTCTTTTAATATAGCCAACATTCAAACTATTTTAAAGACTTTGACCATATTGAATCAGAATAGTTAGTTTGGAGAGCCATTGTAATATAGTTTCTAATACAGGACTATGGAAACAATTCAGGCTACTTTATGGCCTGAGTCCTGTGACAGTCAGCATAGCATTTTAATATATCCTTAGACCTTGATTTGGAAAAACAGCAAAAGTGGAAGATATGATGGATATTTTTATGGTGCTTACCAAAATTATCTTCCATTCTTCTGTTTAACGTTCTCCAACTTGTTTTTGAGGAATCTTGTTGCTAACCCATTGGATAACAGCCATGAAATTGTAGTCATTACAATGAGATTGCCCCAGGCATGAACCTGATTGGCTTAAACCAATCAGAACATCCTATCTCTCGAGCCATAAGGATTACTCAGAGATGGATATAATCAAATTTGGAACAATGAGACATAACAATATGATGGTGAAACTTCTGGGAAAAAAAGTTCCCTCATACTTCTAACACCCCCAAAAGAAAATTCTTCCTCTAGATGGGATGAGGTTTAGAACTTCTACAGCTATTGTTGCTACCGTGATTGGAGCTGACCTTAAGAACAAAACTGAGGCATTGAGAGGAGCAGGGAAGAAAGAACTAGAATGTAGGAACTAGGGCTTCACTGTGCAATAGAAATTTCTGTGTTGCTGGAAATTTTCTGTATCTACACTGTCCAATATGGTAGCCATGAGCCACATGCAGTTACCGAGCATTGAGTTGTGGCTAGTGACAGAGGAATTAAGTTTTTAAGTTAATTAATGAAAATTAAAATTTAAATAGCCACATATGGCTGGCGGCTACTGTATCAAACAGTGAATCATGAGATAGCGCACATGGTACCTATGAATAGATTCATATGTTACCTAAACAAAACTCTGTTGCCAACACACACAAGACGTCTGATTTCGAGAGAGAATGGATATATTAGATTTACGTTTTCATTCAAAGCTGTTATGGCAGCAAATGACTAGAAGATCAATATCTACTACTCTTTTTTACGTTTGGTATTTCATAGCTGGGAGGACTTGGGCAAAATTTATCAAATCTCTGATAATATTTTGAAGATTAAATGAGATAATCCATATAAAGGACTCAGCATGGAATCTTGCCCATAGTAAATAGTCAATGAACGGTAGCTAAGCCTGCTGCTACCACTGCTATTTATCACTGACATAATATAAATGACTGTCCACCTTTTAGTACCTAGAAATGCCTATGACTATCAGTTAACAGGTCACCGAGATATGAACATATCAAAGTTGGAAGAGAGTTAGAGAGCAAGTAATCCAAGAAGATATTGCAGAGGGGTAAATTAACTCTCAGCTGTCAAAATGACCAGGAAATTAATAGAACACAGAAGAGACATTACAGCCAAGACCTCCTACTCTTTATTTTTGCTTCACCTTTTCCCAGATTTTTCAAACTGCCTGGCATTCTCTATTCAATTTAGCAAACAGGTTATACTAGTGACTTAGAGAAAATTCCATTTATCTTCTAGGCAGCTTTCTCAAGACCATTTAACCTCACAGTTGACTCTAGTTTCACTCTTCAAGACGTGATGGGAAGGATTTTGCTGTCAGTGTTATTGAATGCCTGAATCATAGCTGTGCCTACAAGATTTCAAAAGTTCAAGCACTGTTTTGATCTCATTCTCTATTTCTCTTGAGAAATATTCTCTTAGTAGGGGAAAAAACACCTTTTACTTGAGTTTATAGTACTGTATCATAATGGCCAAAGGCAGAATTGGGTAAATTCCTCATTGAGTCATGTATTTTCCTCTTTACTTCCTTCTCTTATCCACAAGCCACCATTTTATAGCTTTCAAACTGGAGCCAACAATACCTAAAAACCAAGTTCCTATTGATTCAACACTGAACAAGTTCATCATCTTTGAGTCAAGATGACAGAACACCAGGGCACCTATAATTTGTGACTACATAATCAGATACTGTTTGTTCTATACCAACAAATTTTGGAGTTTCAAAGTCATTTCAATATGCACGTAGCACTGTAGGGATAAACTGGTTGGAATGTGGGTTTGGTAGCTGCATCATCTAATTAAAAATTATTGTTAGACTATACTCCTATTAGGTTATGATCAATACTTTACAAATGGAAAATCAGAATGAGAAGGTGAGACCCTACTTAAGTTAATTTTGCATTATGTTGCTTCTACATGGATATATTTCAAGAATCATTTGAGCCACTGTGTGAAATTGAGTTTGAAATGAGAAATGTCTAATTTAAAAGATCTTTTTATCTTACCATCCATCCTAAGCCACACCAGATGTTCTAAAATGCTCACCTCAATTACCACATAAAGGAAGAGGTTCCTATACTTCCACATTCTTTCTAAAAACACATGTCAGCATTTCATTGTTTTTATGGCTTTAAGAGAGATAAGAAGCATGTTCTTGGCACTTCGGGAGGCTGAGACAGGAGGATTGCTTAAGTCCAGGAGTTCAAAACCAGTCCAGGCAATATGGTGAGACTTCATCTCTAAAAAATTAAATGAATAAAATGTGTTCCTAGGGCTTTACATTTCTTCCCTCCTCCTAAGATAGGTTAGGGGTACAAACATTTTCTCCAAATCAATGTATACTTTTTTTTAATGCCAACGGATTGGTTTTCTCAAACATTGCTATAAATGGTGATTGATTAGACTTCTAAGACGACCCACACAAAACAAGTATGTCAATTACTTTAGGGGTTAACTCAGCATTGGATGGCTGGGATGGGAACTAATGATGAATCTCAGAATTATTATTTCTGGGAAATGTCACCCATGCTCCAAAACGCAGACTATAAATCTTCAGAACATAACCCATGTGGAAGTGGGGGACTTCTTATATTTCAATCAGGTTTTAAGTCTAGATGGGATTTACTCAAAATATTTTCTTAACAATATAATTTGATGTATGGGCAACAGTGAAAACTCAAATAACAGATTCTAAAAATGTAATGATGTACATGTTATAGGAAAAACTTCAAAATGCAAAGCATTAATGCAAATGAAAGACTACCAGACATATTAAGGAAGGCATTCTGATACTGGTAGCCAAAAATATGCCTTCTTGGAAAAATAAATGTTATGGTTGATATATGCATACAATAAAATGCAGTGGGTCAATGTTAATCATATCACCCATTGTACTTTTATGCTTTGAAAGCACTGAAAGATCCAGTAGTGAGTCATAACTGTGACTTCCAAACTAGATCAATTTTGAAGAAAACCGATTCCTGAGACTTGCTGATAAATGTCATTTGTAATGGGAAACATTTGCTTTCTGGCTAGTTTAGCGCATTTAGGTAGACAGTAATGAGTTGCAGCTGAAGGGTGGAGATCCTCTAAAAAGAAGTATATTTTTTCTTTGCCAAATATAATGAAAAAAGTATTTCTTCCAACTATCCCACTATTGATAGTCATTTAAGAGAGATTCTTGCAATGTGACTCTTTCATAGAAAAAAAAAAAAAGCACTAGAAAATCAGAAGAGAGAATTATTATGGCCTAGTAAATAGTATGGAGCTGTAAGAAGAATAATCAACATTCATCACTATAGAAACAAAGACAAAAATTATAACGAGCATAAATATAACTTAAAGTACAGGAAAATAGATGTATGATAAACCACATATTAGCGTGGACTAGCTTATGTTTTAATTACAAATGAATCCCAAATCTCAGGTGCTTATGACAACAAACACTTGTTTTTCATTATGCTACATGTTTAGCACGGGTTGCCAGCATGCTTTGCTCTGTTATATTTTTAATCAACATGGGACATGGAAGGGAGCAGTAAGGTACCTGCCACTGGTAGTGAAATGCCTCCCCCAAGAAGAGTCCACACATCACCTTCAGTTTCATTTCATTGGCTGTTGAGAAATGCTGAGTGTATAATTGCTGAGAAACGCTGAATTTATGATAAAATATATTGTTTGCTAAGAAGAACAATGGCAAGGAAAACCTAGCTGCCGCCCCTGCCACAGTATATGTATATCACACACGTGTTAAAATAATTCTTTAAGCATGGAATATGTGACCCTGCCCCTGTGGCTCCCTCGTGGAGAATACCTTCTGGTTTTTCCTTGATCAGTGGTAAGCAAAAACCAGCTGCTATGAGAAAACCCTAAACACCTGTTTGTTATAATAATCACCTGTTCAGAGAGACTATGCGGGTCTCAGCCTGGAAAGCTGTCAGCTCCCTGAGGCTCTAAGCTCAGAAGGCTGTTGTCCCCCAGATAGTCCCACTTTGCTGTTCTATCTGGGTGTCTGCTTCTTAATGCCTTCATCGCCGCTTGGGTGGGAGGGTCTCTATGGCAGAGCTGGTCTGGTAATTGGCCAAAGCAAATCACATGGCCATTGAGCAATTTCAGTAGGACAAAATTCAATTCTACCATATGCTGAGAGGAAAGCAAATTAGAATATCTGAGAACAGCCGTTTGACACACTTACAAAAGAAAAACTAGTTATAGGCCAAGGATCATTACGTGCAAAGAGAGTCTACGGGAACTATTAATGTCAACCACTGGAAGGTATTTTTTGACTACAAAAAAAAATAACTTCCAAATTTACTACTAATCAATACATGAACATCAGGATCTAGAAAATGTATTGCTTAGGTTGAAAAGAAGGATACAAGTCATCAAGAGAAATAGTCCTAACATAAATTTCAGGCAAAACTTTATTGGTCTGGCTGGGTGCAGTGGCTCACACCTGTGATCCCAGTATTGTGGGAAGCAGAGGCAGGTGGATCATCTGAGGTCAGGAGTTCAAGACTAGCCTGACCAACATGGTGAAACTCTGTCTCTACTAAAAATACAAAATTAGCTGGGTGTGGTGGGAGGGCGCCTGTAATCCTAGATACTTGGGAGTCTGAGGCAGGAGAATCACTTGAACCCAGGAGGTGAAGGTTGCAGTGAGCTGAGATAGCACCGTTGCACTCCAGCCTGGGCAACAGGAGTGAAACTGTCTCAAAAAACAACAACAAAAAACCAACCAAACAAACAACAAAAAAACTTTATTGGTAACAATATATTTGCTGTATGAACTCAGCAAATCAAGGTTGTTTTCTAACCAGTTTTATTAGGAAGACTTCTCTTTGTTAGCAGACTTAAATCTTTTATTTATTTATTTTTTTGAGACAGGGTCTCACTCTGTTGCCCAGGCTGCATGCAGTGGCACAATCAGAGTTCACTGCAGCCTCAGCCTCCCGGGTTCAAGTGATCTTCCCACCTCAGACGCCCAGGTAGCTGGGACTATAGGTGTGCACCATCACGCCCAAGTAAATTCTGTATTTTTTATAGAGATGCGGGATCTTACCATGTTGTTCTGGCTGAACTTGAACTCCTGGACTCCCAAAGTGCTAGGATTACAGGTGTAAGCCACAAAGCCTGGCCTTTTATTGTTTTTAAGCCAGGAGAAACTCCTTCCCCGCAACTCAAATTGGGCCCCCAAATAAAATCTTATGTAGCACCATAGCATATAAAAACAGAGTAGTAGCAAAGCTACTTAAACTGGGATTGGAGGCCCAGGGGCCCCACAGTGGTCTTAGGGCACAGTGGCTCGTGCCTATAATCCGAGGGCTCTGGAGGACCAAGGCAAGGAGGATAGCTTGAGGCTAGGCATTCAAGACCAGCCTTGGCAACATAGCGAGAGATGTTGCAACCTATCTCTAAAACAAATTAAATAATGTAAAAGAAAAAAGAAATAGTGATCTTCAAGTATCAGAAAGTCGACTATGAAATCCCATCAAAGAAGGTTTATACCTGTTGCCTCTTCTCCCAGAGGGCAGAACCACTCATTTGCTCATTCCTTCCTTTATTCATCCAACAAACATCTGTTGAGCACCTACCACATATCTCTTAGACCAGGTATCTCTTAGAAGTACAGACAACTCTCCCTGCCTCTCAGGAATGCAGTCAGCAGGGATGAAGGACAGCATCCAGTTTTCTGAAACTTGTGTTGGTGTCTTCTGTGGCAACATTGTTTCCTAGGGCTGGCAGGGGCCACTGAGGATGTGTGGCCTCCACCTGTGATTGTTTTGCTGTTTGACATGTGGTCGGTCGGCTTTATCAGATCACGTCACCATCCCATGAAAGAAAAGCTTTCAGAAGCCCCCAGATACCTTCAGGATAAAATCTAAAATCCAGCCAGGCATGGTGGCTCATGCCTGTAATCCCAATGCTTTGAGAGGCCAAGACAGGAGGATGGTTTGAGCCTAGGAGTTTGAGGCCAGCCTGGGCAACGTAAGCAAGATTCTGACTCTACACAAAATCTAAAAATTAGCTGGGCATGGCGGCGCATGCTTATAGTCTCAGTTACTTGGGAGGCTGAAGCCAGAGCTCTTGGGGCCAGGAGTCTGAGGCTGCAGTGAGCTATGATCGCACCACTCCACCCACCCTGGGCGACAGGGCAAGACCCCATCTTTAAAAACAATTTTTTTGTTTCTTGAGATGGAGTCTTTCCCTGTCACCTACGGTGGAGTGCAATGGCACGATCTTGGCTCACTGCAATCTCCACCTCCCAGGTTCAAGTGATTCTTGCGACTCAACCTCTCGAGTGGGTAGGATTACAGGCATGTGCAACCATGCCCAGCTAATTTTTGTATTTTTTGGTAGAGAAAGGGTTTCACCATGTTGGCCAGGCTGGTCTCGAACTCCTGACCTCAGGTGATCTGCCCACCTTGGCCTCTTGAAGTGCTGGGATTACAGACATGAGCCACCATGGAAAGCATAAAAAAAAAAAAAAAAAATCCAATGTCACCCAAGGCATGTTTTCAAAATCTCTCTTTACTTTCATCAGCATCTCCTGCCACCCTCCCAATATACATACACCCCACACTCCAGCCACTAAAAATTAATTTCTGTGCTCTGTGTGCTAAGCTTTCTCTCTACCTTCACAATCCTGCATGCCCTTCCTCCGCTCAGCCCCTGGCTGACTCCTCTTTGTTCACCGTGACAGCTCTATCAGCACCTACACCGAGAGGCCTTCCATGATTCCCACTGGCCATGTTTCGGGAGCTCTTCCTCTGGGCTTTCAAGGCACTCCATGAATAGTGACAGTCTGATCCTTATCCTCATTGCCAAGCACAGCAGGGGCACAGAGCTGGTGCTCAACAAATGTGTGTTAACTATATCAGTGAATAAGGCTGAGGATAGTGGCTGACATTTGTAATCTCAGTGCTTTGGAAAGCTGAGGAGAGAAGATCTCTTGAGGCCAGAAGTTTGAGAGCAGCCTGGGCAACATAGCAAGGCCCTATGTCTACAAAAAGAATGAACGATGCCGAATCACTCTATTCTCATATTGCTATAAACAGACTGGGTAGTTTACCTGAGACTGGGTAATTTTTTTTTTTTGAGATGGAGTCTCACTCTGTCGCCCAGGCTGCAGTGCAGTGGCGCCATCTCGGCTCACTGCAACCTCTGCCTCCTAGGTTCAAGTGATTCTCCTGTCTCAGCCTCCCAAATAGCTGGGATTACAGGCATGCACCATCACGCCTGGCTAATTTTTGTATTTTTAGTAGAGACGGGGTTTTAGTTGTTGGTCAGGCTGGTCTCGATCTCCTGACCTCAGGCAATCCTTTGCCTCAACCTCCCAAAGTGCAGGGATTGCAGGTGTGAGCCACTGTGCCCAGCCAAGATTGGGTAATTTATAAAGAAAACAGGTTTAATTGACTCACAGTTCTGTAGGCTGTTGAGGAAGCACGGCTGGGTAGGCCTTGGGAAACTTATCGTCATGGCAGAAAGTCGGAAAAGGAGGAAGAGAAAGAACGGGAGGTGCTACACACGTTCAAATAACCAGATCTCGTGAGAACTCACTATCGCCGGGAACAGCAAGGGCTAAATCTGCCACATGATCCAGTTACCTCCCACCAGGCCTCTCCTCCAGAACTGGGGGTTACAATTTGACATGAGATTTGGGTGGGAACGCAAATCCAAACCATATCACTCTGGAAGTTCAGGTTGCACCAAACAGACAGCTGTTTATACAGATTCAGGTGTCATTGACTTTCAACTGCGGATAATGAATCTAAATAAAGGAAATAAGAGAGAGATCCTTAGAAACTCCACTTCTAAGCTCAAGACCACTGTTAGCTGCAAATGCTGTTAGTGCTCTCCTAGACCTGCATCATGGAGACATAAAAAGAGGGGATGATGAATTGTTGACAGTCATGATCAGACCGTTATCTCCATTTGCTGCTTTGGAAGTCACTCTCGCATGACAGGAGACAACCATCCTTTCTGTCCTGCGTGAAGGCTGGTACCACGCAGTCCGTGTGTCCGGGCAGGAAAACCGTCAGGCATGAAGGGCAGCACGTTGCCGGTGGGCTGTGCCAACCCAAGGAAACAGTGCCTCCTTTGAGAGACACAAAGAGCCACTGTCTTCGCCTCTTTTTTTCTCCTCCAAAAACTGTTAGAGTCCAAAACTCGCTGTGGAGATAACAAAGGCTCCTCGAAGACGGAGCAGAGGGCTCCAGTCATTTCACCTGGAGAATTTCAGCCAAAACCAGCCCACGGGACCCAGCCCACAAGATTAGGGTAATCAAGCTTCCTTTTCACCTGGCCCGAATTTTGGAAGAAAAATAAGCTCCATTGAAAACAGAATGTCCCTTTTTTCCCAGCATCATTCTGGACTGTTCTGCCCTTGTAAACAGAGTGACGATTCCTCTGTCGACCAAGATGTTTTCTTGCTAATGTTTACCCTACATGCTAGTGTTTTCCATGACAAGCTCATTATATCCACTTGATATAAGAGCATTAAGAATTATTTAAGCACAGATGGAGTGAGTACTCATAAGGTGAGTTCTGTGCTAGACAGGAGTTTGGACTGGCTGACCACTAAGATCCCTGTAATTAAGAGGTTAGCAGAGAGAACATGTAATTCATTCATTCAAACCTGTGGTCCCCTGGTGGTCACATTAACATCTAAATGGCTCCACTGTGGACAGCACTGCCATAAATTCAAGTGCAGAGGGCAGGGGTCATTAGGGGAGAAGGCTAAGAGGTAGGGATGCTGTTAGGAAAATTGACTTAACAAGCCTACACTGAGCACTTGCTGTATGTCAGGCAGTGGCTGGGGAAAGAAAGATGAAGCTCAGACTGTGTTTAGATGAGCAGTGAAAGCAGACACGCACCCAGGCCATTACAATAAAATGGAATCAGTGCCACTGTGCTTATGTGCTATGCAAGTAGCGTGGAGGAGGAGCCGGTACAGAGCCCGGAGGCGGTCTGAACGATGACTCATTGCAGGAGGTGACAAGTTAGCTTCTGCTTAGGAATGAATAACAACTGATAAAGGTGGGGAGGAGGGCGTGGAACGATATTCCAGGTAGAGAGGGGCCAGCAATGCAACTCAAGGAGGCATGAGGGATCCTGGCGGATTGGCGAGCTGCAGGTGGCTTCTTGGCGTGGCACACGTGGAGGATGCCTGGGAAAGGTGGACAGAGGCGGGCTGAGAAATAGGCGGCAACCAGACTGCGAGGAACTTTTCTACCGTGGGGATAAGAGCTGCCTCCTGGGAGTGGCCTGGGGAGAGGCAGAGGCAGGAATTCAGAGAAGGAAAAGAGACCAGGCACACGACTTCACAGCCTAACAGAAGATTCCTTTATTCTGAGTGTGGCGGGAGAGTGACTGAAGGACCCTTGTGGACCAGGGCAATAGACATCCCCCACTTTCCATCTCCAGCAATGTCCCAGGGCTGTGTGAGGCTCTGGAACTGTGTCCCGGGATGCAGGTGAGAAAACTCCAAGAAGCTCAAAGTTAAATGCCCTAGCGTCCCAGAGAGTTAGGACTCAGTGAATACGTGATTTTAAAAATTATATCTATATGTGTGTGTATATATATATACATATATAATTTTGCTACAGACAAAATGGCATATGTATATATACCTATATATGTATGTATGTGTATGTGTGTGTGTATATATATATATATATATATAATTTTAAAAATCACATATTCTCTGAACCCTAACCCTCTGGGATGCTAGGATATTTACTTAACCTCTGGGATGCTAGAATATTGAACATATGTATTATATACATATGTGAGCCTGTAATCCAAGCCTGGCCTCAACTTGCATTTTTAAACTTTACTGCTATCATTATTGCTTCCCACCTTAAGGAAGGCACTTTTTTTTTTTCAGATGGAGTCTTGCTCTGTCGCCCAGGCTGGAATGCAGTAGCATGATCTTGGCTCACTGCAACCTCTGCCTCCTGGGTTCAATCAATTCTCTTTGCTTTAGCCTCCCAAGTAGCTGCGATTACAGGGGCACAACGCAACAACCAGATAATTTTTTATATTTTTGGTAGAGACGGGCTTTCACCATGTTGGCCAGGCTAGTCTTGAATTCCTGACCTCAAGTGATCCATCTGCCTCGGCCACCCAGAGTGCTGGGATTACAGGTGTGAGCCACCATGCCTGGTCAAGGCAGGCACATTTGAAAGGCAAAATTTCTGGAGATTTCTACTTTTGGAATCTTAATTATAGCCTACGGTGATAGGTGCATGTAGGGTACAAAAGGCCCTGGGTCTAATAGGGTTAATCTCTTCCTGAAGTGTCTCCAGTCCCAGGTTTCCATAAGAGGGTCAGCAAATAAAAGGAAAGAGAGAAATTTCTGGAAGGTCTGCTGTGGCTGCTGCTGCTGGGGCAGGAAGGGAGCCCAAGGGCATCTAGTTTAAGAATGATGCCAGCAACACCAGTCAGCTGTGAGAGTCAAGTTAGCCAGCCAGTGGTCCAGGGGCATCCTGGCTAGAGGCAGAAGTTCCAGCTCTACTGCAAACCTTCTCCTGGCATAAGGAGGAAGCTGCTACAGTCATGCACTGCATAATGATGCTTCCATCAAGACAGACCACATATACAGCCATGGCCCCATAAGATTACAATGTAGTTGGCCAGGCGAGATGGCTCAGGCCTGTAATCCCAGCACGGTGGGAGGCTGAGGTGGGTGGATTACTTGAGGTCAGGAGTTTGAGACCAGCCTGGCCAACATGTCGAAACCCCATCTCTACTAAAAATACAAAAATTAGCTGGGCGTGGCAGTGGGTGCCTGTAATCCCAGCTACTTGGGAGGCTGAGGCAGGAGAATCGCTTGAACCCAGGAAGTGGAGGTTGCAGTGAGCCGAAATTGCGCCACTGAACTCCAGCCTGGGCAACAGGGCAAGACGCTGTTTCAAAAATAAAAAAAATAAAAAAGATTACAATGCAGTTGAAAATCTATCCCTAGTGACAGCGTCACTGTCATAATGTTATAGCACAACACGTTACTCACGTGTTTGTGGTGATACTGGAACAAACCTGTTGCACTGCCAGTCACATAAAAGTTCAGTGCATACAATTATGTACAGTGCATAACACTTGCTAATAATTAATTATGTTTCTGGGTTATGTACTTACTATACTATTTATTGTTATTTGAGCTGTATTCCTGCTTATTTTTAAAAAGTTCACTGTAAAACAGCCTTGGACAGGGCCTTCAGGAGGTATTCTGGAAGAAAGGCATTGTCATGTTATCACAGGACATGACTCCATGTATGTTACTGCCCCTGAAGACCTTCCAGTGGGCACAAAATGTGGAGGTGGAAGACAGTGATGTTGATGATCCTGACACTGAGTAGGCCTAGGCTAATGTCTGTTTGTATCTTAGTTTTTAACAAAACACGTTTAAAAAGTAAGACAATTAAAAAATTTAAAAATAGAAAAAAATCTTATGGAATAAGTATATAAAGAAAGAAAATAGACCAGGCACAGTGGCTCATGCCTATAATCCCAGCAGCTTGGGAGGCCAAGGTGGACAGATCACTTGAGGCCAGAAGTTTGAGACCAGCCTGGCCAACAGGATGAAACCCTGTCTCTACTAACAATATAAAAATTAGCAGATTGTGGTGGTGGGCACCTGCAATCCCAGCTGCTTGGGAGACTGAGGCACAAGAATCACTTGAACCTGGGAAGTGGAGGTTGCAGTGAGCTGAGATGCAGCACTGCATTTCAGCCTGGGCAACAGAGCAAGAGTCTGTCTCAAAAAAAAAATTGATATTTTTGTACAGCTGTACAATGTATTTGTTTTAAAGCAGCATTACTGCAAAAGAATCTAAAAGTTTTAAAACATTTAGTTTACAAAGTAAAAATGTTATAGTAAGCTAAGGGTAATTTATTATTGAAGAACAAAAAAATTTTAAATAAATTTAGTGTTGCCTAAATGTACAACGTTTCTAAAGTCTACAACAATGCACAGTAATGTCCTTGGCCTTCACATTCACTCACCATTCACTGACTCACTCAAAGCAACTTCTAGTCTTGCAAGCTCCGTTCCTGGTCAGTACCCTATATAGGCATATCACTTGATTGATTGATTGATTGAGAATGTGTTGCTCTGTCATCCAGGCTGGAGTGCAGTGTACCATCTCGGCTCACTGCAACCTCAGCCTCCTGGACTTGAGCAGTTCTCCCACCTCAGCCTCCCGAGTAGCTGGAATTACCGGGACCCTCCATAATGCCCAGCTGATTTTTGTATATTTGTAGAGACGGGGTTTCACCGTTCGTCAGGCTGGTCTTGAACTCCTGACCTCAGGTGATCCTTTTGCCTCGGCCTCCCAAAGTAGCTGGGATTACAGGCATGAGCCACCATGCCTGGTAGGTATACCATTTTTAGCCTTTATACCATATTTTACTGTAAGTTTTCTATGTTTAGATAGATAAACAAATACCTACCATTGTGTTACAGTTGCCTACAGTATTCAGTGCAGTCACATGCGGTGCAGATTTGTAGCCCAGGAGCTGTAGGCTCTACCATATGGCCTCACTATGTCATAGGCTATGCCATCTAGGTTTGTGTAAGTACACTCTACAAGATACAGTGAAATAATATAACGATGCAGGTCTCAGAAGGTATCCCTGCTGTTAAGCAACACATGACTGTAATTCTTTTTTTTTCTTTGACCCCATCAAATAACTTTATTCACACAAATGTTCCTTAATTTACAAAGCCTCAGTCATTCATACATGTGAGGAGGATCCACAGTGTTCAAGGAACTTAAATATAGTGTATCATATCAACCCAAGTAAACCAAATACGAAAAGTATGCATATAAAGTTGTTCACACGTAGGTCCTAGATTACAAGCTTCTGTGCAAAAAAAGGAAATGAAGAAAAATAGATTTATTAACTAGTATTTGAAACTAACTTTGTGCCTGGCTTAAAAATTCCCTCAGGCGCATGTCTGTCCCACACAAATGTTTAAGAAGTCACTGAAATGTATTCCCCAGCTCTGATGAAAAGAAGAGCCTGGCACAAAAGATTCCAGTGCCCCTGAAAAGGCTCCCTTCCTCCTGTGGCCTCTCCTAGAAAACCACCGGGTGGCCTCCTTGCTGATGGCTGCAGATGCTAACACTGGTCAATTCTTTGCCACACTTAGTGGTTACCTTCTGAGGGCGTTTCTCCAGATAGAAGCCCTCAATGCCCAAATAGGGCAGGATCAGAGATGCACCTGTGTCGTCTTGAAGGCTGTGCCACAGCCCAGTGTGACATGTAGAGACACATGACTGGAATTCTAAGAGCCTAGTATGTGCCAGGAACTCTTACCTGTGTAATCTGACTTAATCGCAGTGAGACTGCTGTGAGATAGGTATGATTACCACTTCACAGGAGAGGAAACTGATGATCAAAGAGTTTAAGCATCTAGTTGGGTGTGGTGGCTCATGCCTGTAATCCCATCACTTTGGGAGGCCAAGGCAGGCAAATCGCCCGAGGTTAGGAGTTCAAGACAAACCTGGCCAACATGGCAAAACCTTGTCTCTACTAAAAATACAAAAATTAGCCAGGCGTGGTGGCGGGTGCCTGTAACCCCAGCTACTCGGGAGGCTGAGGCAGGGGAATCACTTGAACCCAGAGGTGGAGGTTGCAGTGAGCCGAGATCGTGCCATTGCATTCCAGCCTGGGAAACAGAGCGAACTCTGTCTCAAAAAGCAAAAACATAACAAAACCAAACAAAAACCCTAAAGAGTTTAAGCATCTTGCCAAAGTCAGAGAGCTGGAAATTGGAGGCTGAGATTCAACACCGGGCTTTCCCCATCTGCAAACCCCATTTGCTTCTGTTTTTGTTCTCCCACTTTTCCCACTGATTAATTTTTATGCCACCTTCCCTCATTGTTTTTTCATGTGTGAAGAGGGAGCTAAAAAAGAGTTAGTAAAACAAATTTTTTTTTTGAGATGGAGTCTCGCTCTGTTGCCAGGCTGGAGTGCAGTGGCATGATAACAATTTTTTACCTTCATTAAGGTTGAACGAACAAATATGAAAATGTTTTGGAGGAAAAAGATACAGTATAAATGTAAAGGGTTCTTGGGATAGAAAAAAAAGTGGGATTAGATTTTGCATCACTGAGACACATAAGCTTGAGTTCCCCTACTTTGCGTCAACATATGATATAAAACCATTTTGATTCTATTACTAGTACAGGAGAGGTGGGGAGAAAAAAAAAACCACTGTACTATCCAGTGACTGTTTTGGGGAGAAAAAAACTCCTTGGTGAGCTAATCTTGAACATGAGGACCTGTTCCCTTTGTTGTCCGGCTGCTGGCTTTGAATCCTGTGTTTGTGTTACCAAGAATCGCTACGGAAGTGTTTAATTTCATTTATTTATTATTCATATCCTTCCAACTTCCAAAGATAAATGCAAGGCATGGAAATGAAGCTTTTTGAGTTTTCATACACCAGATTCACATCTCAACTACTTAGTTTTACTAGTTTTGCTGACACATCCATTTAAAACTCACAGAGCTGATACAAACCCCGGTCAACAGGGTTAGGCTACGACAGTTTACTCTAAAATTCAAATATTTGGATTTGATGCACAGGTTGAATGCCAAGGACATGCTGATCTGCCACTGAAGAGCTAAAACATGAAAGTCCCCATCTTATTCTCTCCTGACCATGTCGCAGAGATGCTCTGTCGGTTTAATCTCTTTAATCTGCCTTGCTGCTTCCAAAGCATCAATTATTTTGAAACCACGCAAGGGCCTGGTAGCGAGGCAGGGCCGGCTCCTGAGAGCAGTTCGTGGCTGGGACGAGATCCCTGCGGACTCTTTGTTCGGTCAGCAGAGGATTCTCTCAGTGGCCAGCTGAAGGCCTTTTCTTTGTGTCGTGATTGACAGGCATGAATTAAATATCACCCCACTGGGCTCTCTGATTGGTGAATGATGACGTATTTCAAGAATGTCTTGGGAAAATGGCGTTTCATGATAACGGGACAAGACCAGAAAGGCTGGGCTTTTTCAGCTAATCCTGAACTTGACAGCAGTAGAGACCTTGATTCTGGGCTCTGTGTTTTCTTTTTCTTTCTTTTCTTTTTTTTTGGCTGGGTATGCCTTGTTCAGGCCCTGAAAAGGATGATCTTTAAATGGCCTAAGAGAGGAACAGAGGATGAAGCCCAAGGAAGTACAAATTTAGGAGAGAGAAGGGGATTGTTTCTTTAAATGACTGATGTTTCTGTATATGTGCTTTAAGAGTTCTCTTTTAAAATGAGCCTGGCATTGTCTTCGAGGCTTTTCTTCCTTCTCAATTTATCAGCGAGGCAATTAGTATTCCTCAGGGCAATAATATGTGCTGCAGGGTCCCGGCTATTCCCAACATACATTGGCCTGGCGTTGCCTCGGGCATAAACAGCTCTGCGCACGTGATGCTGTGGTTTTGAACAAGCAGAAAGAGCGTGATAAGAAAGTGCAGAGAGAAATGAGAGGGCATGGAAAGGCACCCCAGAATCCGAGGTGACATAGCATGTCTGTGGCTAAGTGGAGGAGGAAGGAAATTGGGTGCAAGATGATAGAAACTAACCTGTCATCTAGTCTAACAGCCAGTGAGGGGTTGAGAGGTTTATTTCAGAGTAAGGTCATTGTGGTGGCTCAGTGGATGACACCCTAAAACCGAAAGGGTGATTGTAATGAGAGCTCTCATAGTGGTTGGGGTAGCATTATAAGTCTTAGCTACATTTTGCGATTTTTTTTTTTTTTTTTTTTTTTAGATTCAGAGGGTACACGTGCAGGCTTGTTAAAAGAATGTATCATATAATGGTGAGGTTTGGGCTTCTAGTGTCCCCAACACCTAAATAATGAACATTGTACTCAATGGGTAGTTTTTGAACCCTTATCCCTCTACCAACCTCCCACCTTTTGGAGTCCCCGTTGTTTATTGTTTCCATTTTTATGCCCATGTGTATCCATCATTTCACTCCCGCTTAGAAGTGATAGCATGTGGAATAAGTTATGTTAATTAAACATAGCTTCTGCTTCTCACTCACAGGGAATTATACCTCCCACTTGGAAGTGAGAAGCAAAAGCGGATCTTGACGTGGCCAAGCTGGGGATGTGTTGTGATGTTTTTACATTAATTTGCTTAGGATAAAGGCCTCCAGCTTCATCCATGTTGCAGGAAGGATATGATCTCATTCTTTTTTGTGGCTGCATAGTATACCATGGTATTATATGTACCACATTGTAAAAGTAGAGTCCACCATTGATGCTCGTCTAAGTTGATTCTGTGTCTTTCCTATTGTGACTAGCGCTGCAATAAACATACAAGTGCAGGTGTCTTTTTTTGTATAATAATTTCTTTTATTTTGGATAGATACACAGCAATGGGATTGCTGGATCAAATGGTAGTTCTATTTTGAGTTCTCTGTGAAATCCCCATACAGTTTTCCATAGAGGTTGTAGTAAATTAGATTCCCACCAATAGTATATAAGAGTTCTGTATTCATTCGTTCTCACACTGCTAATAAAGACATATGCAAGTCTGGGTAATTTATAAAGAACAGAGGTTTAATTGATTCACAGTTTTACATGGCTGAGGAGGCCTCAGGAAACTGACAATTACGGCAGAAGGGGAAGCAAACATGTCCTTCTTCACATGGTGGCAGCAGAGAGAATGAGAGCTGAATGAAGGGAGAAGCCCCTTATAAAACCATCAGATCTTGTGAAAACTCACTATCATGAGAGTAGCGTGGGAGAAACTGCCCCCATGGTCCAGTTACTGCTGTCCAGATCCCTCCCACCACACCTGGGGATTATGGGATTACAGTTCAAGATGAGATTTGGGTGGGGACACAGCCAGACCAAATCAGGTTCTCTTTTTTTCTGAATCCACACCAGGATCTGTTGTTTTTTTGACTTTTTAACAATAGCCATTCTGACTGATGTAAGATAATCCCTCATTGTGGTTTCAGTTTGCATTTCTCTGATTATTAGTGATGTTGAGCATTTTGTGAATTATTTTTTCTGATGCATCTAACATATATTCCAATGTGAAAAGAAACTGAGTCTTTAGGTTTGCCAAGTAGGCTTGCTACCAGTAATATTGATAAAAGAGAGCATTAAGGAAGAATTTTGTGCCCAGCTTTCAGTAAATATGGAATTTATTTTGCCATTGAGTTGGGCACAAAAATTCTCTCTGCAAGATGCGAAGAAGGGAGAAATATGTAAATGTTGGCCAAACTTCAGGTGGTAATAAGGCTATTTGTGCAAAAAGGTTGCTTTGCCTGGGGACTTCTTACTAGGTCTGGAAAGGTAGTGTATTAGGCCAGGAGAACAAGGACAAGCTCAAAACCATCAACTAGGAGAACTGATGGGCCTGGTTGAGGTGAGCAGGTCATATTTGGATGAGGTTCTCCGGAGGAATAACTGAATCTACAAGCTAGGCAGCTCAGTCATGGGCAAAGTGGGAATGGAGGGGTTGTGATAAGTTACGAGGCACACAGGGGCCAGGTGCTGTAGCTTACGCTTGTAATCCTAACACTCTGAGAGGCTGAGGACAGTGGTAATCTTGTAAAACCCTGTTTTTACAAAAAATACAAAAAAAAAAAAATAGTTAAGCATGGTTGTGAGTACCTGTAGTCCCCGTTATTAGGGATGCTGAATTGTTTGGATTGCTTGACCCCGGGAGGTTGAGGCTGCAGTGAACTGTGATTGTGTCACTGTGCTCCAGCCTGGGTGAGAGAATGAGACCCTGTCTCAAAAAAAACAAGAAAGAAAAAGAAGCACACTGGGCTCAAGGCTCATGAGATTAGGGGGAAAGCTGGGAAAATGTTCAAAATGCTGGCAAGAAATTTGGGCAACAGGTAGAGACCATAGCCATAAATGTTTCCTGGAGGAGCAAAAGTGGATCTTGACATGGCCAAGCTGGGGATGTGGTGTGACCCATGGCCCCAATGGAGTATGTTGGGCATGGCAGGGGGAGGGTCCAAAGGGAGGAGAAGCACAAGGCAGACACTTAGGAGCGCAAGCTATGGTGCTAATCACCTGTATTCACCAACTGCTGGAAATGACTTCCTTCTTTGGGGATTAAAATTGGAGAGTTTTCATGTTCATCTAAATTATAATCTCTGGGTACTTGTTAAAAGACTGCACAATTTGAGTGAACTGCTGGTGACCACATGCCTGGGTGTTGAGCATTGATGCAGCAATGCCAGCTCCAGGGAGCCTTCCTACACTGGAAGGAAATGTGAGTAATAACAAATATGCTTTTTTAGCAGATCGACAGCTTGCTGAGCTGGGACATGGTACATCTCAACCCCCTCCCCACCATATTTTTTTTCCTTTCCTAAAGCACACTGTGTTGCTAGGAATACTTATTAGCTGGGTGTTTCTTCAATTCTTTCATGAATCAAAACAGTTCAGTCCTAACGTCTTGGATATGATTTCTGTCTCAAAATGTCATTGAAGGGAGTAGGATTATTGAATTTTGAGAGAAGTAGCCTGAGCAATGATAGAGGGTGTTCATTTGCTAGGGCTGCCATAACGAAGCACCATGTGCTAGGGGGGCTTAAACAACAGAAATTGATTGACTCACAATTCTGGGGGCTAGAAATTGAGATCAATATGTCAGCAGGGTTGGTTTCTTTTTCTTCTCCTTCCTCCTCTTCCTCTTCTTCTTCTTCCTCCTCTTCCTCCTCCTTTTTCTTCCTCTTCCTCTTTTTTTTTTTTTTTTTTTTTTTTTTTTGGAGACGGAGTCTTGCTCTGTCACCCAGGCTGGAGTGCAATGACACAATCTCAGCTCACTGCAACCTCCGCCTCCCAGGTTCAAGTCATTCTCCTGCCTCAGCCTCCAGAGCAGCTGCGATTACAGGCATGTGCCACCACACCTGGCTAATTTTTGTGTTTCTAGTAGAGACAGGATTTCACCCTGTTGGCCAGGCTGGTCTCAAACTCCTGACCTCAAGTGATCCACCCACCTTAGCCTCCCACCGTGCTGGAATTACAGGCATGAGCCACCATACCCAGCTGGGGTAGATTTCTTCTAATGCATCTCTTCTTGGCTTATAGATGATTATCTCCTCCCTGTGTCTTCCTTCACATACTCTTCTCTCTGTGTCTATGTCCTAATCTCTTCTTATAAGGGTATTGGATCAGGACCCACCGTAGTAATCTCATTTAACCTTAATGCTAGAGACTGAACGTTTGTGTGCTTCCCATCCCCAGAATGTGTATGTTGAAATCCTCGCCCCCAGGGTGATGCTATTGGGAGGTGGGGCCTCTAGGAGGTGATTAGGCCGTAAGGGCGGACCCTTCATGATTGGGATTAGTGCCTTCAGGAAAGAAAGCGCAGAGAGCACCCTTGCTCCTTTCACCTGTGAGAACACGGTGGCCCTCATGAACCAGGAAGCAGGCGTCTCACCAGACACCAAATCTGCCAGCACCTTGACTTCCCAGTCTCCAGAACCATGAGAAATAGCATTCTGTTGTTGATAAGCTACCTGGTCTATGGCATTCGGCTATTGCTGTCCAAACAGAGTAGGACATTTTCTTACCTATTTAAAGACTCCATCTTAAAAATATGTCACATTCTGAGGTACTGGAGGTTAGGACTTCAACATATGAGTTTGGGAGGCAGAGGGACATAATTCAACCAAGTACGTGGAATTGTGCCACTAGTGGCCTCTACCACGAATACAGAGATACAGTTGTTTTGGATTCTACAAGACTGTGGCGGAAGAGTCTTCATATGAAAATAGAATACTTATGGACCTGTAAGGAGTGAATTTTCATTTAATCAATGACAGACCCATTTATTCTCATAAAGCTGTTATTATCATGTACATGTAATGATCACATCAAGATCAATAAATACTTATTGAATGAACAAATAACTCTTCTTTCTTGAAAAAACTCTTCTTTCTTTGTAAGAGGGATTTGAGGCTGGGTGCCATGCCTCACATCTGTAATCCCAATGTTTTGGGAGCCTGAGGTGGGAAGACTGCTTGAGGCCAGGAGTTCAGGACCAGCCTGGGCAACATAGCAAGACCCCATCTTTACAAAAAAATTTAAAAGTTAGCAGGATATGGTGGCACAGGCCTATAGTCCCAGCTCCTCAGGAGGCTGAAGTGGGAGAATCTTTTGAGTCCAGGAATTTGAGGCTGCAGTGAGCTATGACTGTACCACTGAACTGCAGCTTAGGTGACAGAATGAGACCCTGTATCTACCAGAAAAAAAAAAAAAAAAAAAAGGGATTTGACAATTGAGAGGCAGACCAAGCTCTCAGCTTACTCTTCTGGATTGCCTCCTATCAAAGGACTTTCTGGCAATCTCTAGTAGACCATAAAGCATCATGAATAATTCGAATTAAGCCACCCTTGTCAAAATCAATGAATAGAGCGCTCTTTATGACACAATAGTGCAGCCTGTTGGCTTGGTCACCAATTGGGAAGCTCCAGCACCAGGTCCTGAGGCTGCCCACCTTGAGTGTAAGGTCCTGCTCTGGCAGTGGAGGAAAAAATGCCCGGGAAAGAGCCTCCTTCTAAATGAGCTTCCAGGGTGGGGCATAATGGCTGACACCTGTACTCCTAGCGCTTTAGGAGGCCCAGGCAGGAGGGTCTCCTGAGCCCTGGAGCTCAAGATTGGTCTGGGCAACATAGTAAGACCCTGTCTCTACAAACAGTAAGATATTAGCTGGGCATGGTGATGCTTGCCTATATTCCTATATACTCAGGAGGCTGAGGTGAGGGATGGCTTGAGCCCAGGAGTTAGTGACTGCAGTGAGCTGTGATCACAACACTGCACTCCAGCCTGGGTGACAGAGTGAGACCCTGTCTCTATAATTAAAAAAAAAACAAAAAAACAAGAAGAAGTGCTTCTGGCCAGGTGCAGTGGCTTATGCCTATAATCCCGGCACTTTGAGAGGCTGAGGCAGGAGGATCACTTGAGCCAGGAGTTCAAGACCAGCCTGGGCAACATAGTGGGACCTCATATAAAAAAAAAATGCTTCTGTGACACTGGTGAGATTGGTAGGGGAAGGGATGAGGATTCTCCACTTCAGTCCTAGTCCAGACTAGAGCCAAACGAGCCTCCTGGCTAATTAACGAGCCTGCTGCATACAAGTTTATGGGAAGATGAGTCCTGACTGGAATGTCAGCCTTGTCCTGGAGGGTTCTAGCTTTAGTCTGCTGACTATGTCCCCTGAAGACAAGGCTGAACTCTGGGAACATGGTTTCCCTTAGCTAATCTTTCATCTTCGTCACTGCAGCCACAAGACAGGCCCATGTCAGGAGTAGCACCAAGTCAACCCAGTCCTTAGAAGGAGGGGTGAACTGTGGGTCAAAGCCAGGAAAAGAGGTGAGAAATTGAATTTGATAGTATCCAAGGGCCAAGGATGGGCCGATTCTTTTTTTTTTTTTAATTGAGATGAAATATACATAATACAAAATTTACCATTTAACCTTTTATTTATTTATTTAATTTGAAACAGGGTCTTGCTATGTTGTCCAGGCTAGACTCAAACTCCTGTGCTCAAGCAATCTTTCTACCCTAGCCTCCCAAGCAGCTAGGACTATAGGCACACACCACCACATCCAGCTAATTTTGTAAAGCTTTCTGTAGAGATGGGGTCTTGCTATGTTACCCAGGCTGGTCTTGAACTCCTGGGCCCAAGAGATCTTCCTGCCTTGGTACTGGGATTACAGGTGTAAGCCACTGTGCCCAGCCCTAGGCTGATTCTTGGAGCTAGGCCTCTAAGCCCATCTTTAAGCCTGGGAGGGAACAATCAGACCAAACAGAGACAAACACTGAGCTCTGGAACTGAGGAGAAGATGGGAAGACAATGCTGGGCAAAGAGAGAACCCAAGTCCAGGCAAGGAGTCTGGACAGCAGGAACTCCATCCCCAGCCTTCCTTTTTTTGAGAGAAGGTCTTGCTCTGTCACCCAGGCTGGAGTGCAGTGGTATGATCTTAGCTTGCTGCAATCTCCACCCCCAGGTTCAAGCAATCCTCCCATCCCAGCCTCCCGAGGAGCTGGGACTACAGGCATGCACCACCACACCTTGCTAATTTTTGCATTTTTAGTAGAGATGGGTTTCGCCACATTGGCCAGGCTGGTGTCAAACTCCTGACCTCAAGCAATCTGCCTGCCCCTTCCTCCCAAAGTGCTGGGATTGCAGGCGTGAGCCAACGCTCCTAGCCTATCTCCAGCCTTCTGAGGTATTTTATCAGGAAGCATTTCTGCTTTTAGATGATGCATCTCCTTAGGATCCCATAGCTCTATATCTGTATCCTTCTACCATCGGTATCACTTTCTACGTTGGAGGTTTATTTATATGTCTATCTTAAGTTTCCTACTAAACTATAAACTTCCTCAGGGCAGCAACTATACCTCATTCATTTTCGAAGCCCAGTAGCACCCAGCACTGCCTCTGGAACATAGGTCGAGGTTAATAACTATTTCTACTTACTCATTCCCTGGGGTTCTTCAAGGAAAGCAACACCACTCATGTCTGCTTAGATGTTATTACTAATAGCGGTTGGTAACCAGCAGAAGTAATAAAACCACTGTGTAAAAATTAGGCCACATCCGGCCGGGTGTGGTGGCTCATGGCTGCGTGTGATGGCTCACGGCCTGTAATCCCAGCACTTTGGAAGGCTGAGGCAAGCTGATCATGAGGTCAGGAGTTCGAAACCAGCCTGGCCAATAGTGAAACCCCGTCTCTACTAAAAATACAAAAATTAACCGGGTGTGGTGGCATGCACCTGTAGCCCCAGCTACTCAGGAGGCTGAGGCAGGAGAATCACTTGAACCTGGGAGGCCGAGGCTGCAGTGAGCTGAGGCCACACCACTGCATTCCAGCCTGGGTGACAGAGTGAGACTCTGTCTCAAAAAAAAATAAAAATTAGGCCACATCCAAAATATGTGCAATTCCGATCTACCACAGGTTGTTTCTATCCCAGGTATTGGGGATACTCTAAAAAGAGCTCAGGGGAAAGTTTAGCAGAAAAAAACAGCGTCTGGAAGCTGTCAGGTGAAAAACAGTTGAATGAATTGACTGTTTGGCTCAGAGACAAGAAGGCTAAGGAGAGAGACATCATAAATGTTTGCAAATATTTGAAAGGCTTTCTTGTAGAAGGTGAAGCAAACTTGATTTTGCTCTAGAGGTAGATCCAGGACTGGTGGGTTTAAGAGCAAGGAGACAAAATTCAAAATCCAAGAGAACTGTTAAACTTTTAAATTAGAGCTCTCCAACAAGAGTAGACTGATAAGACGGTGAGCTCCCTGTCAACACAGAGATGGTCAAGAATGCAGTAGGAAGGAAAATACAAATGGAATCGGAAAGATTCTTGTTCTGACCATTGTCACCCAGGCTGGAGTGCAGTGGCACAATCTCGGCTCACTGAACCCTCTGCATCCCGGGTTCAAGTGATTCTCCTGCCTCAGTCTCCCAAGTAGCTGCGACTACAGAGATATGCCACCATACCCGGCTAATTTTGCATTTTTAGTAGAGACAGGGTTTCACTGTGTTGGCCAGGCTGGTCTCGAACTCCTGACCTCGTGATCTGCCTGCTTTGGCCTCCCAGAGTGCTGGGATTACAGGCTGTGAGCCACCGCATGCAGCCATGAGCCACCACACCCGGCCGGATGTGGCCTAATTTTTACACAGTGGTTTTATTACTTCTGCTGGTTACTCAACCACTATTAGTAATAATATCTAAGCAGACATGAATGGTGTTCTCCTTGAAGAACCCTAGGGAATGAGTAAGTAGACCTGTTTCTCCAATGTTCACTACTAGGTTTATCTCCTTAGTAAATAGTTATTAACCACAAGCTATGCTCCAGAGACGGTGCTGGGTGCTACTGAGGACTGAAAATGAATGAGGTGTGGTTGCTGCCTTGAGGACGTTCATAGTTTAATAGGAAGCCAAAGCGCTGCTGTCACAGGCATGAACCACCATGCCTGGCCGTAGTTTTGATTTCTAGGTATCTAATTGTTTCCTTAGGAAAAAAAAAAATGGTCAACGCATGGTGGCTCATGCCTGTAATCCCAGCGCTTTGGGAGGCCAAGGTGAGAGGATCGCTTGAGACCAGAAGTTGGAGACCAGCCTGGGCAACATAGCAAGACCCTCTCTCTACCAAATAAAAAAATTTAAAAAGTTAGCTGGGCATGGTGGCACTTGTCTGCAGCCCTGGAGCTACTTGGAAGGCTGAGGTAGGAGGACTGTTAGAGTCCGGGAGTTCAAGGCTGCTGTGAGCTATGATCGTGATATTGCACTCCAGCCTGGATGATGGAGTGAGATCCTATCTCAAAAAAAAAAAAAAGTCCGGTTTGGTTTCAGGGATGCAATATCCTCTCTTATCTCTCTGAGGATATTAACTCTGTGTCCTCAGAAAAAAATGTGCTTCTGCTTATTGAGTTTGATATCACTCTTCAGGATATTGGTTTTGTAAAAATGTGCCTATTCTTACGTGTGAACTCATAATCACTGGGATGTCCTTGTATCCTGTCTAGAGTGCCTTCTCTTCTTCCCAGCATTCTCAAGAAGGGATGAGATATACCTACTGTCAAGTGGACTGTACCCATAGTCAGTCTCCTGGATGCAGGGACTCGCATTATTTCTGAATGTTTGCAAGAACTCTTCCAAAGCTCACATTCATTGCTCCTACCCAACGGCAGACACCTCTACTTGGCAAGGAGAGGTCAGAGCTCATCTTATCCGGCTGCTCCTAATGCATGTCCCAAGCCAGCCACCCCCAGGTTTGCCTCTGGGATCCCCCTCTTACTCCTCCCAACCTGTACCTGGCTCGGGGCTGGAGGCTTGGAGCATCCCAGAAGGACTTCTTCCTCTGCAAGTTGTTGGCTTTCAGAAAAACAGCCTCCTCTATGAACCAACACTGCCTGCCTTCCCTTATTTAGATATTCCTTCTTATTTCTGGTGCACCAAGAATACCCCTTCCTGTTCTCTAGTCCAGTTATGGGTTTATTATTTTAAACTTGTAATCTCCTTTCTGTCATTTTTAGGCATCTGTGCTGAGTTAACCATCTTAATTCAATCTCCTGTCTTTTCCAATTCTAAATGTTGTAATTTTATAAATGCAAAAGGGAAAGTAAACAAAAAACACAGTCATTGTAAAAATAACTCATTTTCAATCTGTGTTTTTTTTTCCTAATTACATCAACAATTAGAGGGGTAGAGATCTACTGTCGATTACTATGGGTAGTGACCTCTACAAGTCTTAGCAAACGCAAAAATATGTCATCTGCAATCCTAGACACCTGAAATGGCACTTCCACACTACCATTTAAAGTGAATTAATTTAAATTTTTTATCAAAGTAACTCATGAATGTAGTTTTAGAATTTTAAGACCCCTGGTCAGGTGCGGTGGCTCACGCCCGTTATCCCATCACTTCAGGAAGTTGAGGTGGGCAGATCACTTGAGGTTGGGAGTTCAAGAACAGCCTGGCCAACATGACAAAACCCCATCTCTACTAAAAATACAAAAATTAGCTAAGCATGGTGGCAAATGCTTGTAATCCCAGCTACTCAGGAGGCTGAGGCAGGAGAATTGCTTGAACCGGGAGGTAGAGTTTCCAGTGAGCCGAGATTGCACCACTGCACTTCAGCCTGGGCAACAGAGTAAGACTTCATCTCAAAGAAAAATAAACAAACAAATAAAAAAAACCATTTAAGACCCCTCTCCCACGCCTCCTCAGCCATAGTGCTGCTTTTTAATGACATCTACTTCAAAGCTATCTCCTATGGCATTTTCCTCCGTCATTCTTAGTAAGGTGTTTATAGCGCCATATTTCACTGAATCCATTTTGAAATTTACTCGTCTGTTATCCTAGATGAGGATTTGGCTTTCTTACACCAGTGCTGTCCTGACTTCTCATTCTTCCTAACTTATATCATAATTTTTGGGTAAATCAATATTTGGAATTCACATTATTATGACTATGTAAATTTTTTATTTTTTGGCTGAGGTAAGTAGACGAGCATATGTTCCTTTTCTTATTAAAAATTTTAAAATGTTCCTGGAATTTTTTTCTTTTTGCTTTGCTTTATATTTTACAAGATATCATCATGCAAAGTTCCTACATGTTTCTGGAGTTATTGACTCAATATTTTTTTAAAGTTGTGCAATCTTCAATTCCGAATACTCCTACGGCCCTGTAATATGCCTCTTGATTCTGTTTTTCACACAAGTGCATCAGTTTTGTTTTATCCAGGAGAGCCTCTTCTTGGAGACTTCTCTCCTCAGGTCTAACCCGAACTGGTTGCTTCCTATGTCTCCCATGTAGCCGTCATGCTGTGCTGCATTCTCTAGTTTCTATAATTTCTGTTTCTTGGTTTTCTCTCTTATTTTTCCAAATAACATCATTCAGTATTTTATACACACTTTGCGAGTGTGTATGAAAAGTAAAATACCTGTGGATTTAAACATCTAAAAAGATCTCGTTTTTTTTTGTTTTGTTTTGTTTTTGTTTTTGAGACAGAGCCTTAACTCTGTTGCCCAGGCTGGTGTGCAGTGGTGCAATCTCGACTCGCTGCAACCTCCATTGTCTCTTGGGTTCAGGCTATCCTCCTGCCTCAGCCTCCCTAGTAGCTGGGACTACAAGCACGGGCCGCCATGCCTAGCTAAATTTTGTGTTTTTGGAAGACACAGGGTTTTACCATGTGGTCCAGGCTGGTCTCGAACTCCTGACCTCAAGTGATCCTCCCTCCTCGGCCTCCAAAATTGCTGGGGTAACAAGCGTGAGCCACCACGCCCAGCCCCCCCAAAATATCTTTTTTGTTTGTTTCTATCTTTATACTTTGTTTATAATTTGGCTGGATATAGAAATTGAAGTCAGAAAACAAAGTCCCCTCAGGTTTTTTGAAAATCAAAAATGAATCCATTGATGTATAGCTCCTGCTATTGTTGTGAAGAGATTCAATGCCCTTTTGATTCTTCACACTTTTCATGTAAGCTGTTGTGTATTTTTTTCCTCTCTAGAACTTTTTAGGATCTCCTCTTTATTTTTTATGTTCTGGAATTTCCCAGTGATGTCTGTGGTTTGGTGTACAACAGGCCCTTTTAAATCCAGAGTCTCAGATTGACAGTAATTTCTTGTTTCCTATATGTGTGGGATGGAGTGAGGGCTGGTGGGTGGGTAGGCAGTATGTCTCATGTCTGGATATATAAGGAAAATGAGACAAGGTGTGTTGTGTATGTAGTTTTTTTTTTTTTTTTTTTTTTGAGACAGGATCTTGCTCTGTTGCCCAGGCTGCAGTGCAGTGATGTAATCACAGCTCACTGCAATGGGGACCTCCCAGGCTCATGCATTCCTCCCACCTCAGCTTCCTAAGTAGCTGGGACTACAAATACATGCCACCAGGCCTAGCTAATTTTTCTTTTTTAGACAGCAACTCACTCTGTTGCCAGGCTGGAGTGCACTGCAATCTCAGCTCACTGCAACCTCTGACACTCTGGTTCAAGCGATTCTCCTGCCTCAGCCTCCCAAGTATCTGGGATTATAGGCGTGTGCCACCATGCCTAGCTAATTTTATTTTATTTTTTGGTATTTTTAGCAGAGACAGGGTTTTACCGTGTTGGCTAGGATCATCTCCATCTCCTGACCTTGTGATCTGTCTGCCTCAGACTCCCAAAGTGCTGGGATTACAGGTGTGAGCCACTGCCCCTGGCAGGCCTAGCTAATTAAAAAAAAATTTTTTTTTTGAGATAAGGTCTCGCTATATTGCCTAGGCTGGTCTTCAACTCCTGGGCTTAAATGATCTTCCCACCTCGGCCTCTCGCAGTGCTGGGATTACAGGCGTGAGACCCCACTGGCCTATGTATGTAGTCTTTTCATCCAATATCCATCTTTTCAGTTCTGTGCCTAATACAATCTTCCATATTACTCGGTGATTCCAAAACATGATGCTTTCTGGGGCTCTGGTGGGTTAAGTGGGAAAAATGACTCCCTTTTCTTTGTTTTTCCCCCTTTGCAGGCATTTAGGTGGTTGGGTTCTCAGTTCTGCATAATATCTCATCCATTCATTTTTTATTCTTCTAAAGAGATAGTAACATATCATTCATTTGGTCTTTCTAACTTTTTACCTTTTTATTCCTTAGATGTCCTCTTTCCTTCTCTTCAGGAAAGTCCCTTTATTTATTATTAATATTTTGTTAGATGTATTAGGTGTTTGTTAAACCTGCCGTATTCAACTGAGGACATGCTTCTGAACAGGAGAAAGAATAGGGATATACTGTGTCTTGTTTTGTTCTTGTTTTTTCTTTTCTTTTTTTTTTTTATTTTAAAACAGAGTCTTACTGTGTCACCCAGGCTGGAGTGCAGTGGCCTGATTTCGGCTCACTGCAACCTCTGCCTCCTGGGTTCAAGCGATTCTCCTGCCTCAGTCTCCCAAGTAGCTGGGATTACAGGTGCGTACCACTGTGCCCAGCTAGTTTTTGTATTCTTAGGAGAGACAGGGTTTCACCATGTTGGCCAAGCTGGTCTCAAACTCCTGACCTCACACGATCCCCTCACCTCAGCCTGCCAAAGTGCTGGGATTACAGGGTTGAGCCACTGCACCCGGCCTTCTGCCTTGTTTAGTGAACCTAACTTCTTGCCTCCTGGCAGCAAATGATACAAATGGTATCAGTTTAACTCTAGCCTTTCCTTCTTGCCTGCTAGCCTCCTTGGTTGCTAACAGTTCAAGGATCTATTGTTTCTCATACCTGGGCTGACCAGTGAATATGGAGCTAGCAGTTACTGTGAGTGCCAGTCTGCAAATCTGATGTAAATACAGAGATCTTAAGAGGAGACCATGCCGACTGGTCTTGATGGTTCACACCTGTAATCCTAGCACTTTGGGAGGCCGAGGAGGGTGGATCACTTGAGGTCAGGGATTCAAAACCAGCCTGGCCAACTTGGTGAAACCCTGTGTCTACTAAAAATACAAAAATTAGCTGGGCGTGGTGGTGGGCGCCTGTAATCCCGGCTACTTGGGAAGCTGAGGCAGGAGAATTGCTTGAACCTGAGAGGCAGAGGTTTCAGTGAGCCAAGATCACACCATTGCACTCCAGCCTGAGTGACAGAGTGAGACTCTGTAAGTCCAAAATGTAACTCCCAGATTCCCACAGCAAGACAGGATAAAAAAAAAAAAAAAGAGGAGACCGTGGGTTATATCATCTTCAGGGAACCAGACACTGAAATTTTTTGTTTATTTTTTTTTTACTTCAGCAGAGGCAAGAAGAAAGTAAAATGCTGACAATGCAATGCCACACTAACCTGAGTCCTCTCCTGGGTGGTGCATTTGATGTTCTCTGGCTCTGCCGCCCAGGCTGGAGTGCAGTGGTGCGTTCTGCACTCTCTGCAACCTCCAGCTGCCAGGTTCAAGTGATTCTCCTGTCTCAGCCTCCTGAGTAGCTGGGACCACAGGTGCACAGCACCACACCCAGCTAATATTTTGTATTTCAGTAGACGTGGGGTTTTACCATGTTGCCCAGGCAGGTCTCGAATTCCTGAGCTGAGGCAATCTGCTCACCTTGGCTTCCCAAAATGCTAGGATTGCAGGTGTGTGCCACTACACCTGACCAAATTGCCTAGATTTGAATTTTGGCTCTACCACCTATTGGCCAAGATACTCAATGGGCAAGATACTCAATCTCTCATGCCTCAGTTTCCTCATCTGTGAAATGGGGATACAATAGTAACTGCCTCCCAGGGTAAAATATGAAAATAAGATTAAAATAATGCCTCACACCTTTTAAGTGTTACATAAGTGTTTGCTATGATTATTGCCGTTGTTATTTCAAATGACAGGTATTGCTTTGTTTTTTTAAGACAACCATTAGAAGAAAAACAAAACAGAACGGTCTACAGCTGTTGATCAAATACAAGACGTGGAGCTCATTCTGTAGGAACTAAGCCTCAAATGACATACAAAGGACTGCTTTTTGAAGACCCACTAGATTCCTTTGCTGTATGAGTTATTGGTATTTTCAAGGTGAAAGTAAAGTTTGCCTAATAAAGCCACATGTGCCCAGAGTGGGTCGGGATACTCCGTGTGTGCTCACGTGGCATCCTTAGATGTCCTCTTTCCTTCTCTTCAGAAAGTCCCTTTATTTATTATTTTAATTTTTTGAGATGAAGTCTTACTCTTTTCACCCAGGCTGGAGTGCAGTGGCATGATCTTGGATCATTGCAACCTCCACCTCCCAGGTTCAAGTGATTCTCCTGTCTCAGCCTCCTGAGTACCTGGGATTACAGGCACCCACCACAATGCCTGGCTAATTTTTGTATTTTTGGTAGAGATGGATTTTTACCAGTTCGAGGCTGGTCTCGAACTCCTGACCTCAAGTGATCCACCTGCCTTGGCCTCCCAAAGTGCTGGGATTACAGGCGTGAGCCTGGGACGCCCATCCAGGAAAGCCCATTTCTTATTTGATTCCTTTAAATAAATAGCTGCCATGTACCTGGAAGAGTTCAACGAACTCAGGATTTGGATGGGAAATTTTTGTGGGAAGTGGGCACTTTGCTCTGGCGGATCTGTGACGTTGAACCCTTGCCTGATGCTGAGGAAAGGAAAGGGGTGGGCAGGGGCTGGGATCAACGCAAGAGCCGACAGACATCCGGATGCCCTAACCCTGACTTCTTCCGTCCCACAGGAGGACCTCTGGTGTGCTGAAAAGATGCCCATCAACAATAGACTGGATAGGGAAAATGTGGCACATATACACCATGGAATATTATGCAGCCATCAAAAATGATGAGTTTGTGTCCTTTGTAGGGACATGGATGAACCTGGAAACCATCATTCTCAGCAAACTGACAGAAGAGCAGAAGATCAAACACCGCATGTTCTCACTCATAGGCAGGTGTTGAACAATGAGAACACATGAACACAGGGAGGGGAGCACTACACACTGGGGTCAGCTGGGGGGAAATAGGGAAGGGATGGTGGGGGGTGGGGAGCTGGGGAGAGATAGCAAGGGGAGAAATGCCAGATGTAGGTGATGGGGAGGAAGGCAGCAAATCACACTGCCACGTGTGTACCTACGCAACAATCTTGCATGTTCTTCACATGTACCCCAAAACCTAAAATGCAATAAAATAAATAAATGGGAAAAAAAAAAGAAAAGAGCCCGAATTCAGAGTCTGTTTGATCTGAGTTCTAGTGTTTTCCCTGATTCAATTTCTCACAGCTTTATGAACTTTGCTTTTTTCATCTGTGAAATGAATACTTCTCAGTTTTGTCATGTAAATGAATGAGTTTGCATATGTAAAAATTGTCTGGCATATCCTGGAACTTCCTTTGCTCCCATTTTTTGCTTCTTTTCCCACTCTACATAATTATCAGTCCAAAATATAACTCGCAGATTCCCACAGCTACACAGGATCTGGCCCAGGCAACACCAAAATGCAATTACACCGCTCTACTGCAATTACATTACTACAGGACATTCACTTTTAAAGGATCTGCAGAGGTTAAATTTTTCAGGACTATGTGAAATTCTCTCTGTTAATGGGTTGTTTTGCTCAGCAATTGAATAATGTGTATCGAATCAATTGAACAGTATTTATTAAGCCCCATCCAATGTCCTGGGTAATATGGAGGACATAGAGGAAGAAGAAAAGAGCTTACAATTTTGTGAAAGAAACCAAACAACTAAATAAGTCATGTAGAACTGAACCAAGTAGTAGACTATGGACAGAGGCCTGGAGACTTGCTGAAGTTGAGATTGGAAGAGACCTTGATGGCTTTCTTCACCCAGCCGTGCAATAGAGCCTACCGTTCATGTTCACCTCTATAGAGCTAACTGGGGTTTAGGGAGTTTCTTGCTAACGGGGGGTAGGTCTGGGGGATTCTGGGAATGTGTGCACATGCTGACCTGTCTTCAGAAGCCAAAATGCTTTCCCTGCTCAGAGCTGTTTTAGTACAGGGTTGTTTTCTCATCTTTCTGGGAAAAATTAAAAACCCCGAGGGAGAATGCTAGTGGACACAGCAGGTCCTTTTCGGAACACGTTCTGTGCCGGGCTCAGCTTCCGATCAATTTTTAATTTTTTGGCAATTTGCTAGAAGTAGGGCCTCATTTTAAAAAAACGTCATCTTCTCTAGAGTACAGATTCTTTTCCTGCCTGAACCTCTCCGTTTTTCTCATAGAGAAGAGAGAGACATCTGTTTTAGGCATCCATGATACACTTGGTATATACCTGCATTACTTCTCATTTATAGATCTTCAAACCCTCTGAAAAGACAACTAAAATAGGGCTGGGTGTGGTGGCTCACACTTGCAATCCCAGCACTTTGAGAGGCTGAGGCTGGTGGAACACTTAAGGTTGCGGGTTTGAGACCAGCCTGGCCAACAGGGTGAAACCCTGTCTCTACAAAAAATAGTAAAATTAGCCAGGCGTGGTGGCAGGCGCCTATAATCCCAAGTGCTCGGGAGACTGAGGCAGGAGAATGGCTTGAACCCAGGAGGCAGGGGTTGCAGTGAGCCAAGATCATGCCACTGCACTCCAGCCTGGGTCACAGAGTGAGACTCCATCTCAAAAAAAGAAAAAAGAAAAAAGACAACTAAAATCGACTGCTGAGCATTCTGCTTATTGGAACTAGATACTGATTATCAACAAATGCCTCTTTCTTTTCCTCTCTCTTCTCTTGTAGAGAATTAGAAGGCTGGTCTTGCCATGCTAACTTCTGCTTTTCTTTGCAACCTCTACCCTTCATCCTGATTTGATCCACAGTAATACTATTTTCCCTTAATTTGATTGGGTGCTCTGCAGGACTGGAAAATTCCCAGTTTCTGCCTTGCAAATAAATAAATAAAGGCAGATCCACGCAGAAGAGCAATGCTTTCTTGGTTCTGGCGTTCCTCTGCTATTGCAGTGCCTCCGGGACTCTTCAAAGTCCATGCCAGTCTTTTTGAGGGAGCCCTAGTTGATGTGTCACGTGGGTTTGCAAACACGTCTTTTGAGTGTTGGCCATTTTTTTGTCTCCTTTAGGAGATGTCACCCCAGAAATTGCAGCTCAGACTTTCATCTAAACAAAAGTACTGACACTTTGCTCTCATCCGCTGTGGGTGAAATCACTCACAACCACTGAAGGCATCATTCCTCTAGGGATGCTGGGGCTGATGTTGGAGTGTCTCTGCCAACACCTTGCTGAGATTTCCAGTGCCGTTGTGATGGACTTGGCCACAGATACAGCCCTAGTTCTCATTCTGGGCTGGGGTCTGCAACCCCTTGTGGGGCAGGCACCAAAAGCAGATGCTGGCCTGGGGCTGCAAATCGTGACTGCATGCTGCTTTCCAGGACTGCGGTCTCAAGGTGTCCAGGGCACCTATGCAGAGATGGTCTTACAAAAGTAGGAATAAACTTTCCCCATCACTTTTAGGGCATGGTCTTATACCTCAGAACAAAGCAGTCCTGCTTTAGGCTCCCAAAATCTCACAAAGAGTTTTGCATGAAAAAGCACTTTTTTTTTTTTTTTTTTTTGAGGTGGAGTCTCCCTCTGTTGCCCAGGCTGGAGTTCAGTGGATCGATCTTGGCTCATTGCAAACTCGGCCTCCCTGGTTCAAGCTATTCTCCTGCCTCAGCCTCCCAAGTAGCTAGAATTACAGGCACACACCACGATGCTCAGCCAACTTTCGTATTTTCAGCAGAGAGAGGGTTTCACCATCTTGACCAGGCTGGCCTCAAACTCTTGACCTCAAGTGATCTGCCCACCTTAGCCTCCCAAAGTGCTGGGATTACAGGGGTGAGCCACCACGCCCAGCTGAAAAAGTACTTTCATTTTTACTTGCCTCCCTCTTTTCTTGCATCAAGATTCTGATGCTTGTTCACTGGGAGAAACTGGTGGAAACAGCTATGTCCCAGACCCCATGCTGTTTGCTCCTAGCACACTGCTCATGATGCTGAACCAAACTTGAGTGATTTCCCAGGCTTGTGCCAGTCCCTCAAATGACCTTGATCTCTCCTTCCAAACTCCAGTCATAAATGCAGTTTTTAAATCTATTTTGTGACAGAGAAGTATGACGGCATGATGAATAACACAACTTCTCATTGGTTGCAGTGGCTCACACCTGTAATCCCAGCACTTTGGGAGGCTGAGGTGGGAGGATCACTTGAGCCCAGGAGTTTAACAACTGACCGATTTCTATGGATTTGTTTTTTCACATGTTGTTTGTTCATGTAAATATTTTATGTTTGTTTAAATTTGTTTTTCACTGGAAACCATGAAAGACAATAGTTACGCTAGAGAAGTTAATTAAGCTTAATGGCCTATCCATTAATTGCTGCTCAATCTACTGCTATCTAGATGCTTGTGAAAGCAAGTGGATCTCAAGTTACCAATTACTAGATCAAGGAACAGAGCCGCCAGGGAACCACCTTGACACGTCTATTTTAAAGTCTAATCTGTTCCCTTTCTCTGCTGCCTCCTCCTCTTTCTTCTGTTTTTTCATGTTAAAAAAAAAAAAAAAAAAGAAGCAAAACCCAAGATTACTTGGCAAGAAGGATGGGTGGGAAGAGGAACATAATTAGCCTTCTATGTGATGTTATTTTTATTGCCATTCCATGCTTCAAATATCGGTTGGGAGGGGAGAGTTGAGAATACATCGCTAACTTGATTATTAAAAGAACCCTTCTCTGTTTGGAAAAAGAATAACTGTCCCAGAAAAGGGGCTTCCAGGGATGCTCTTTCCATAAACACCTTTACAGTCTTCTTTGTTGGTTACAAGAAAAACAGCATTCAGGGGCTGGTAACGGCGGGAAGACAGGGATTTCCTTTAGCAAAGGAATTGCAAGGAATTTGGGTTCTTAGGATCCATGGTCAAATATAATGTTCTTTTGCTAGGGCAATTAGAGCTAGCAGAAGATTGATTTATTCCAGCAGCAGGGAAAACTGTGCACGGCTTTAAAATTTTCTATGTATTTTTTATTTTTTTTGAGACAGGGTTGCCCAGGCTCGGGTACAGTGACACACTCACAGCTCACTGCAGCCTCAACCTCCTGGGCTCACGCAATCCTCCTGCCTCAGCCTCCCCAGTAGCTGGGATTACAGGCATGCACCACCATGCCCAGCTAGTTTTAAAAATGTGTTGTAGGGACAGGGTCTCACATGTTGCCCACCCTGGTCTCAGACTCCTGGGCTCAGGGCAATCATCCCTCCTTGGCTTCCCAAGTTGCAGGGATTACAGGTAGCCTGTGCAAAGACTTTTAATGCCAAAGCCATTGTGTAAAAGTTGAACATATGCCCCACAAGGCTTTTAGACTCTGAAGAACAAGTTGAATGAGTTAAGTTTGTTTCCTCCTTTGCACTGTTCATGAACATCAGAGTCACATTTAATAGTGAAAACTGGAAACTTGGTCAGTCAGGAAAAGTTACATCTATGCATTTGGACTTAGTTAAGTCATGTTCTTCTAAATTCTACTTACCTTAAACTTTGTTGGCAAATATTGATATATTGTATTTGTTAGAGATTTAATTTTTTTTTTTTTTTTTTTGAGACAGGGTCTTGTTCTGTCACCCAGGCAGTAGCATGCTCATGGCTCACCGCAGCCTTGACTTCTCAGGCTCAAGCAATCCTCCCACCTCAGTCTCCCTAGTAACTGGGACTACAGACATGCACCACCACACCCAGATAATTTGTGTATTTTTTAGTAGAGACAGGGTTTCACCATGTTGCCCAGGCTGGTCTCGAACTCCTGGGCTTAAGTGATTCACCCACCTTGGCCTCCCAAAGTGTTGGATGACAAGTGTGAGCCACTGCTCCCAGCATTAGAGATTCATTCTGACAAGTGTACACACACAGTTTTATATTTACGTGTACATACACAGATAGATACACATATATGTCTTATAGCGAATGTTTAGCTTACGTCTCCTCATGCAAAATGTTGTGTTGAGCACCATTGCAGTCCAAGGAAAAACCCAGATGGTTGGTTCACTTTACACAAGCAAGCCTATAAACCCCACCATTTACCAACCAAAATTGGAGGCACTGCACTTAAGAAAAAATGACCAATGTTTCTAAGCCAACGCAAGCCTCAACTGCCCCATGTAAACAGTTGCCAAGACTTATATGAATGTTCATCTGTGAACTCACTGCTTCAGTCTTCCTTGACTCCTATTTCTAGCCTGGGAGCCATTTTTCCTGTTTTTTTTTTTTTTTTTTCTTTTAACATATTTTTAAGACAGAGTCTTGCTCTGTCTCCTAGGCTGGAGTGCAGTGGTACAATCTCGGCTCACTGCCACCTTTGCCTCCTAGGTTCAAGCGCTCTTCCTGCCTCAGCCTCCCAAGTAGCTGGGACTACAGGTGCCCATCACCATGCCTGGCTAATTTTTGTAGTTTCAGTAGAGATGGGGTTTTGCCATGTTGGCCAGGTTGGTCTCGAAACCTTGGCCTCAGGTGATCCACCCACCTTGGCCTTTCAAAGGGTTAGAATTATAGGCATGGGCCACCATAGTCGGCCTCCGGTTTTTTATTTTTCATTAAAAAAAACAAAGATAGGGTCTTGCTATATTGCCCAGGCTGCTCCTGAACTCCTGGCCTAAAGCAATGCTCTTGTCTCGGTCTCCAAAAGTGCTGGAATTACAGGGGTGAGCCACTGTGCCCAGCCAAGTATTTCATGTTCTGATGAATTAAATATATGTCCTATGGGAGGTGGACCATATGAAACCTGAAAGGACCACACAGTGTTGTAGAGTCACAATGCAAATCAGTCTCACAGCTGTCATGGTGTGAAATGACAGGGTGGGACCCCCCCTTGACTTTGTTTATAGTGGGGACACCACTTGGCCCCAGAGATTGGTGGCAGGGACAGCCTTTGTAGTTATGAGACTCTGTTGCCTTAGGTCTCTGGGTCCAGAAAGTTGTGAATGGAGATTCCATGTAGACATTGGCAATTCTTCCCTGAAAAGTCCCACCTCTGAATAGCCCAGAGGTGCATACATCAAAGGAGGCCACTGTTTGTTTGTTTTTCTTGGCCAAGTGGCAGGAGGAATGCCGGAGAGCTCAGAACATTCCCAGAGAAAATGTGGGCCCTGACTTTCTATGTTGTTCACAATTCCTTTCTCAGTGAATTCCACGGCCGAGAAACTGGCTCCGGCACAACTGTTCACAGCTGCATGTCGGATGTTGCAGGGGACACAATGGCTGCTGTGTGTGCAGGAGGACAAACAGTCCCACGCAGGCCTGAGCAACAATGGGCCACAAACGGCCTTCAGTACAATGCATTCATTTCCTGTCACAACACTGGGCTCGGTGCGACCTGGGAGGCCAGCTCCCCCTGACCGAGAGACACCCCACTTCATGCCATCATTTTTAGAGGCTTGCTGTTCATGAAGAAAGACGCATATAAAAAGGAGAGAGATGGCAAGCGGTTGAGGGTTTTTTTTTCTACTGCAAAGCAAGATATAATTAAAACCGTATATGTTTGTAATGCCCAGATAAAACAGTGTGGTAAAAATACTGTCGAGGTGTTAGAAGCTATTTCAATTTTCAGTCTTTCTGACACTAACTGCTCGTGATTCACCATCACTGCTAAAAATACGGGCAGGCGGCACCCCGGGCTTCTCTGCTTGCCAGCAAGTAGACTGGCTCTAACACGAGCTCACCTCCCTGTCCTGCCGGAGCTCCATCCTCACGTGGGTAAAAGTCCTACTGGGAATTGGCTTAAGAGTCTATAATAATAATAATTGGCTGGGTGCAGTGGCTCGCGCCTGTAATCCCAGCACTTTGGGAGGCTGAGGTGGGCGGATCACCTGAGGTCAGGAGTTCAAGACCAGCCTGGCCAACAAGGTAAAACCCCGTGTCTACTAAAAATACAAAAAATTTACCAGGCGTGGGGGTGGGCACCTGTAATCCCAGCTACTTGGAAGGCTGAGGCAGGAGAATTGCCTGAACCTGGGAGATAGAGGTTGCAGTGAGCCAAGATTGCGCCATTGCACTCCAGCCTAGGCGACAGAGCAAGACTGTCTCATAATAACGATAATAATAATAATAAATAAAGCCCTAATAACAATCAAGATGATGACGATAGCTAACATCTACTGAGTGCTTACTAAGTATAAGTAGCCAGTCTAGGTCTAATTGTGTGAATTCTCACCAGAAGCCTATAAAGTGGGGATTATTATTCATCTCAGGTGAGGAACTGAGGCATTCAGAGATTGAGCAACCTGCCCAAGCTCACAGCTGTTCATCCTTTTCAATATATACCCAGGGGCCGGGTGCAGTGGCTCATTCCTGTAATCCCAGCACTTTGGGAAGCCGAGGCGGGTGGATTGCATGAGCTCAGGAGTTTGAGATCAGCCTGGGCAATGTGGCAAAAATTGTGTTGGCTTAAGAGCCAATAACAATAATTCATAAAGCCCAAATAATAATAAAGATGATGACCATCGCTAACATCTACTGAGCATTCTATTGGACCACAGTTGTGCACCAGCATGCCCAGCTAATTTTTAAATTTTTTTATAGAGATGTGGGACTTGCTATGTTGCTCAGGCTGGTCTTGAACTTCTAACTTCCAGTGATCTTCTTGTCTTGGTCTCCCAAAGTGTTGGGATTATAGGCATGAGCCACTGCACTTGGCCTTTCTCATTTTATAATTGAGAGGCGCGTGGGCAGGAGCGAAGTGCCCCAGCTAACACCAGTCAGATAGCTCAAGACGGAACCAGGACTAAAACCCAGGTCTGCTCTTTCTACCTGTATAAAAGAACAAGCTCAGTGAGAACCATATATGACATACTTACTAGAAACTGAATTCATTAATATCTATACTAATAAGTGTCTTGGCAGAGTTTGATAGGAAAGAAATAGAAGATATGATTATATGATTTCCGCCAGCCCAAGGCTTGTGACTTTCCTGAGGATACACAGGATGCATAGATACAAGCCTTGCTGGACATAATCTTACCTCGGCAATCCAGCACACCTGTCAGAACAGAGGGAATGTGACTTCGGGATCACCTGGCTAGGGTGGCGATAACCCAGGAGGAGATGGACAGGAGGGGTATGAATTGGTAAAGAGAAAGTAAAAAGCATTTGTGAGACGAAGTAGCAAACAGAAGCCATATCTGCTCATTTCTGCTTGCCAGCGTAATTTCACCAAGCACCTGGCTCTGTGGTGACGTGCAGATCTCCGGAGGGATGCTTTGAAGACAATACAGGACAGAGCCTGTGGCCCTCTGTATCTCTTACTTAAGTCACTATATTCCTTAAAAGATAAATGACCCCTTGTCCTCGCCTCTTTTTAAACATAAGGTCATTCCTTTTCATTTAATATACTTTAAGTTCTGGGGTACATGTGCAGAACCTGCAGGTTTGTTACATAGGTATACACGTGCCATGGTGGTTTGCTGCATCCATCACTCCGTCATCTACATTAGGTATTTCTCCTAATGCTCTCCCTCCCCAGTCCCCCCACCCCCTGCTATCCCTCCCCTAGCCCTTGACTCCCCAACAGGCCTTGGTGTGTGATGTTCCCCTCATTTTACTCATCTGGAAAATGGGGAAAACAGAGAGCAGGCTCTGGAGGCAGACAAGCTAAAATTTTCATCACTTTTAGCAATCTGACCTTGAGAAACTACTTTTAGCTTCCCTTCGTCTGTTTCCACTTGTGTAAAATGAGAATGATTGTGATCTATCTCAGGGTTATAAGAATTAAATATAATACATGTTAAGTGTTTAAGACTGTGTCTAGTGTATGGTATTTAATAATTGTCACAATGTGTACACGAGGTTGGGTCTGAGGACTGGAGAAATGGATGGAAAGCACTTACCATTCTGCCTGACAGGTAATGGGTGGCTGATAAGCACTAGCTATCATGCAACTTTGCGCAACCCAATAAATATGCGTTGAACTAATGCCCACAGGAGAAATGTGCCTTTTCATCTTTGACTCTCTGCCTTCTAAAGGTATTAGTTTCTTATTGCCACTGCAACAAAATAGCACACATTTAGTAACTAAAAACAACACAAGTTTATTATGATGGCTCTGGAAGTCAGAAATCCAAAACAGCCTTCGTTAGGCCAAAGTCGAAGAAGTGTCCATAGGGCTGCCTTCCTTTCAGAGGCTGCAGGGGAGACTCTTTCCCTGCATTTTCCAGGTTCCAGAGACTTCCTGCATTTCTTGGCTTGTGTCCTCCTCCTCCATCTTCACAGCCAGCAGTGAAGCATCTTCAAAGTTCTGTCTATGACTATGACCTCACTTCTGCCATCCCCATCTCCTTCTCTGAGTCTGACTCTCCTCCTCTTTTAAGTAGCTTACACTGGACTTGCCCAGCTAATCAAGGATAATCTCTCTGGAAGGTTTATTGCCGAGTTTAAAATGAGGAAACTGAGGCCAATATAAGAAAATGAAAATCCAATTTATTCAGCTCCCGGGCGAGGTTCCATGGTCCCGGGGAAAGGGACCAGGGAAATCGCCCCAACTTCCTGGGACATCAGGTTTTTATGGCTAGGAGGAAGGAGCAACAGCTGGGTGCTGTGATTGACTCCACGGGAGCGGGAGCGGGATTGAGACGGGGCGGGCCACTATTGGTTGGCGGGTTGTTGGGCGGGTTCTCTGGTGGGAGAGCCTGCCAGGAGCCTTGCATCAGCTGGAGCCTTCCAGGGGAGCCATGCAGCAGAGCTCCGTGCCGGGTGCAGAGCCTGGTGCCGAGTGCAGAGCCTGGTGCCGGGTGCAGAGCCTGGTGCCGGGTGCAGAGGTGGGTGTGTCCAACCTCCGGGCGAGGCAACCGGCCTTACACTCTCCATCTCCAACTCCTTAACTTGTTCGCACTTCTGCAAAGTCCGTTTTTCCAGGTAAGGCAACATAGTCACAGACTGTCTGTAAGGGTGAGGATGTGAAGTCTTTGGGGAGCCACTCTATTACCACCACAGAAGGAATGAATGGCAGTGTGCTGCACGTGGGCACAGCCTTCCAGAGCCTCTGGTCACCACCTGACTTTGCCCAGTTTGTCTCATGCTGAACAAGTCTGCCCTGGAACTTATGTAAATTCCAAGAACATTTGACTTGGCAATAGGCCTTTCTAAATGCTAGCAGTTTAACAGCCTTGCCTCAGAGAAAAAGGCAGTTTGTGATGAAAATAAGCATCTCAGGCTTTTTTTTTTTTTTTTTTTTTTAAGACAGAGTCTGCTCTGTCATCCAGGCTGGAGTGTAGCAGCACAATCAGAGCTCACTGCAGCCTTGAACTCCTGGGCTCCAGTGATCCTCCCACCTCAGCTCCCTGAGCAGCTGGGACTACAAGGTGTGTGCCACCATGCCCAGCTAACTTCTTTATTTTTTACTTTTTTGAAGAGACAGTCTCACTATATTGCCCAGGCTGATCTCAAACTCCTGGCCTCAAGCAGGAGGCCTGACCCCCCAAAGCACTGGGATTATAGGCAATAGGCACCATGCCCAGCTTCAGGCTATTTCTTGATTTCTACTTCTTTCTCCCAAGTTAATTATAAGCATCTCATTTACTATTGATAATACATTTCCCTTTCTATTATTATCTAATTAATTATTCATCATAGCTACGCTGAGGAGGGGGCCTGTTTGGCTCTCCTCAGTTTCTTAGATGAATAGAGTAAGGCCTGGAAAGATCCACTGGACCTGGAGTTTTAGCTCGATGGTGTAGCCGTCAGAATCACTTGAGTTCTGAGTGTCGGCTTCAATCTTTCACGTCTTTGCCTCTAATTGAAAAGGAAGGGTGGAACATGGTAGGTCTTAATTTTTGACACCACAGAGTAGAGTTATGATGAGGTGACAGTTCTCTCTGTTCCCCTGTCTGTCGGCATTGGTGCCTGACTGGAAAGATGCCTTATAAAGTGTTCATGAACTTGGGGCACTAAACGGATATCTCTTGGATGCTTTCTTCCCTCAGTGTAGAAATGATTTACTGAGTTACTCTGGTTTTCAGATTAAAAACTGGAAATTCTGGCTGGGTGTTGTAGCTCACACCTGTAATCTTGGCGTCTCTGTGGAGGATCGCTTGAGCTCAAGAGCTGGAGACCAGACTTGGCAACACAGTGAGATCCCTCTTTCTACTAAGAAGCAATTAGCTGAGGATGGGGGCATATGCCTGTTGTCCCAGCTACTTGAGAGGCTGAGGTTGGAGAATTGCTTGAGCCCTGGTGGTGGAGATTGCAGTGAGTCATGAATGTGCCACCATACTCCGGTGACAGAGTGAGACCATGTCTCGGGGAAAAAAAACCCCAAAAAACAAAAACCCAACAGCTAAAACTGGAACTTTTCTGTTTTTAATTTGAGATGGGGTTTTGCCGTGTTGCCCAGCTGGCCTCCAACTCCTGACCTCAGACAATCCTCCTACCTCTGCCTCCCAGAGTGCTGGGATTACGGGTGTGAACCACCTCGCCTGGCCATAAAACAGAAACTTCTTTTGAAAAGTTTTATTGTAATCAGATCAGAAAATGGTTGCCAAAAGAATTTATACCAAAAAAAAAAAAAAAAGCCATCTGTTCAAATTAGAGCAGCTCCACAACTATTTTAACCATCATTTTGATAAAGGTAACTTTAAAAACTAAAATATTGTACCCTGATTAAAAAAAAAAACAAACAAGTTTCTGGCAAATATTACCCGGCCACAGAAACATTTAGTTATTCTTTAAAGTATGCTTTGAAGTAGCAAGGACCGAGATTAAGAAGAAGATATCCAGAGATGACTGCTAAAAATGATATAAGCAGTAAGCATTTACATGTCATTACATATTTGTATATTTTATGTGTGTTGTTTAATACTGTTTTGTAAGAGCTGTGCAAATAGTATCTCATTTAACTCTCAAAACGACACTGTGAGGTAGGTATTATCTCTGTTTAATGGAAGTTCAGAGAGGTTAAACCACTTGTCCATGGTTGAAAGTTAGTAAATTTCCAGGCTGGGCAACATGGTGAGACCGTCTCTACCAAAAATACAAAAATTAGCTGGGTGCAAGTGGCATGCACCTCTGTCCCCAGCTACTCAGGAGGCTGAGGTGGGTGGACTGCTGGAGCCCTAGAAGGCAGAGATTGCAATGAGTCGAGATAACACTGCTGCACTCCAGCCTGATCATGCCACTGTACTCCCCCATCTAAGAAAAAAGAAAAGAAAAGAAAAGAAAAAAGAAATAAAGAAAGAGAGAAAGAGAGAAAGACAAAAGAAAGAAAGAAAAAGAAAAAAGGCAAGAAAGAAGAAAGAAAGGAAGGAAGAAAGAAAGAGAAAGAAATCTCAAACACAGGCCTGACTGTCTGCAAAGACTATGCTTTTAACCTCTTCCTTCCAGTATTATACCAGGAGAGCTAACGAGTGGGTTAGCTTAGCACCTGCATTTTAAGTTTGAGTTCCAGAGAGGCAAAATGATGTGTTGATACGTAGACAGTAAGGTTGGGTGAAACTGCAAGGTGATTTCTAATAAATTTGCTCCCATTTGTTTCTAAGAAACGTAAAGGAAACTTTTTTCTCATTTAGTTGTTTAGGAAGCAAATGTACAGTTGGAGTCGCTCTGAGGTTGCCAGGGATTAGAAGAAAATGCCTTTGTTTGAGTAAGACAGGCTAAAGGGAGGTAGATGGGATATCACCTTGGAGCTGAAAGGGTGACCTGCCCCCATTAGTCACGACTGTCAAGCTTGGGCTTGAGCAGCAGCAGATCATGGAAATGGGGTGCAAAGCCAGAAGCAGACTGGAAATGCCAACAGCCTGAGACTGTGGGGTCAGCTCAGGTCCAGAAGGTGAGCAGACAGGAGTGTCTATGGGCCAAGGCAAAATGGATGGAAACCAGCCAACCAGTCAGGATGCCCTGAGGCACCAGCCCTAGCTCCCAGCAGGCCCAGGCTGGAGGCCTTGCATATTTTAGCTGCTCCAACAGTAGCCTGTCCTGGGGTCTGTACAGGGGAGCCCTAGACCAGAGCTGGGTCACAGGGGTGAGCGTTCAAGGCCAGGGTAGATTCCTTGTGAGCAAGCTTGCGTCAGCACCACCGGGTACTTTGGGAAATATCACACTTGAAAGATGGCTGGTTTGTTTATTTTCATAAACGATGTAAGAATCTGTGCAATTTTTAAAAAATATTCCTCATTATATATCTAATATCTAGTTCATGGTCAGGATCATCATTTAAGCTGGATGCTTAGGGTCCCAGCTACTCAAGGGGCTGAGGCAGGAGGATTGCTTGAGACCAGGAGTTCCAGGCTGTGGTTGTGCCTGTGAATTGCCACTGCATTCAAGCCTGAGCAACGTAGCAAGACCCGTCTCTTTAAAAAAAATCGTCATTTGGCCGGGTGTGGTGGCTCAAGCCTGTAATCCCAGCACTTTGGGAGGCCGAGGCGGGTGGATCACGAGGTCAAGAGATCGAGACCATCCTGGTCAACATGGTGAAACCCCGTCTCTACTAAAACTACAAAAAATTAGCTGGGCATGGTGGCACGTGCCTGTAATCCTAGCTACTCAGGAGGCTGAGGCAGGAGAATTGCCTGAACCCAGGAGGCAGAGGTTGCGGTGAGCGGAGATCGCGCCATTGCACTCCAGCCTGGGTAACAAGAGCGAAACTCCGTCTCAAAAAAAAAAAAAAAAAATTGTCTTTCAATTTAAATCTAGAGTCATTTTTGAGATACTTCATGATTTTTAAAGGGCTAATATCTAGGATACTAAAGAGTCATACTAAATAGACATGCACTATTTTTTTTTTTTCCGAGACTGAGTCTCACTCTATCACCCAGGCTGGAGTGCAATGGCGTGATCTCAGCTCACTGCAACCTCCACCTCCCAGATTCAAGCAATTCCCCTGCCTCAGCCTCCCAAGTAGCTGGGATTACAGGCATGCACCACCACACCTAGCTAATTTTTTGTATTTTTAGTAAAGGCGTGGTTTCACCATGTTGGCCAGGCTGGTCTTGAACTCCTGACCTCATGGCCCACCTGCCTCTGCCTCCCAAAGTGCTGGAATTACAGGTGTGAGCCACCGTGCCTGACCAGGCATGCACTGTATTGTAAAGGACCACTGCCTAGTATATGTTGAATAATAAATATTTGTCAAATGAATGAATGAACCTGAACTGACACAAAGAGAAGCTCTAGGCCAGGTGAGATGGCTCATATCTATAATGCCAGCATTTTGGGAGGCCGAGGTGGGGAGAATCACTTGTGGCCAGGAGTTTGAGACTAGCCTGGGCAACATAGTGAGGCCCTGTCTCTACAAAAAATTAAAAAATTAGTCAATGTGGTAGCTTGGGCTTATAGTTCCAGCTACTCGAGAGGCTGAGGCAAGAAAATGGCTTGATTCCAAGAGTTTGAAGCTACAGTGAGCCATTATCTGCACCCTGGCCTGCTAGGTGGCAGAGCAGGACACCATCTCTTAAAAAAAAAAAAGAAAGAAAAAAAGGATCTATCCAGTAGTCTGTTTTAGCTGCAGAGGATACATTCCAAGACTATCTCAGTGGATGCCTGAAACCTTGGATAGTACCGAATTCCTGTATATATTTTTTCCTATACATAGATAGTTAAGATAAAGTTTGATTTATAAATTAGGCACATATGAGATGAACAACAATAACTAAATGTAGGGCAATTATAATATGCCAGCATCACCACTTTTGCACCTTGGGGCAATTATTAAGTACAATGAGGGTGACTTGGACACAAGCACTGTGATTTCTTCATCATTGATCTGATAACTGATATGACATGGCTACTGAGTGACTCAGGGGCAGGTGACATCTATAACTCAGGGTACACTAGACAAAGGGGTGATTCACGTCCCAGGCGGGATGGAGCAGGGCGATGCAAGATCTCACCACACTATTCAGAACAACATGCAATTTAAAACTTATCAATTGTTGATTTCTAGAATTTTTTATTTAATATTTTTTGGATCACTGTTGACTGTGGGTAATGAAACTGCAGAAAGCAAAACTGAGGATCAGTGGGGACAATGGTACATTTTGGAACTCTGTTAGGAGACCTATATAAACCCAAAGAAACTACGAACTAATGCATCATGAAGTACTTCTTTCATTTGTAAAGTGGAGAAACCATCCCCTTCCCCACAAAAAATGAAACTTAGGAAAGAGACCCCAGGGAGGGTGTGGAGTGAGAGTAGAAAATAATTGATGAAGATCAATTTCAGCCTTCCTGCCTCCAACCTTCTCACAGACTCCAGTGCAGAAGAGCATGTATTTGGCTTCCTAAAGTCTGTGTGTACCACTCACAGGTTAGAAAATGAGTTAAATGCCAGATTCTTAAATGCTGCATGTGGGAGTATCTGAAACAGAGACTTCAGTCACTTTGCCTCTGCCTTAAACACCCACACAACAGAAATGGACCACAGCATTGGCTGAGCAAGACAGAAGAGCATAGAAGTAAGAATAATAGAAGATACTTTTTTTTTTTTGTAGAGGTCGTGCCTTCCTGATCTGAAATTCTGAAATGTTCCAAAATTCAGAGCTATTTGAGCGCTGATATGACTCCACAAGAGGAAAATTCCACACATAAATACTTAATACAAACTTTGTTTAACGCACATAAGTATTTAAAATACTGTATAAAATTACCTTCGGATTATATATATAAGGTGTATGTCAAACATAAATGGATTTTGTGTTTTGCCTCGCGTCCCATCTCATTGTGTATGTGCAGATCTCATTAGGCACATGAAATCGCAAACACTTCTGGCCCCAAGCATTTCACATAAAGAATATTCAGCCTGTACCACGTATGTGTCCCCTTCTTTCCAGGTGCTTTCCTCTTTATCCAAAAACGAATCCTCCATCCTATTTGATGAAAATTAATAGTTCCCCGGGTGAGCGTGTGTATGAGTTAATTGCAATTTTCAATATCCTTTAAAGAAATGTAGTGCTTACTTCCTTTCAAATTTCAATTTTAAAAATTCTCCTGCCTGAAAGCTGGGAAATTCTATAACCCAATCAATGACCGTCTTGGTGGCTCACATAATCTCAGCACTTTGGGAGGCTGAGGCAGGCGGATCAGTTGAGGCCAGGAGTTTGAGACCAGCCTGGCCAACATAGTGAAACCTGTCTCTACTAAAAATACAAAAATTAGTTGAGTGTGGTGGTGGGCGCCTGTAATCCCAGCTACTCAGGAAGCTGAAGCATGAGAATCGCTTGAACCCAGGAGGCAGAGGTTGCAGTGAGTTGAGATCACGCCACTGCATTCCAGCTTGGGTGACAGAGCAAGACTCTGTCTCAAAACAAAACAAAACAAAAAAAACCAATCAAGTTTTGACAGGAAAAATTAATCCCTATGAAGCTTAGAAAAGGAAAAATGGATGCATGCGCTATTTTTAAGATATTATGTATGAGATAACAGGTTTCCATTCCTTTCTTACCACAGTGGGAAAGCCTCTCTGAGCAAATAGTAATTTCTTATATATTTATATAGTTATAACTGTAATAAAAAACCTCAGAACATAACGTGTATTTTTAAGTGCACCATTCAGTAGTGTTAAGTATTTGACATTACTGTACAACATCTCTCTAGAACTTTTTCATCTTGCAAAACAAACTGTCTACCGGGGTATCCGATCTTTGGACTTCCCTGGGCCACACTGAAAGAAGAAAAATTGTCATGGGCCACACATAAAATACACTAACACAAACTATAGCTGATGAGCTAAAGAAAAAAAAAATCACATACAAAAAGAAATCTCATAATGTTTTTACAGATTTGTGTTGGGCTGCTTGGGGCTCCTCGGGCTGCGGGTTGGGGTTGGACAAGCTTGCTCTGTACCCATTGAATAGCTCATTTCCTTCTCCCCTCTTGCCAGTCTCTGACAATTGCATTCTGTTTTCTGGTTTCTCTAAGTTTACCTACTACTCATAAGAGTGGACTCATACAGTATTTGTCTTTTTGTGACTGGCTTATTTCGCTTAGCATAATGTCCTCAAGGTTCAAGGTTCATCCACGTTGTAGCATGTTACAGGATTTCCTTCCTGTTTGAGGCTGAATGATACTCCACTGAATGTATATAACACATTTTACTTATCTAATCACCCGTGGATGGACAACTGGATTGAGTCTACCTCTTGGCTATTGACCATAGTGCTGCTATGAACATAGATGGGCGAGGAAATAGTGATTTCTGATGCTGAGACAGCACCGTGTTAACTAGAGAAGTGTATTGAAGGTCTCAGTGGGGAGTAAAAATGCAGGAGAAAAGATACTGGTGACCCTTTGAAACATTAGCAACTTTTGAAACTATGCCAAGACCTCAAAGAATTTTGCTGGAAACATTTCAAGTGTATATGATTTTTCTTTAAAAGACATTGTTTTAACCCAAATTGTTTTTCTTGGGCTTAATGATAGGATCTATTCTTTAATGAATATTATGGAATGAAGGTTGAAAGAGGAAGTAGAAATATTACACTTATTAAAATCCTTCAAACTATCAGATATTCAAGTGAACCCCCATTTATTAGAAAGCTAAAATAATTTCATGCAAAGATAAGTAAAAAATAGCTTTTGTTGAACACCTTATTTAGAATCATTAATGATTATCCATTGATAATCATCCTATATGAGATGTCAATTTTTTTTTCTAAAATTCATTTTGATGCTTTTAAGTATTTGGAGCTAATTATTATCTTGTTGTCAGCCAGTTTGATTGCAATGTATTTTGTTTTTTAACTCTTGGGATATTATTTTCCAGCAAAATAGGAATACAAACACCTGAAGAATCAGCGGCTGGAATGAACATTCTTCTTTTTTTCTAAAATTTTTTTTTCTTTTAGTTCCTGGATACCTGTGCAGAACGTGCAGGTTTGTTACATAGGTATACGTGTGCCATGGTGGTTTGCTGCACCTATCAACCCGTCATCTAGATTTCAAGCCCTGCATGCATTAGATATTTGTCCTAATGCTGTCCCTCCCCTTGTCCCCCCCGCAACAGGCCCTAGTGTGTGATGTTTCCCTTACTGTGTCCATGTGTTCTCATGAACGTTATTCTTTTTCTGTCTGAAGAAACAACAGTGGAAACATTTTAAAGAACTCTAAGTGTTTATAACTCCTTTGCAGACAACAGGTTTATTTTTCTCCACTTCCACTTTAAAGATGAATAAAAGACTAAACTAAAGTAAGAATATCAAGGAAATGCAGGGACGCATTTCATGAATCTTTAGCAGTGTGAATATTATGCATAGTTCATCTCTGTCTGAAGGACTGTGAGTCAGAAAGGATGTGAAAACATCTGGGTAGAAAAGAATAGTGTATCTAGAGATACATTTTGCAATCTCTGATCCTTATCTTCTTTTTAGTGGTTATCAAAGACTACAAAGATTTCATAATATAAAACCCCCTAAAAGAAAAAACATCCTACATAGGAAGTGTATAAGACGGATATCTTGTTTCTTTTAATTTGTTCACATTTATTTTTAGTTTTTTTTTTTTTCAAGGTTGGACCAATTCAAAACAAATTAATAGAAGAGACTTAGAAACTAATCGTTGTAAAAGTTTATGGTGCAATATTAGACCAAATTCCTGCACATGTTTATCTCTAGGAAAAAAAATTAAGATGCCAATATTAGATTCTATGAAGAGAGCAGTAACTCAGGGAAAAATGGAAGGCTGCCAATTGTGGAAACATGTTGTCCAGAAAAGTCACCGATTATAAAGAGCATCCTCTCTCCTTATATAAGCTACTAGATGTTGTTGAATTGAATTGAGAAAAGAAAAAAAAAAGCTTATGAGTCACCGGGTGCAACCACAGAGCAAAGTTTAGCAACCCTTTGGATTAAAGCATGTTGTGATATGTGTAATAAACAATGTTACAAAATGAGAAAATATCGATCCTGTACCAAACAGAATTTAAGTATTCAAAACATGATTTGAGCCATAGATAGGAATGATATTGAAAACATGATATTTAGTAAACAGTGGTCACATACATAGTGTATGATAAAAAGCAAAACTGTATTAGGACCAATAAATACGACATGTCTTGGGAGACATTTTACTTTTGCTAATCCTAAAGACAACGTTGTTTATCAAGTGTGTGTGAACGTGGAGAAGTTCATCAGTGTGTGTATTTTAAACACTAGAGAAAAATGCTCTCAATTCTTGCCCATTTAGAAACTCTTA
>NW_022436993.1:3796852-3798293 GCF_009761245.1 Sapajus apella | reverse complement strand
CCTGAGTAGCTGGGATTACAGGTGCACGCTGCTACGCCTGGCTAATTTTTTGTATTTTTGTTAGAGATGGGGTTTCACCGTGTTCTCTGGGCTGGTCTCGAACTCCTGAGCTCAGGCAATCCACCCACCTCATTCTCCCAAAGTGCTAGGATTACAGGCATGAGCCACCTTGCCCGGCCTTATTTTTAAAATGTTAAAGCGTAGAATCATAGTGTATGACCAGACAGAAAATTGAAAAAAATGGTTTTTTTGTTTGTTTGTTTGTTTTTTGAGATGGAGTTTCGTTCTTGTTGCCCAGGCTGGAGTGCAATGGTGCAGTCTCTGCTCACTGCAACCTCTGCCTCCCAGGTTGAAGCGATTCTCCTGCCTCAGCCTCTGAATATCTGGGATTACAGACATAAACCATCATGCCTGGTTAATTTCTGTATTTTTATTAGAGACAGGGTTTCACCATGTTGGCCACACTGGTCTCAAACTTCCCGACCTCAGGCGATCCACCCACCTCCGCCTCCCAAAGTGCTGGGATTATAGGCATGAGCCACCAGGCTGGCTGAGAAAAATGTTCTTATTATCAGAAGAAATCCAGATTGTGGCTTCTCTTTCTTTCTAATGGAGAGCATGAACTCTTCGACTTGATTTTTAAAAATGGGGTTCAGCCCTTTACCTCTTAACATTGGAATTAAATTCTAACACCCCTCAACTCTACCCCAGCCCTAGATTTTTTTTCTAAGTTCCTTTAGTCTTTCTTTCACATTTCACTTTTTATTTATTTACTTTTTTGACAGAGTCTTGCTCCGTCGCACCCAGTGGAGTGCAGTGGCGAGATCTCGGCTCACCGTATGATCCGCCTCCTGGGTTCAAGCGATTCTCCTACCTCAACCTCTCGAGTAGCTAGGACTACAGGTGTGTGCCACCATACCCAGCTAATTTTTCTGTATTTTTAATGGTGATGGGGTTTTAACATGTTAGCCAGGATGGTCTTGATCCTCTTGATCTGCACACCTCAGCCTCCCAAAGTGCTGGGATTACAGGCGTGAACCACTGCGCCCGGCCTCGAATTTTACTTCTTTACAATTTTTTTGCTCTCTCCTTATCCTCTACTATTTTTTTTTAAAAATGTGTTATACCCAGAACTAGTGCTGGTACTCTAGAAAGTCAAATTAATCGTTAGGTCAATGGGACAAAATATTTTTTTTTTAGAGGGGTGTGGGGGTGGGGCGCACGGAGTTTCGCTCTTGTTGCCCAGGCTGGAGTGCAAAGGTGAGATTCTGGCTTGCTGTAACCTCCCCTTGAACCTGGGAGGCGAAGGTTGCAGCGAACCATGTTGTACCACTGCACTCCACCCTGGATGATAGAGCAAGACTTGGTCTCAAATAAATAAATAAATAGAAAATAAAATAAAAATAAAGTCACATTCTTAAGTGGGGGAAGGGGGAAGAAA